>NW_012267217.1:24867816-24881664 GCF_000151885.1 Dipodomys ordii | reverse complement strand
GGCCCCTCAGCCGGGGCGGGAGGGGAACCGGCACCGCCGGGGAGGGCGAGCCGCCCGTGCCCCCCTTGGCAGCGCCCGCTCCTCCCGCGTCCACCCGGGAGATCACCAGCCCCCGGGGCAGCCCCGAAAGCACAGCCGGGCCGCAGGTGGGCCAGCGCGTCCGGGAAGGCAGGACAGACAGACAGCTCGGCAGGACGTGCCCTCCGCAGCCCCGGCCGGCCCGGCCGCGTCTCGCTCACCTGCCTGCACCGTGTCCGAAAGGTCGTGCCCGGGGGCCGCGGTCCTGGGGAATTCCTTCAGTTTCCGAGCGCTGAGGTTCAGCCCCCCAGAATTGGCCGCCTCCTCCAGCGCGCGCTCCAGACCCCGATTCAAGGGCAGGCTGAAACCCCCGCCGCCGCCGGCCCCGGCCCCGCCGCTGCCTCCGGCTCCGCCGTGGTGCTGGTGGAGGTGGTGGTGGTGGTGGTGGTGGTGGTGGGGATGATGATGGGGGTGCAGAGCAGGGGCGAAAGATTGGGGTTCGCTTCCCGGCGTCGCCATCTTCTTCAGGACCCCCCCCACCCCCGCCCCGCCCCGCCCCGCCGCTCCTGCGGGGAGGGTCACGGCCTTTCCCGGGCGGGAAAACCGCAGATCGGGCTCCCGGCCGTTGCAGAGTGCTGGGTCGAACGACGCGGGAGAGCGGGTGGAGGCTGCGGGCGGGCGGGCGGGCGCGCGCGGAGCGGGGGGTGGACCGGGAGGCGGCGGCGGCGGCTCGGTCTTAAAGGTTTCCTGTCCCCGGGAAGCCCAGGCCGGCGGCGGCGGCAGCGCGCATGTGCCTCCGCCCGCCCCTCCCGCCCGCTCCGCCTCGCCCGGCGCCCAGCCCCACAACCGCCCGCAATCCTCCCCGAGCCCCTCGGAATCTCCTTCCACCCGGGAGATTGTAGCTCGAGAAGGGTTTTGAGCGACGTGATTGACGGTATCCTGAGATCGCGGAGAGGAAAGCCACTCGGGGCTGTTTCACGCAGGATTTCCTCCTTGCATAAGGCAGTTGTTGTTGTTGTTGTTGTTGTTGTTGTTGTTTGGTTGGTTTGGTTTTCCCCCACTAGGGGCTCAGCCCACATTTAAGGCCTTCTGGCATTTAAATACCTACAAGGAACCAGGAAGCCGGCCTAGGGAGTCTACATAAATTACCTCATTAAACCCAGCAACTCCGTCAGGGGAAAGATTGCTTCCTTCCTCCAACGGAGGAAGTGAAGAAACGCATCTAACCGAGGTCGCTACTGCCAGTCAGAGGTGGATTCGAACCGGCTGCCCTCAGACGAGGATTGCTGCCTTTCACCGGCATACTCCCAGAACCCAGATTTCAGTGCTAAATAGCCAAGTCCGAGGAAAGATTTTGGGGGAAAGGGTCTTTTTTATGATGGACAGGATGAATGGTCATATAAGGGAGATTGGGCTATGGCTGATTTGAATCCCAAATTAGGTGGCGCCTAGAGCCAGCACGCCAATAGGTGGCAGCTGAAATCTGAGCCTTGGTACCATCGAAGTGTCCTTGTGCAGCTCGTGGTGTGACATGCCAACCAATACACAGGCTGGCAAGAGCGTGAGTTCAGGTCCTGCCCTCTGCGGCCCTCACAGGGGGCCCAGGCAAGAAAGTTTGCACACGGTAGTGAGGGTACAGAAAACATCCGTCACCTAAGGGCAGAGAGCCTGGGAGATGGATAAAATAGCACTGCCTTCCCCAGGCTTTGGCTCCAGCCCCGTGGGGGCCTTGTTTTTATTTTTGCACTGCACTAAAGGCTTGATGTCTCTACAGGGGTCTCTCACAGTGACTGGGCTTGCAGAAAGGAAAGGGCATGTGGGGTTCGGAAGTAATACCAGGAGGGAGGTAGTCTTTTAAAGTGGCAGTGCAGAAGTGTGGACCTAGGAAACAGGGTGGAACTTGTGACTTCATGCACGCGGCATTGAAGTGCTATGGCGCTTGGTTGACTTCTGGCAGTCACCCTTAATTCCTACAGGCTGAGACCAAATGCGCCACCTCTTGGAAGGGACAGATGCCACCTACTGGTATCTCCCCCAACCTCCAGCCTTCTTTCTCTCTTTCCAGCTCTTTTTAACCCTTTGCTAAAGGTTTTCGTATGTTTTTTTTAATCCCAGGCTTCAAATTTTATTATAGTAATAGAAAACAGAAGCATATTTATATTACATAGAGCTTTCTCCCAAAAATCCAGGGAGAAACAAAGAGAAAGCCTGTGAAGATATGCATTCAGGTTGAGGCCGAGGCAAACTCAGGGTACAGCAAAAAAAATTTAGGCCATATCACAGAGAGCCTAACTTCTATTTTAGAAAAGGATCATGAATCAATGAGAATGAGGCTATGATTTGCTTTTGAACAAATAAGGAAGTCCTAATGTGAGATTGACCTAGTAATATTAATAGTTCATTTTATGAACTCCTGGAGGGAAGGACACATTCATTTTAGCAGCTCCCTCCCTGTATTCCAGAACTAGGGGAGGACTTTATATATAATAAGTGGACAGTGACTATTAGTAATGGATTAAATATTGCATAAGAGGACACTATTGCTCAAATTGCTATTTGTTGATACACCCTTAAAGTTTTAAATGAGTTCCCTGAATAAAGGAATTTTGACTTCACATTTAGGAAGAAAATGTGACCCTTGAAATTAATTGATCTTGATTATTTCCAAGAAAAATTCAGGAAACAAGCACTGTCCCATGACTATTTGTAATCCCAGCAACAGGGAGGCAAAGGCAAGAGAATGGCAAATTCCAGGTCAGTCTGGGCCATGGTCAACCTGAGCTTCATAGGGAGACTATGTGTCACAACAACAACAGAGACAGAGAGGTGACAAGCCAGTTCCACAGGCTTCTTTAAAGATGGAACTATTTCTTTAAGCTAATACTGTGTTTCTTCTAGAGAATTGTACCTTATTTCTGGCCTGCCCTCCCCTCCCTCTACATAGAGTGCACTAGGAATAGTATATCTGGCTATTGTGTTACTTTGTCCAAAAGTGACTTCTGGTCAGTGTCAAAGCATCCAGCCAGTCCCAACTGTTCACGCCCCTGTGACTGTTCCTAATGCTTACCCCAGTTTCTTTGAGCTATGTCTCTAGTGTGTAGCTGGCTATCTATACCTTAGGTTTTGCATTTTGAGCTCCAGTGTCCTTGTATTTAACCAACCATGGGTTGGGAAAGACCTGTGTATGTATCAAACATGTTTAGATCTTGTTTCCTTGTCCTTCTTTTGACACCCTTGTCATCAAGAGGGTTTTGGGTTTTTTTTTGGGGGGGAGGGTGTCTGTGTATCTGTGTGTGTGCATTTGTTTTTGCTGGTACTAGGGCCCTGTGTTCATTCTTTCCTCAAGGCTGGAGCTCTACCACTTGAGCCACACCCCCACTTGTGGCTTTTGCTGGTTAATTGGAGTGAAGAGTCTTTCATATTACTCTGTCTGGCTTCAAACTATGGTCCTCAGATCTCAGTCTCCAGAGTAATTAGGTATAAATCAAGAGTGTCTGACTGAATCAGGTATTTTACATAATCTAGATAGGAAGTAAGTAGGAAGGTTCTATGTACACCAACCGCCACTTTCAGAAAGAACTTGCCCTTCGGATTTCGGTATCCCCAGGGAGGACTCTAGACCCACTCTCTCATGGAAGCAAGGTTTCTGTTCATTTTTGCCAGTCAATTTTATTTGGTTTTTTCAATTATTGAAACCAAGAGTTCTTATTAATACATTTATTCTACCAAATTTTAGTATAATTTCCTTTTGTTTTTCTTTTTTCTTTATTTTTGGATCATCTAATCATCATATTTTATAACTATTTAGGTGATAGCAGGATTTTTTTCATAGTTTGTCTTCAACATTGTAAGGTTATTCTGTGAAACAATATAACTGAAATTATTGGTTAAGGTGATGGGAATACAAATGTTTTTCCATTAAAAATGTCAACTAATAGAGCAAAAGTGACCAAGTTAATCAACAAAAATTTTTAAACAGTAAAATCATTTAAAAAAAAAATTCTTTGTGTTTGTTTGTTTTCTTGGGTCCAGTTGTGGGGCCTGAACTCTGGGCCTGGGCGTTGTCCCTCAGCTCTTCAGCTCAAGGCTAGCGCTCTACCACTTGAGCCACAGCGCCAATTCCAGCTTTTTTCTTTTTACTTATGTGGTGCTGAGGAATTGAACCCAGGGCCTCATGCATGCAAGACAAGCGCTCTACCACTGAGCCACCTTCCCAGCCCCTAAAAAAAATTCTTGCACTCAGTAAAGATACCAATCATAAATCCTTCAACATTTCAAACCCAACCTCAAACATTTGTGAGACATGCAAGGTTCATAAGAACCAACATCATTAAGGATGGCTTAATGCCCTGGTGGCTCACAACTGTAATCCTAGCTACGCAGGAGACTGAAATCTGAACATCATAGTTTAAACCAGTCAGCAAAAAGCCAAAAGTGAAGATGTGGCTCAAGTGGTAGAGTGCCAGCATTTAGAGAGAAAAAAAAAGCCATGCAAAAGTACAAGGTCCTAAGTGCAAGACCTCATAACTGTACTTAAAAATAGGAAAGAGAAGTTGTTTGGCCTATGTAGTCTTCTCTGAAAGTCTAAGAATTCTCTTTTGATAGACTGAAGGTTGTACATGGACAGCCATATTTGGTGTTCATTGTCCCCACTGCCCTCTCCAGGAATCTGGCCAAAGTCCAGTCATCATAACAGATGAGTTCACTCATCGGATGCACCACTAAAAATGTAATCCAAAGCCCAGGGAAACCAAAATCAAATAAGAACAGGCATCTGGCCTTAAGGGTAGTGAAATGAGTCTTTATTCACATCTATTTCCCTTCATGGTCTCTAACCCCTCTGTTTCCAGCTCGGCTTCCCCAAAACGAAGCAAGAATGTTTCCTGATTCACAAGGCCTTTTCTGGTTATCCCCTCCACATACTGTCAATACTAAAGTATTCTCTTTGTGCTAGTTTATAAATATTTATCTGTAAATATTTATCTGTAAATGATCAGGACATGTTGTATTTATTAGCTTTCCTTTGCAAGGAACAGAACTTTTTAAATCAACCATCTAGCTGATTCAATAAATAACATTACCTGAGATAGTCATGTATTGCAATATAACTAATACCAACAACATGAATTTTTCTGAAGATAATAAATCTAAGCATTTTAGACATGTTTCAGATATAATTTTTTTTGAGGGGGGTCTGGTTGTGGGGCTTGAACTCTGGGCCTGGGCACTATCCCTCAGCTCTTCAGCTCAAGGCTAGTGCTCTACCACTTGAGCCACAGAGCGCCACTTCCAGCTTTTTGCTTTTTGCTTATGTGGTGCTGAGGAATCGAACCCAGGGCCTCATGTATTCAAGGCAAGTGCTCTACCACTGAGCCACCTTCCCGGCCCCTCAGATATTTTTCTAGTGTTCCAAAACACAATCTGTAAACCAGTTACTTAGTGTCAGCATAGCCCTGACATGATGGGAAAAAATGATGTTTGTGCTAAGTTATTTTGTTTGTTTTATGTTTTATGCCAGTCATGGGGCTTGAACTCAGGGCTTTGGTGCTGTTCCTGGGTTTTGTTTGCTCAAGGCTAGCTAGCACTTTACCACTTGAACCGCAGCTCTACTTTTGGCTTTTTTCTTTTCAGTAGTTTATTGATGATAAGAGTCAAGGCTGGGCATTAGCGATCCATGCCTGTAACCTAGCTACTTACGAGGCTAAGATCTGACCATCATGGTGAAACTCTTATCTCCAATTAACCACCAGAAAACCAAAGTGGTGCTGTAGCTCACTAACCTTGAGCAAAAAAGCTCAGGGACAGCACCCAGGTCCTGAGCTCAAGCCCCAAAACAACAACAACAAAAGAATCTCATGGACTTCCCTGCCCAGGCTGTGTTTAAATAGCAATCCTCTTATCTCAGCCTCCTAAGTAGCTAAGATTATAGATATGAGCCACAGGTGCTTGGCTAAATTTGTTTTTTTTTTATTTTTTTTGTAAAATTGAATATATTCAATTTAAAGAATCGTATGTTAGTTGTGAGACTGTGCCTTTCCTATTTGTTTGTCTAGAAGGAAAAAAAGAAACAATGGTAATAATTATAGTGGTAATGTCTTTTCTTTGAAAGAAGAGAAAGGTTACTAGAGTCAGTTAACAATTGTTTTTCGGGTTATTTATCTGTGTAGTCAAAAAGCCTGGAAACTGCTTGGGGAGGTTGTTGGGGGGGCGGGGGTTGTGTGTGTGTGTGTGTGTGTGTGTGTGTGTGTGTGTGTGTGTGTGTGTGTGTGTGCGTGTGTGGACCAAGACTTCCAAAATACCTACATATCAGAAGGAAGTACATTTGAGTCTTTACCACCTTCTCATTCTAGGAATTATGGGTAAGTCTAGAAAGAAGTTGTGTCCCTTTACATTGTTATTAAATATTTCATAGCAAACAATTGTGCAGACAACTGCTCTGCCATCACTCCTCTAAACTCTCAAACAGATATCCTCAGCGCCTCCCAGGAGCTCATTCTTCCTGTTCATGGAGAAAAGAAGCAGTGGCTATTACCAGTTAGCCAGGCCCTGCCAGGCCTGACTCCATGCTCTTTCTCAGACCAAAACAGAGTACTAGTCCCTAGACCAGACTTTATTCAAGATCTCCTATCTATGGCAATACCTATCAGAGCAGGCACCACAGAATCAGGGACCTCACATTCTAATTTTTTAAGAAGCTAGCTTGTAGAACCATCTTCCTAGTGCCGATACAAAATCCATGTATGATGAATTAAGTATGCTTTAACTTTGTTCTGTTTTCATGAAAATAGTTAGACTCATGAAGAAGTGCCCTTTTGCATGATTTTTATTATTTTAAATCAGTGTTTTTAAATTTTATATATGAGATGTTATAATCAATTATACAGCAGAGATAATATTCTGACCTTGAACTGAAGAGAGATAACAGCATTTCAAAAGAATTTATGTAAAAGCCAGGCATGGTGACTCACTCCTGAAATTGCTCCTACTTGGGAGGTTGGTGGTCAAGACCAGTTCCAGGCAAAAAATTAGCAAGACCCCATCTTAACCAAGAAAGTTTGGTGTGATAGTATACACCTGTCATCCTAGCTATGCAAGAATCACAGCCCAGGTTGGACCTGGGCAAAAATGCAAGACTCTAACTTAAAAATAACTAAAGCAAAAAAGGATGAGTATACTGTTCAAATGATAGATCACCTGCCTAGCAAGCATCAGGCCCTAAGTCCAAATCCCAGTCTAAGAGAGAGAAAAAGAGAAACAGGGGCTGAGGAGTGGGGTGAGGGGTGCAGGGAGAGACAGAGAAGCTGATTATAATATCTTTGGCTTAAAGAGGTTGAGCTTTTCCCTAAAATAAGCTATAAAAAAGAGGCAACCAACCATGAGATTTCTGTTAGAAGTTTGTTAAGTGACAGCCCAGAGAAGTCACTGAGAGTAAAGGGAACCAGCTGACAGGACTTCAACTTGCAAAGAAATGTTTTTGGAGTAACTGGCTGTTCAAAGATGAGGATGTAAATATTAAATAATAGATCAACATTACATCCATGGCGAATTAATTATATATTAGATGAGGAGGTACTTTATATGTTACCAAAGCATTAATTTATCTACTCCCCAAAGGCAGTTTTTAACACTACAGTATTATTAGAAGGATAGCTTCCAAATCCAAGGCTATCATTAGCATGTAGTCAGATGCAGACGGCCCCCAGAGAGGATGTTCTCCCTGGATTCACACTAGGAATGTACTCTGGCTACAGTATCACTAAGCATCCAATATCCCAAAGATGTTATTATTCTAATATATATTATACATTTGCTGTCAAGAGCCTTGAGTAAATTCTCAAGGTATCCTTCCAACTGGCTCATGTCTGTAATGCTAGATACTCAGGAGTCTGAGATTGAAGGATCACAGTTTAAAGCCAGCACAGGCAGGAAAATCTGTGAGACTCTTATCTTCCATTAACTACCAAAAAGTCAGAAGTAGAGCTGTGGCTTAAGGGGTAGAGCATCAGCCTTGAATGAAAAAGATAAAGGTAAGCGCCCCAACCCTGAATTCAAGCCCTAGTACTGGCACAGAAAAAGAACAAAAAGAAAGAAAGAGACAGAAAGAACAAGAAGAAAAAAGGGAAGGAAGGAAGGAAGGGAGGGAGGGAGGGAAGGAGGGAGGGAAGGAAGGAGTCTAGCACATCATTTAAAGAAGGGGCCATGTCTGGAATTAGGGAATAAAGCTGGCAATGAAGCAATAGGACAGAAACAGAGGTTATTGTGTCTCCTGTGAACCAGGTCAACAGCTTTACACAACCCTCCCACAGTGAAGGAGAAAATGGTTAGGGTTTACACCAGGATTAGTGGGATTGGCATTAGGAAGCTGATAAGGAAGGAGGTTCCACCAGTGAGGGGGAAGAGTACTGGAACCACCACAATGCAAACAGAGGCCTACATTGATTGCTACTAGCCATCTAAGATGACCAAAGATAGTTCTAGGCCTGTGGATCCCCAGTCCTGGGAGTCACATATGATAAACCCTAGCATGAGGGAAAACATCCAGTAGGTAAACAGGACCACAGCCCAACTGGCTGAGATTCAAGACAGGGCTCCAGGCACAGTTCCATCTGTGGTGTAACTTTGGAGCACTTGAATTTCACAGGATGACTTCTTAAAGATGGAGTAGAAACTCAATAGTGATTGGTTATGGGAAAGAAAACAGAGAGTATGGATGGGAGAGTGATTTACCCCTCCTTCATATCTTTTCTGCTCATTTAGATATTTCAGCTTACACATCTCTACCTTCTATGAGACAGTGAAAATTCCAGTTAAGGCAATTGCTTTTGGGTGATGGTCAGTGGGGAGGAATGGGTGGAACTCAAGGAAGATTTAAGTCATCTACTGCTCTGAAGGAAGTGAAGAAGCAAGGCAGAATAGTATATGACAATGCATGAGATGCCGGATGAGGGACAGTCCTGGGGTTGATGAGAGGTATTTGGGAGGAAAAGATGACAGTGTGTTGGCATTGAATGAAGATTCACTGAGCTGCTTCTAAGTCATTGGTAATGTTTAGCAGAGGAGGTAGGATGGAGGGGTGGAGGAAAGTACTGTCTCTGCATTGTATTTATACATAGTGAATGTCAGAGAGGAGATGAGGGATCACAGAATACCATCCGACCTAGAGAGCAGTTTTAGGACACCCAGACTACAGAGGTAAGATGAAGGTAAAGGAAACAGAAATAGTGGGCGAAAGCTACTTATTCTAAACATTCAGGGTTTGGGGTAGGGGATGAGTAATAGCTGACTAATTTGGCAAAGAGAGCAAAAAAAAGTCTCCTTTGAAGATGAATTAGATCTGAGAAAGATTTGAAAGAAAACTCTCTTATGAGGAAGGAAAGGCTGGAGAGTCCCAGAAGAAGCAAAAGTAAGGCCAGAGTCAGGATTATAGGTGTGATCCCTGAGGAAGAAGAGGAGCAGAGAGGATAGAAGCCAGGGCAGGCCAGACTTAGATGAGCTCCTTGAGCTTGCAGTAAAAAAAAAAAAAAAATAGAAGCACTTAACTGGACTCCAGTGAGCGACTCAGGCCTGTAACCCTAGCGATTCAAAAGGCTGAGATCTGAAGATCACCATTTGAAGCCAGCCCTGGGCAGGAAATGTGTGAGTCTCTTTAACTAATTACACACACACACACAAAAAACAGAAGTGTATCTGTGACTCAAGTGGTAGAGTGCCAGCCTCAAGTGAAAAACCCAATGCTCAGGTCCTGAGTTCATGTTCCAGGACACACACACACACACACACACACACACACACACACACACACACACACACACACCGCAAACTCTAAAGACATGCAGTTCCACGAGACTATGAAAATATCCTACTGTTAATATACAGTAAGCTTTCCCTCTGCTGTGGCCACAGAGGAATTTGTAAGGCAGGGAAACTCTTCATGTAAGACAGTGTGGGGTGGGAGTAAGTGAGGGGGTGCTGCTGACGAAGCTGTACCATGCTGCTCTAGGCCAGTTCTGCTCTGGACTCCCCAGCCTACCTTTCCTAATCACCTCCCACAGTTTAGATGAGATTATCCATATGCGCTCTGGCCTTTCAGTGTTTCTACCATCTGGCTGATGACAGGACACCATGTGTCAGCAGCAGGATCTGGGTACCCACCCATGGCTGGGGCACAGACCTGCCTTGTGCACAGCATGATTGCCCAGCATGTGGCTGGCTTCTCTCACATCAGTCCTTTACTGCTTACGTCTCACAACCAGGATACACATGGCTGACTTCCTCCCACTCTGGTGAATAGCACACTCTGGTGAATAGCACCGTGTGTTTGGGCAACACTGAAGTCGTGCATCACCTTCCATTTATCTTGAACTAAGAGTGGTTTCACACAAAGGCACAGATATTATCTGAGCTAATACCCTTTTAAGTGAAAAACCTCAGAAGGCAAGGGTTTTGCTATGGAGTTTGTCACATATTTCCTGAGATTTTTCACCTAACACCATCCTTAAGGGCTCAAGGTTTCTCAGTGAATTATGGCAGAGAAGAAATGGGAAGCTTGATGTCAAAAAAATTTTTTCTTGAGCTAGGCACTGGTGGCTCATGACTGTAATTCTAGCTACTCATGAGGCTGAGATCTGAGGATCCAGGTTTGAAGCCAGCCCTGGCAGGAAAGTCCCTGAGACCCTTGCTTCCAATTAACCAACAAAAAGCCAGAAGTAGAGGCATGGCTCAAAAGGTTGAGCCAGCCTTGAGCAGAAGATCCTAAGCAAGAGCTCCAGGCTCTGAGTTCAATCCCAAGTACTTACATAAAAACATCAATAACAGTAAAAGGAAAAAAAAGACAAAAACTCATTTGATGTCTTTTACAGAAATAGGATCTTTCTATTTTCACACTTAGAAGGGAAATAGGTAAGTATGTAGAGTTCTTGCATGGCTGGCACTCAATGAGTAAATGGGAGTTTGGGGACTTTATAGTGTGAACCCTCAGACCATGGATGGTAACCTCACAATCAGACAGGAGACAATCACACACATCTTTCAGATCCTTCCTGTTTAGTAGGTGACAGTGTTCTTTACTGGTTAATTCAACTTACATTTGCCTCTCTACAAATAAAGGATTGAGATCCAGATAGCTGCTAAGCAATCCCTATTTTAAGCAGGTGTTTTGAGGTCGTGGGTTCTATACATAGCATCAAAGCAAAAAAAACAAAAAAACAAAAAAAAAATCTCTTGAAAGTCAAGAGAGTGTCTAAACTTAAAAGTTTTCTAAAATTGGGACCAGGCATTAATACATCATTCCCTTCTATACGTTATTCCTGTTGATTTAAAATAATTTGAATGCAAACAAGAGTCATTTTAATTCAGAGCTCTTAATAATTGACTGTTTCCTTAGTCATTAACTATTGAGTTAAATGGACAAACAATGTGTGTTCAGCATCTATTAACCAACCTCTGCTAACTTCAGCAAGTTACCTGAAGCCCAGAGGGCTTTTACGTGAAGCAGGAGGTGCCCAATGTGGCAGTCATATAACCTGGTCTAGATTCTGAGAACCATATTGAAAATTCATGATGAACTTAAAATACCTCTTGTTGCAAGTTGTAATTTATATTTGTTCCCTCTGACCTCACCCATGGCTTTTTCTCCAAACGAGGAAAAAGAAAGGGTTTGTGTAATCTGTATGATTCCATAAGATCAGAGAAGTTCAGTAAAATAATGCATGCTATAGCTATGTCTTAACTACTGTGCTAATTACATTCTGGAAGACCAAGGTTATTGAGAACTGACTGGGCAGTGAAGGGAGGGACAGCCTGGTTCCGCCAATCAGCTCTGTTTCTGTGGTGAAGTCATTTGTTTTCTCTAGAAATCAATTTCCACATGGGTTGAATGACAAGACTGGATAGTTTGTGCCAAGATCTCTTTTGAGCTCTAACATGTAATAACTCTCTGAATTGTAGTTTGGTCAACAATTTCTATTCAACTGAAATATTTTTTGTGTTCTTATTTTTTCAGTTTTTAATTTTATTTTGATGCATTTTTAATTGTTATTGTAAAGGTGATGTACAGAGGGGTTATAAGTTAGGTAATGAGTACATTTTCCACCTCCTCCCTCCCTCTCTCTCAGCTTTTCCTTCTCGTCTCCACCCACAAGTTGCATGGTTCATTTTCAACATGGTGTCTAGTGAGTACCACTGCTGCATTTGTTCACCTTTTGTATCACCATTTCTATGCCTCTGTTACTCTCCCAATGACAGATAAATGAGCAAGCCAGACAAAAGGAAAAACAAAACAAAAACAGCAACAAAGGAACTAAAACTCTACCCAATCTCCCAGTGGTACTAGGAATCTGAACATAGGACTCCCCATTTGCCAAAACTGTGCAGTTCCACTAAACCATGCCTCCAATACTGTTGTTTTATTTACTGGTTATCTTTAGGATAAATTCTCACTTCCTTCACAAGTATGTACCTCAGCTGCAATCCACTTAGTTTTAGGCCTCTTGTCAATTCTGGGAACACAGGCATAGGCCACTGGGTCCAGATTCCTTCTTTGGAGGGAAGTTTTTCTGCTTGGGCTGGCCTGGAAAGGCGATCCTCCCATTCTCAGCCTCCTACACAGCTGCCATGTGCCACCTGACCCAGCTATGTGTTGAGAAGGGGATCTTTCAAATTCTCCTGCCCAGACTGGCCTCTTAACTTAGTCCTCCAGTCCAGCATCCTAAATAGCTAGGATCACAGATTTTTGTCCCTGGCTAGTGAGAGAGAGAGAAAAAGGAAAAATTATCAATAGCCTGAGGTTCATATAAAGAGGATCCAGTATCCCAAGTAACTCACAGAATACATAATAGCCTGTCACAAAGCCCCATATGCAGAGTGCTATAGAAAAGCCTTTTCAGGGTGGCTACTGATGTATACTCCCATTGCATAGTACCAAAAGGCTGAGAATTTTGCCAAAAATAAAACAACTCTCCAAAAAATCTCAGTGGGAAGTGAGAAATGATGTAGTGGTCATATGGGAAAAGAAATTTGGAATAGGATCATATTAAACATTAGTTTCAAAAGACCACAGGTCAGCCACACAATGGTCAGAGTGTGTTTAGGAAAGTACAGAGCAGTAAGAATTTACCCTGTTTAGGGCTGGGAAGGTGGCTCAGTGGTAGAGCGCTTGCCTTGCATGCCTGAGGCCCTGGATTTGATTCCTCAGCACCACATAAGCAAAAAGAAAAAAGCCGGAAGTGGCACTGTGGCTCAAGTGGTAGAGTGCTAGCCTTGAGCTGAAGAGCTGAGGGACAGTGCCTAGGCCCAGAGTTCAGGCCCCACAACTGGACCCCCCCCCCAAAAATAAAGAATTTACCCTGATTAATACATTGATGATGTAGACACTTGAATTATGAAAAAGGGACCATGATAATAAAGTAATACTAATGTTTCAGGTAATAAAACTCACATACACACATTGTGCTAGAAATAGTCTTTCCAGCAGGGCACAAATCCATTTCCCTTCATCACAGGCACAGACTTTGAAATAAGAATTGTTTGCATTACTATTAGTTTTCTACCATTTGCAGTCATAAAAGAGCTGAAAACAGTGAAAAGGGAGATAAGTTGGAAGGTATAACAGAAAGTCTACTCAGAAATACATTCTCCCACCCTTTCCCTGCCCCCCTGGGAAGTTTCTTACCACTTTTCCTGACAATTCACATGTATTGTGGCAAAGAATAACAAAGCCAAGATATTTTTTTAAATTTTATTTTATTTTATTTGTGAACATACTGTACAGAGGGGTTACAATTACATGGGCAGGATAATGCATACATTTCTTACCAAACATTGCAGCCTCCT
>NW_012267217.1:24857061-24866491 GCF_000151885.1 Dipodomys ordii | reverse complement strand
CTGGGTTTTCAATTCTATTCCATTGGTCCTGAGGTCTGTTCTTATGCCAATACCAAGCTGTTTTGATTACTATGGCTTTATAGTAGAGTTTGAAATTTAAACCCAAGATATTTTAACAGGCTAGTCCAGATTTGAATCCTTTTGTCATCCTCAACACTATACTTAGCTTTACTGAATTTCCTTTTGAGTAAAATAAAAAATGTCAGAACTGTATCTTTCAGGATGCTGTGAAAACTAAGTTAGATAAGTTAAAAAAAACTAAAGATGGCTTAGGTGTGGTGGTTCACTCTTGTGATTCCAACTATGTACTTGGAATTTTCTATGCCAGCTTATAGCCTGAGCTTAAAATGCATGCTGCATACATGTAAGTGCAAATGCTGGAAAACAAGGCAATCAGCTCACAAAATCATGCCATGGTATTCAAGAGTTATTGGGCAAAATTGGAAATTAGAAAGTTGATCAGCCAATCCAAAGGAACAGCCCGAGATCTAGCTGGGTGTTATTATTAGATAGAGCACAGAATCTGCCATCACCACAAAATAGTTTTAAAGAGGTTGGTAAGAATTTGTGACTCAAAGAAAAAAAAAAAGTAAGCAAGAGAGGAGAGACATTATCTGGGAAACGTGACAATCTGAACTACACTACCCAAGAGAGGTGGAATATGCTTTTTCCATAGGATCAGCCTATTTCGCCAGTGGTTTTTTAGTCTGAGCAACTGCCTTTAGTCTGTCACTTTCCCCATTCCAGGAAGGAATTAAGGGGAAGTGAGCATTGGACAAAAATATCAAGAGAACAGTGTGACAATTCTACTTGATACCTGAGCCAGCATTACGGTAGTCAGAGACCTCTCTTCATTGCTAGAATCTTCTGAGTGGGGTCTCCTATGGTTAGACCAGCAGAGAATAATCCACTAGGTAGCTGGATCAATCAAAGTGAATCCAACCTCTTCTATCCTAGGAGAGAATTAGTTCTATAATGAGGGAGCAGAATTCAACTGGGAGAGTTTCCAGGCTAGCTCACACTAATATATACAGAGACCATCTGATATGTTCTTTGCATTCCAATACAGCTATCTTTTAAGACAAAGTTGTTGAGGCTTCCTATGCATCTCATTCACATGACTTCATTAAATGAGCCAGTGAGCAACCACTCACCCCTTGTCTCAGACCTGCCCTCAGGAGCCCACAGTGGAGTGAAGGAGTGAAGGCCCTGCTTCCACTGTATTGCAATCACTCCTATCCCTGGTTTGTTGGGGCCTGCTCTGTGTTCTTTCTTTTTCATGCCTTCACTCATGTAGCCACCTGGAGATTTTCCCCTCTGGATTCAAGATTATCAGTGCCACACATTTCTCAATAGGAAGACTGCACTCTGGGATACAAGGGGGAAATCCTTATATCTACAGTCAATATTGGATTTGTATATGTGTGTATGAAACAAGTTTGAACTCAAGGCCTTGTTGGGCAGATGCTCTGCTACTTGAACCATGCCCCCAACCTTTTTACATTAGGTTACTTTTCAGAATAGGGTCTCATGCTTTCCCCTCCCTCCTACCTCTATTGTCTAAGTCTCTAAGATTATAGGGACTGAGCAGGGTACACTGCCATCTTAGCCCATGGATTTGTTTCTCCTGAATTGCAAGTATTATCTAGACTTCTAACATGTCTGTTGAAGAGGGCTCTGTGGAAAAGGACTTTGTGCTCAAATAATGGAAGACTATGAAAGAAAAAGCACTGGGATATATTCATAGCTTTGCATGGAATATATGTGCTGTTCAATGTGTGCATGGTCACAAGACGTTAGCAAAGATAACCAAGACAACCTGAGAATCAGTCAAAAGTCAGAAACTCCTATTATTAACTGTTTAAGGTTAAGTGTTAAACCCCTGGTGGGTCTCCTCTTGCCAAAGTCACATGACAGAGGCGACGGCCCCATTAGAGGGCCAGGCTTTACTATCAAATTGTTAAATACATCTCTAATAGGAGTACTTAATCTTCATTTACTCTTTTGCTTAGTTTTGTTTGAGATATCTATGTATTGATTACTCTAAATAGACTTGAAAATAATTTTATTCCCCTTTCCTTCTAGGACACTTTTTAAATTATAGAGAAAACTCCTACAGTTTTGCTGCAAGAGACCTAGGAGTCACCACCTAAAAATGAACTAACAAACAGTGGGACAACCTGAATTAGAACCTAATGCGTGTGACACTGCATAGAAAATATATTATCTGAGAAGGACTCTTGCTCTAAAGGCCTATCCTGAACCTGCATGCTTTTTTTGAAGGAAGGAGAAAAGCAAGTTAAAGATACTACAAAAACATTGTCTGGTGCACCCAGAAGAGAAAACTGAGAACTAGGATGCTATTTTCAAAAGGTCAAGATTTAAAAAAAAAACAAACTTTGACATTAATGCCAGATATGCTGGTACACACCTGAAATCCCAGCTACTCAGGCGGTAGAGACAGAAAGATTTGATCCAAGGCCACCTTGGCAAAAGTAGAATACTCTTAACTGAAAAGCAAGCTAAAAGCTAAAGGGTTGGGTGTGTGGTTCAAGCAGTAGAGTGCTTAAACTAGCGAGTGCTAAGCCTTAGATTAAATCCCCAACTCCATCAAAAATTCTTTTAAAAATTATTTTCGTAATGAAATTATTGTCAAAAAGCTAAAGACAGAGCTGGGTATGGTGACACACACTTGTAATCCCTGCACTCAGGAGACAGAGGCAGGAGGATTAGGAGTTTGAGGATATATAAAACACAAAGTATAATTTTTTAAAAAGCCAAGAACATAAGAAATAAGGTTTAGACAAGCCTCGACAGTAAATATACTAAGGAGATAAAATAAATGTTTAAGTATTTATACAAACCTGTAATGATATCAGCCATAATACAGAAAAAGCATAAATAATGATTGTGTATAAATATATATAGCAGTTCGTGATAGTGGTTATATAATAGTGTATGATAAACACCCATAATCATATACACACATACAAATATATACCAACAACCAAACATTAATGATTGACAAATCTCAATGTATTATTTTTTTTCTAGACAGGGTAAGAATGAAAAACACCCTTCCAGTGAAAATTAGGTTTCATTCACAGTGTTTCCTTTTTGACTGGGCATCTTGTGGAAGATAGACCATGGAGTTCCAAGAGAGGGAAGTTCCTAAAGGAAGGAAAGACCTTTTGGATGAACTCCGCACAAAAACTTAGTGTGGAACTGAAAGTAAATCAAACTATTTGTACCAGTACTGAGGCTTCAACCTCAGGGCCTGGATTCTTGCTGCCTCTTAGGTTTTTCAGTCAAGAGTGACACTCCACAACTTGCCTATCAAATTATCACAGAGAAATACAAGGATTGGGAGAAGTCTAGGAGTGACATTCAGTTTTCCTTCAGATAGTCTCACTGCAATGCTAGCTGGCTGCTGGGTTCCCCAGGTTTTAGCTAACCTAAAGTAAAGGTCATTCATCATAATGAAAGCCAGGTGAGGAAAATAAATGTCCAGCGGATATGATTAGGAACTTAAAATAGCACAAGAAAATCCAAACAGATTTTTATCTTGAAAAAAACAAGTATCTTTTCCTCCATACTTTTAGGAAAAGAAAAAACCAGGCTAGGGAGGGGGTGATTACACTTATAGAAAAGTTTCACCCAACAGATTTAGTGTGAAGAACTACGAAAAATATTGATTAAAAATAAGAAGAAAACTCATTTCTCAGTAAAATTTATAATCTTCTGTTATTCTCTTGATGGAAACGAATGAACCTGAACTCATAAATTGAACGGCGGTACATGAAACTCAGA
This sequence comes from Dipodomys ordii, assembly GCF_000151885.1. Taxonomy (NCBI): domain Eukaryota; kingdom Metazoa; phylum Chordata; class Mammalia; order Rodentia; family Heteromyidae; genus Dipodomys; species Dipodomys ordii. Next base: position 24,862,681 of record NW_012267217.1, on the reverse strand, counting down.
GGTGGTGGGATTGAAGTTCTTGAAAACCCTGATTAAGCTTTGGGGAAAATGAATCAAACTATGATTCACCAAGGAATCTTTTGCAAAAATCTGAAAGAACAAATATTGTGGAGTTGAATCAGTCATGGTTTAAACACCAAGGAACAGACTTAAGCAGAGTCATGGTATTTGATGATGTGATATAGTAGTAAATATTTTTTGACGGTTAATATTGTACCTCAACTTGATTGGGCCATATGGTGCCCTGATGTTTGGCAGGATGTTGCTCTGAGGGTGTCTGAGAGAATGTCTCTGGATGAGGTTAATATTTGAATCAGCATACTAAGTGAAACAGACTGTCCTCTACAATGGGAGTACTCCTGCTCCAATCTATTGAAAAGCTGAATAGAACAAAATAGCTAGCCCTGCCTCTGCAGGAGAGAATCTCTTCCTGCCCTCACGTCTCGAACTTCTGCTCTTCCTGACATTTCACACTGGAACTACTCATTGCTCACCGGGTAGAAGCTTGTTGACTGAAGATCATAGGACTTACTGACCTCTATAACTGCATGAGCCAATCCTTGTAAGTACTCTATCCAGTTTCCTCTCTAGCTCCCTCTCATTTCCCTCCATATTTTATTGGTTCTGCTCAGGTGGAGGAATCTGATTAATACAGTTTTGCATTAGTATTTCTGTTCATTAGGACTCTGTTGGTGGCAAGTGACAGAATATTGCGTCAATTTGCCTCTCAATACGGGATATTCTGGAGATAGCTGTTTGGCTCTAAGTTCAAATAGTAACATCAGAATCCATTTTCCTGCTTGCTCTATTTCTCACTTCTGCCTTCTTTGGGTGTGACTTTCTATTCTCACTCAGGGATTTCTCTGTTGATCACAAGATAACTCTTATTTTGGAGCAGCAAGATGGTTGTCTTCTGCAGCAAAAGCTTTAAAGGTTTTCTTGTATCTCAATGGTTCAGGTTGGCTTACGTGTGCATCATTAGACATGGCCAACAAAATACGCTCTTGTTGGGAGATGCATGGACCTGTGCACCTTGTACCATCTGTTGGAGAAGCCAGACTTCAAGCTTATGCTTTGAGTGCAGTTCTCCCACAGCCTTCATATCCCGTTAGCTTTACAAACCCAGTGTCATTACTTTGTTATTTGAAAAACCTTACTGCTCAGTCATTCTATCATTGACACATTAATCAATACCAATTAATCAATACCAATATGCACAACTCTGGCTTTCTGAGTAAAAGGTCTTATTAGCCCTCTCCAGGGATAATTTGGAGAAGGTAAAGAAGGCATTTATGCCCCCCAAACATCTCAACCATCAAGATCTATAACCACTGTATTAAGAAAGGCTCTCCTTCCATGTTGGTATTTCAGGGGATCCTTATTAAACCAATGAGCCGTCTAAATCAGTGGTGGAGATTGTTTTGCAACCCTTGATGTTAGCCAGGGCAGCAGACATCTGTTGTTTTGTTTGCTTTGTACTCCACCCCCAACCCATTTAGTGGAATCCCTGCTTCCTCCCAATGCCTGGGTTATTATGAAAGCAGTTTTGTTAGAATAATGTAGTCACTAGTAGTGATCTTTTTAGGGTCAGACTTGAATCAATCAAGTCCTTCCCTGGCACTTGAGACACTGAGGGAAAAATGTTTCTCCCTGCCCTTTTTCTTCCCTTAAAGGTCAGTTTCACAATGCAAACAAAAGGCAGAAGTACTGTTCCCAGTAGATTGTGAGGGCAAGAATTGAGCTCCAGCCTCATATTGAGTGAGATAAACCAAGCTCAAAAAGCCAGATATTGCGTATTTTCTCTCATTTGTAGGATCTAGACCTGAGATATACATAGAAGGATATATATATGAGTGTGTGTGTGAGAGTGTGTGTGTGTGTGTGTAATATTACTCTGTGAGACTGAGGGAATTATGGGAAAAGGTAAGGGAAAAGAATGATGGAGAACGAATAATATTAAAATATCTGATGTCCATGTATAAAGATGGCATACAAAAGCTCACTGAAAGCTCTTGAGCAACAGGGAACCTAAGGGAATCCAGAAAGAACAAGAGGGAGTTAATCAATCTAAAATGCGGTGGAAACCCCCTTTGCAAAATTAATATACACCAAAACTGAAAACCGAATGACAGGAAAGTAAAACAAGCCCCATTGGGGAGTGTGTACTAGGGCAAGTGGCCAACAGAGAGGAGGACTATGGTGGAAGTTGTTAGTATTATCCCCACCTCTGGTCCTCAGCTCCACCCAGACCTGAGCTCCTCCCTGCCCTAGAGTTCTGGCTATATAGCTGGCCACTCCCGCCTCTGCCCAGGCACCCAATTACCTCACTTCCTCTCACACAGACCTGCCTGCCATTTGGAGGGGGAGAGTGCTGGGGGGGGGGGCAGATCCCATGTGCTCCCTCTCCCTTGGAGATAAGGCCCCTCTAATAAACCTTACAGTAACCTTTCTCCTGTGCCTGCCTGCCTGCTTCCTCATGGTCCCTTGCATTGGTTGTGAAGGATTCCTACTTCTATGCATGTAGAAAATGAACAGTGGGACCTGTTGAATTTGTTTTAAGAAGGGAGCAGGTCCTGTTTTCACTGTATTTGATGTTGGTATAATTTGGGTAGCAGAAGGGAAAAAACAAATGGTTTAAATAGGGATACAGGTTGACCCATTGCAACAATGAGATGTACAACACGCTATGTTGAAAAACGAACTTTACAATTTAGATGGGGGCGGGGGAGTGTAGTTGTGGAGATGGGAGGGGAAGGATGGGAGGGGAAAAACAGAGGAGACAACAATGCTTGATAAGAAATGTACTCATTACCTTGCTCATGTAATTGTAACCTCTCTGTACAGTATTTTCACAATAAAAAAAAAACATTAAAAAAGAAGAAGGGAGCAGGGAGAATGAGGGAGAGGGATGGAGGGTGAAAGTTTGATCTGGTACACTGTATGGAAATATCACAATGAAATCCCATTGTATAACTAACACATGCAAATACAAAATCTTTAGAAAAACAAAAAAATGGAGCTGTGTCCTAAGAAGTCTTCAGAGGCACAGATTTAGAACACTTCAGAAACTGCAGAGGTACCAAATTAATCCTAGAAATCACTTGCATATTACCATGACTTGGGTACACTTATCTCGTCATTTGTTGAATAAACACCAATGGAAAGTCTACTATGTGGTTTTGAAGACCTAGAGATGAAATTACCTTCCTGGAGAAGGCTTCAGGTTGGCAAGAACACCAGAGAAACACACAAGTTGTACCAAACATATGATGGCTGGTGCCATAAGAATGATCAGTATGTGTCACATACTGTGAGCAGGATGAAGAGAACAGCCAGCTTTGAATGGCTCTTGCTGGATGGTCATCAAGAGCTATGGAAAATGCTGGGCCTATCAACTGAATCTGAGCATGTGCATGGCTTCTGTCAGGAGAGTAGGTCATATGTTATTCGGAGTAAAAACATTTGTCTAGGGTGAGCTTATAGTCTGTGGAACTAACTAACAGCAGGGCAGGAAATACAGTGGCAAGAACATGAGCATGGACCTCATGTTCAGAACTGGTGGATTCAGCCTTGAGTTTGAGGATGGTCACTTGAAAGCAGAGAGGAGGCAGAAGAAAGATGAAGGGTCAAGTACCTAACGCTATAGTAAGATAGGTCAAAGTTGAGTCCAGATCTGATGCTTAGTAGCGGTGTGCTTTTGAGTAAACAGATGAGGCTCTGTGTTCTGCATTCTCCTCACCCAAGCTGGCAGTCTTATGATATTTCAATATGGTATCAAAATATTCAAATGCATAAGACTTCTAGAGAGATATAAATGTCATATCTATAAATCATTTAACATAAATCCTGACAAATGAATGGACAAGAAAATAGAAAAGAGATCTGAGTAATAATATGTCTCAGCTTCTGAATAGGAAAAAAGAATTAGGAAAAACTTCAGCGAAATAATTTTCTCTGGACCTTCTACATAAAGTTAAAGATAGAAAATGAAAAAAATAGGAGAATGAAGTTAAACTACATGCTGCTTACATTGATCTGGACTTTATGGGGAAAAATAAAAGTTTTCTTTCTAGTAATTCAGCAGGGTATCATGATAGCCTTTGATGCAGATGTGTTTAGATGATTAAAGCGTTTGTAAAATGTGATGACTACTTCCTCCTCCTTTGTCAAACTGACCAGCAACAGGAAAGATCTGTGCAGTGGAAAATAGCGTGGGAGTTTTTATTTGGGGATATCGTCTAGAAGCTGAAATATTAAAGTCAATTCATTTATAAGTAAATGTAGGGTCTACATGATGCCCAAAACACCCCAGCACGTATTGATCAATTAGACGACAAAGGACTATTTAGCCAATGAATTGACATTTTGTTCAACATTATGCTAAACATCTGGATCTTTAGGAACAGCTGTTTGGCATCCAGTGGGCCAGATAGAAACACCATTGTACCACTAAGGCCTGAGAGTGCTTTCTGTCTGATCTTCTCACTGCCTGTAAGATCTAGTGCCAAGAATACTGTTGGCCAAGCATAGCTAGTGCCAGTTTGTGGCAAGGACAGGTAGTAATTTGACTGGGACAGAATTATTTATTGGAATTCAGGCCTAAGGAGTAGGTGGGGGACAGATTCACTAGAAGGATCAAACCTCTTAAACACATCAGTTCATAAAACCACAGTGCACTGGAAAAAGATGGCAAATAGTGTGGGAATCAGAGTCAGAGTGACACTGTCACCGGATGCAGGTGAGGGTTTGTGAAGTTTCCCTCTAAAAGTAGAGACTCTTCACTTAGGGTCCATGGCTTGGATGGCAGAATGAGAATATCTGAATGTCATAACGGTAAGAAAACTTGGCAGGACTTTCTTTGTTTAATAGGTAAGTGAGCAAGAAGACAAACAGAGACAAGCAGAAAGTCAGGGGCACACTCTAGAGAGAGACACTCTGGGCGCTTTGACCTCAGGGTGTTTATATGATGATGGCAGGGTCTCACTTGAAGTCGTGCAAAGATAGGTGTTTATCTTTGCTCCTAACACTCTTGGTGTTACACTGTTAGCACTTGGGCTCAGGATCTCTGAGACTGACCTGTACTTTAACTATATGACCATTGTGTTTGGGCACCCCTTTTAGGAAAGATATATTTTAAAACTGGTCTTCATCCTTGAGCTAGAATGCATCCTTGCCACACATGTTTATCCTTTGAGATGAGCATGTTGTGCCAGGAGGAGCCATTTTTCCAAGTATTTGCTTCTCCAGGATACATGGCTTTTTAATGATGTCTTTTCTCAGTTTTTAGAACACACTAATTGTTTGGGCCAGTAGGCAAGGTCAGATAGAGGAAGCTACTCTTGCTCTTTGTTTTCCCCTTGTATTAATACTTCATTTTATTGAAGGAGTACAGAGTTAAAACAAATGAGATAGTGCTATGTTTCTGAACACACTGTTTCTAAATTCCTGGCTGCTATTCACTTTATTTTCCCTCATCTATCCTGCCTCAATACTTCCCCATGATGCAAAGGCTCTTGGGAGTGAGACTACTTCGAGAAACAACGCATTGGCTTCATTCTACCTTCTCCTCTCCTCTCCTCTCCTCTCCTCTCCTCTCCTCTCCTCTCCTCTCCTCTCTTCT
>NW_012267217.1:24808649-24856191 GCF_000151885.1 Dipodomys ordii | reverse complement strand
TCCTCTCCTCCTCTCCTCTTTCCTCCTCTCCTCCCCTCCCCTCTCCTCCCCTCTCCTCTCCTCTCCTCTCCTCCCCTCTCCTTTCCTTGCCTCTCTCTCTCTTTCTTTCTTTGGCAATACTGGAGTTTGAACTCGGGTCCTTGCACTTACTGGACATGCCTGCAGTCCCTTTTTACCTTGGTTATTTTCAAGGTAGGGTCATGCTGTATACCCAGCAGCCTGGGCTACAAAGTTTCTACTATTGCTGCTTTGTGTTGCTGGAGATGATGACAGGTGTGCCACAGCATCTAGCCATTGTGTGTTTACCCATAGCTTATGATAATAGACATAGGCCATCATACCCAGCCATTGGTTGAGATTGAATCTTTCAAACTTCTTTTTGCTCTGAATGGCCCGAAACCATGATCCTCAGATCTCTACTCCCCAGGTAGCTAGTATTACAGGCTTGAGCCACTGTGCCAGGCCTGTCTGCATTTTCATTATTTGCTGAGCCTGTACAGTACAATAGTTAAAGGGACAAGAGTTAGAGGACCTGGGCTCTGCTCCTGGCTGCACCTTAGGTTGTAACTATGTGCAAATGCTGTGAATCTCAGCTTTGTAGTGAATAAGAAATAGACGTGAACCCATCTCTCCCCACTGGAATTGCTGAAAGCTCATAAGATTATTTTCACTCTTTGTAAAGAGAAAGTGATATCAAACACATTAGCATTAATAATTATTTTCCTTTATAACTGTTGCTATTAAGTAAAAATTAAAATAATTGAGTAAAATGTAGAGGCTACAGCAGGTATATTGCAGAGAGGTTTTGGGAGATGGATTGTCCTGAAAGGCACCGAAGGCCTTCTGGAAGAAAAGCTTGAGATTCAGAACAAAACAGATATGGCTCCAATGCGTGTAGCTGTGTATTAGGGGAATATGTTTTAGTTTCTGTACTTTGGTTTCTGGGTTTGCAAAGTGAGGTTAATAATCATGGTCACTCCTACAAGTTGTGAGGGTTAAGGAAATAATGTCAGTAAAGGCAAAGTACATTGTTCAAAATGAATGCAAACATGCAGCTACTATTACCAAGAGTGAACTTGCTGTCATTGAAAGGATTTTCCCCGTCAGAAAGTGAATCCCAGTCTTTCTACGGTGTTGCTGTGGTGTGAGGAGTTTGACCAAATGACTTCTAATCTATCTTTCCATTTGAAATTTCTGACAACTGGACACTGGTGTCTGAGATCGGAGAACCATAGTTTGAGGCCAACCTAGTCAGAAATGTCTGTGAGACTTGGCTCTCCAATTAATAGCTCAAGTGGTAAAGTGATACCCTTGATCAGAAAAGCCAAGTGAGAGTGCAAGGCACCCTGAGTTCAGGGCCTAGTACTGGCATACACACACACTCTCTCTTTCACACACACATGCTCACACACACACGATTGCTGCAAAAATACACAAGTGCAGAAAAGAAACAAGAAATGAATTTGATCTTTGAAAAGATTATTTATGAGTAAAATGAGAAGCTATCTATGAGAGTCACATCAAAAACAAAGTTTCAGAGCTTTCTACTGGCACAGAATCCAGCCTATTATTTAGCTAAGCCCAACACAAACAATTAGCAGCTTGTTCACAATGCTCTGAACTTTGAAGTGTGGGGATTTCAATTTCAGCTCTTACTCGGTTGGTCCCACTACAAGATAAGGGACTAGGGGATCTTGTTGGCAAGTTAGAGAATAAAAACAGTGAGGGCGTTTATCAGTGTAACTGCGCCCTGAGTCCTGACTTAGGTTGTAATTGCTAGCAGAACAGATAAAGTTCTTTGGGGAAGAGCTATCAATGTTTCTCACTTTGCAAACAAAACATTATTCTTTTGAGAGAAAGGAAGGACAACTCAGCTTTGCACAGTAGAGGTGGGGGGAGGGGGGCGGGGAAGAGTCCAGCTTTGGACTCTGAATCCTTGGTATAAAGAGATAAATTCCCTTTAGCAAATGTATGTTTCTCTTACTGAAAGGTAAAGCAAATCAAAAGCTCCATAAACATGGCAGCTCTTCATTGTTCTCCTTCATCTGTGGTTGGCTTCTATTTTTTCAATTAGTATTTTTTGAGTGCCAGTACTGTGGCTTGAACTCAAGGTCTGGGTACTGTCTCCCTTAGCTTTGTTACTCAAACCTAGTGCTCTACCACTTGAGCCGTAGTACCCCTCCCAGTATATAGGAACTGGAGGAGGCTGCTGGTAGCCTTGAAGTGCCTGATGTCTCTTATAGCTCCCTTCACCTTCACACCTCTGGAAACCATCCACTAAACAGATGGCCCTTTAGAAGGTGCCATCTGTCTTTTTGCTGGGCCCCTGTCTGATACATGTGCTTATTTACAATAAACTGTATCTAGAAATGACGCAGTCACTCTGAGGCCAAAGATGGAATAACCTGGTATGGCTCCTCCATTCATTAAGAAGCTAAGACCTCTAAGAGGTCAGAGTTACTATTTCAAAAAGCTCAAGTTCTTGGTCATTCTTTGGGGAAAAGCCAGCTTCCTCCCTCCACCACTGCATGAGCAAAACGTTTACTTTTGTCAGGATGAGCCATTAACTTAAAAGATCCTAACTAACCTTCTTGTCTTATTTATTTATTTTTTGTACTAGGGATAGAACCCAGAGCCTTACACTTGCTAGAAAACCGTCATTACCACTTGAGCCACACCTTGAGCCTAAATCCTTTTGCTTTTGTTTGTTGTTTGTTTGTTTTTCAAATAGGATTTCAGGCTACTTTGCCAAGGCAATAAATCAATCAATAAATAAATTATATACATATATATATATATATATATATATATATATATAGGCTTTTTTGGTGATTAATTGGAGATAAGAATCTCATGGATTTTTCCTACCCAGGCTGGCTTTGAATCTCAACCCTCAGATCTTGGTCTCCTGAATAATTAGGGTTACAGGCATGAGCCACTGGCACTTGAATGTGTATGTATTTATTTCCACTGAACTGTTCGTTTAAAAATGGTTAAAATGGCGAGTGTTACACTGTGTGTATTTTATTGCAATAGAAATCACTTTTAAAGCATGGCTCTGCACTTTGGATTGATTAATGCACTGGATTACATCCTTGTTGTCGATTATTTGTTTTGGAAAATGCAGGCCCAGTACACTTCCAGGGTTCGTTAGCATCTGGAGGAAATAGGCTTTGTCACTGACAGGAAGAAATCATTGACTGTGGGTCAGATCAGTTCCTTGCATTCAACAATAATGACTTTTTTTCTGTTACCAAAGGAAATTAAGCAGCACAGTGACTTCTGAAATTTTGTGCATAGGAAGGAAAAGCCAAAGGGGCCTTGGTGGCCCATACCGGAACTGTGACCTGTTGAATGTTCCTAAGGCAATGAGGTCACAGAAGTCCTTTCCCCTCCTAAGCTTGAAATGCTGGGCCTCAGCAGTTTGCATTCCTGGTTTTCTGAGGATGAGTACAGAGGCTCCAATTCTGACTCACATATTCTGTGTTTTGGCTTCCTCAATGAGTTTTCAATGGATCTGTAGTAGGCCTTTGTGGAAACCATCCCATCCTATTTCTATTTCCTTTGACAAGTCTGTGCTCTTGACAGTGCTTGAAAAAATAGTGGAACTTGCTTGGAAAAGTTAATAACCTAGCCAGGTGACAGAGGCTCACTCCTGTAACACTAGCTGATCAGGAAACTGAGATCTAGAAGACAGTGGTTTGAAGCCAGCCTGGCGAAGAAAAGCTTGTGAGACTTCATCTCCCAACTAACCAGCAAAAAGGAAGGAAAGATGGAAGGAATGAAGGAAAGAAAGAAAGGAAGGAAGGAAGGAAGGAAGGAAGGAAGGAAGGATAAATAAAATGGAGTAAGTTGAAGGCACAGCTTAAGTGATAGAGCACCAGCTTTGAGTGAAAAAAAGCCAAGCAAGAGAGAATGAGGTACAGTGTTCAAGCCCCAGTACTAGCAGGAAAAAAGGGAGAAGGGGCTGGAAGTATGGCACAAGTGGTAGAGAGCCAACCAAGCAAGCAAGGAAACTGTGAGGTTCTGAGTCTAAGCCTTACTTACACTGTCTGAACCATAGCATTTGCCCAGTCTTTAAAGAATTGACTTGTTGGATAAAGCCAGAGTTTGAAGTCAAATCCACTGTGTGGTATAATGTCCAAAGATCAGTCAGGGAAGCAGATCAGACTGAGATGACTTCCAAGATGGCTTCAAAATCTGCTGGTTGTTGAGCCTGACTTTGCCTCGGAGATCAGTGTGTCCAATTGGCCATAACAAGTATCACCTTTTCCCCATTCTGTCCTGAGAGATGGCATGTTTACACCAGTCCCATATTCTTACATCAGGGATGAGCTCTTTAAGTGAGTCGGAGCCTCCTGTTTATTTTAGAATCTCAAGGGCTGCTTTCTTTCCACTAACCAGCCCAGATCCATTCCCCACATCTTCCCTGACTCTGCTCCAGATCTGGTCCTGACTATACACGCAGTCTCCTCCAGTTGCATTTAGCCAACCCTTACTCACTGTAATAGAGAACATGAAGCCAGGGTGTTTGTCCCTACCCGCTTCCTTTTTATTTCACATCCTGTTTCTGGCAACAGCTGACTGACAGCTATTCTCAGGGTAGCTGGGGTGTCTGGTCAATGCCCCCCTTAACAGACTGACATTCCATCAGACTCCCATTGTTTTAGCCAGGGGTGGGCACAGTGTCCAGCTCTGCTTGTCTTAAGCATTTCTAGACTCAGAAGTCTGTTTACACTTTGTCAATAGTCCTGTCCTGAAATTGTTCAAGTCTCCACCTGATTGAAACTTCTGTGGCTTGCACAGTGCTGGGCTTGGTGATAACTTCACCATTCCAGAGTCCTTTTACATTTGCAACAAAGTCTGCAATGCCACAAAGCAAAAACTGCAATGCCTTAAGTCTTTTAGAGTCATGTATACAGTCTCAGAATTGACTGTACAGTATAGAACAGAGACGATTTGCTCTAATGGAGATTATCCAGGCCCTTGCCACCTAAAGCATGGTCCACACATGAGCATCTCATGGGAACTTGTTAGCAACACAGACACTGCAGGTACCACCTCACTGTACATTAAGATCACTATACATTGCTCCATGGACAGAGACTGGCTCTTGAAGTGTTGTTCAGATAAGCAAGTGGTCAACTATTTCAATGATTAACTCAAAGCAATTCGATGATACTCCAGGCTGACAATCACAGAGAAAAATTGGGTTGTACTCCTTTGTAACACCTCTTCCTCTCATATAGTACATGCAATCTTGTTCTGTTTTACTTCTTCAGCCTAACGTTTTTCCTTTCTTTCTTTTCTTTTTTTTTTGTTGGTCGTGGGGCTTGACCTCTGGAGCTCTTCAGCTCTAGGCTAGCACTCTACCACTTAAGCCACAGCACCACTTCTGGTTTTCTGGTGGTTAATTGGAGATAAGACTCTCTTGGACTTTCCTGCCTGGGCTGGCTTTTAATCACGATCCTCAGATCTCAGCCTCCAGAGTAGCTAAGATTATAGGCATGAGCCACCAGTGCCTGGTTCAGCCTAACTTTCAAGAACCTGAAAAAAGTCATTTACTCTATAGTATGATTCAATCAGGCTGATATATTTTCATCCAGTTAGAAACAAACATAATCTAAGTAAATTACGTACCAATGATATTAGAGAAAGAAATATACACTAGGGGAAAAAGAGAAGAGTGGTAGGCAGAATTATATATTTAGATCAATATACTAGAATTTACTGATGACCTGGAACCTGGGTACTTGGTTGAAGGAAGTGTGGACATGTATCACATGTCTCACGTTTTACCCTTTGTGATTGGTGTTGAGAGTGATTCTGATATACTAATGAAGTGAAGAAGAGAAGGATTTAGTTTAGAGAGGAGCAAGATGCCATGCTAAACTAGACATTTCATGGGTGTTTATATAGAGAGAAGCCTGAAGTTTAGAAAGTGAATTTTTTTTTAAATGAAGAGTTAACTAGGAAAGCTGTGATTGATACAGAGCTATGGGGTAGAGACATTTTGGTCTTCTAAGTTCAAGCACAGAGTCAGGAAATGGCTCTTCTGAGGATTTGAAATTCTAAGGAATCTCAGGTCTGCTTTCAATCTGCTTCCCCTCCTGGGAGCTAGCTGGTCCAGACCAGCTCCTCACAGGCTGGAGCCCATTCTCTACCATCACCTCCATTCAGGGCCCTCTCCCCTGGTGAGGATGGAAGTGGACTGTGGCTTTTCCAGCTCTCCATTCCTTGCTTTTTCTGAATGGCACATCTGACTTAGGGTTTAAGATTTTCCCATGAATTCCTATAGGAAAGAAGAGGATGAGAGAAGTTGCAGTGAGGACCAAGGTGGTCTTTGGGGTATGGTGTCTTCTAGGAATAATTAGATCTTTTGAAAGATTCTACTTGGCCCTTTTCCAAAAAGTATTACTTGGGAATTAAGTGGGGAAGGAAATTTATTTTGGGTGATGTTGTTGAAGCTAAAAGCAAAAGAGAATCCTAATGATGAAAATAATGTATTTTTCTTCCAGGGTTAGTAGACTGATTTCTGGTTTTCTATTTTCTCCCTCTTTCCCTTTGTTTCTCTTCTCCTCTCTCTGTCTCTGTCTCTCCCTCTCTTTCTCTCTCTCTGTCTCTCACTAACTTTGTGTTGCTTTTAGGTTTGGTTGTTTTCTTTATTCTTACTTGCTCTTTTCTCAGGACCAAATCTTGGCTCTTGTACAGAATCTCATGTATGAAGACTGCAATCTGTGAGGTCTTCTTGTTGCTCTGGAGAAAGAAATCAGACGCCCCAAGTAACCTGAACAGGGGTTATAGCACTCAGATAAAGGAATTTCAAATGCTGCCCTGTGCATGATGAATAGAAGTTCCTTATACTAAACTGGATGGAGGATTTATGTGACCATATATTGTGTTGATAAATAAACCAAGCAAATGGCTTTCGGTTTCTCTATTTTTTTCTTCAAATGATGTCAATATCCATTCCCCTGCCTTTTCTGGGGATGTGGTGATACTGGAGCTTGAACTCTGAGCCTCATGTTCTAGTTTGGCTTTTTCAGATAGTGCTCGACCACTTGAGCTAGGCCTCTACTTCCAACTTTTTATTGGCTAACAAGAGATCAGAGTCTTGCAGATTTGTCTTCCCTGGGCTAGCTTCAAACTATGATCCACTAATCTCATCCTCTTGAGTAGCTAGGATTATAGGCATGAACCACTGGCATCTGGTGTCATTTCCTCCCTTTTTTGCCAAAGAAAGAGGGGGACAATTTTACTCATTAGCTTTCTTTAAAAGCTTTGCATAAGGCTGGGGAAATGGCTCAGTGGTAGAGTGCTTGCCATGCATGCATGAGGCCCTGGGTTTGATTCCTCAGCACCACATAAACAGAAAAAGTTGGAAGTGGCGCTGTGGTTCAAGTGGTAGGGCGCTAACCTTGAGCTGAAGAGCTGAGGGACAGCGCCCAGGCCCAGAGTTCAAGCCCCATGACCAACAACAACAACAAAAAAAGCTTTGTATAGCACAGAGGAAAAGTAGTATTTTTTCCCAGTGAATTTCACTAACAGATATAAAATAATAAGTGACAAATTATTCATGGAAAGAGATAGGGGTAAAGCAAATAAATAAATACATAAATAAATATTTTGGAGACCAAATGGCTAGATTTTACTCACTGATAACATGGTACTTGGTAAGCTGGGATTGAAATTTAATTTATGATCTGCCTTCAGACACCAGCTATTCCATTGAAGGCCACTGTTCCCCCCCTCCCTGAATTTATCTGAATAATTGTTGGAATGTGAACTTGAAGTGGAGAAATAATGAGAATAATCTCTAGGATTTTTCAAATTAGAGGCAAATGTTGCTTTTTATATTAGTTTCCTAGAGATAACTGGTGGACCAGTAACATTGCAATTTCTTTACATCTAGTCACTCAATAACATTCCTTCACACCTATGATAGACTCATGTGATTGTGCATGGTCTGAGATCCTTACTGGAAGTCCAGGCTGGAGGGAGGAGACAGATACTCAGCCCTGATAGTGATGTAGTGAGTCAAGTAGGATTTGGGGGGAAATGGTTGGGGTGTGGAGACGGTTGCAGAGTTCTGGTTTTGTGGGCAGGAGAGGAAATGCATAGGAAAGCTTCAGAGAGATGACTTCAAGAATGGCTTATGTGATGTCCTTGAGAAGGGTATAGCAGATAAGTGGAAGGATGGCCAGTGGCATGGGGAGGGAAGGGCATTTCATGTCATGGGAACATAAGGGTTCAAGTTTTGGGTAGTGTGTTAAGGTAACAGGGTGCGGGAGGGAAAGTAAAGATTGCCAGTACCACTGGGGATTGATTTGTTGGTAGGTGACACCAAGAAGTTTGCTATTTTAGAGTAGCAACGAACTTAAAAGAGTATTTTTTTTTTAGCAAGTAACTGCTACTTTCATTGTCAAAGAAAAAAAATCCAGAACTTCTATTGCTAAGAGAAGAAAATCTCCTAAAGATACTTACTTGTTTTGTTTTGTATAGTTGTTCTTTTTATTCATGCTGGTACTATGGCTTGAACTCAGAGCCTAGGCATTGCCCCTTAGCTTTTTACTTAAGGCTAATGCTCTATCACTTGAGCCACAGTTCCAGTTCTGCCTTTTTGGTGATGAATTGGAGATCAGAGTCTCATGGATTTTCTTCTGGAGTCAAGATTTTCAGATCTCAGCCTCTTGAGTAGCTAAGGATTACAGGAATGAGCCACCAGTGCCCAGCTCTCCCTTGGGGTTTTTGTTTGTTTGTTTTTGTGGGGTTTTTTGGTTGGTCATTGGGCTTGAACTCTGGGCCTGGGCGCTGTCCCTGAGCTCTTCAGTTCAAGGCTAGCATTCTACCACTTGAGCCACAGCTGCAGCTTCCAGTTTTCTGAGTGGTTTATTGGAGATAAGAGTCCCAAGGACTTTCCTGCCCCCTCTGGCTTTGAACTGTTGATCCTCAGATCTCAGCTAGGATTACAGGCAAAAGCCACTGGCATCTGGCTCCTCCATAAGGCTTTAATCACTGAAGGTTACCTTTCCTTTTGATGGGTATTTTGACTGGGTCACAAAAAGTTTTTCAGGACCAAAATGGGCAACGAGTTCTTCCACTGATTCAAGATTTTAGATATGTGGTTAAATAAACCCAAAGGGCATGAAATGAGATTTTTACTAAGCTTCAAGGCTCTTTACATGGGTGAGTTTTAAAAGGAAAAAAATTAAGTCCATGAAGACTCGGGTGCCAAACTACCTTCCTAAAGTCCTTAGAAAGTTTTGGACACTATGTTGGGTTCCAAAGCTCCAGCTCACAGTTCCAGGGACCTGGGATAGCTCAGGATGTGTTAAAGGCTATGGTATTGCTGACCTGTGAGACACTTCCAGGACTGCTTTAGCAGGAGTTTTGTGTCCAGCTGTACTCCTCTAATCCCAAGGTCCCTAATCTCTAGGGAACAGACAGATTCTGGCTCTGAACCTGAGGCCCAGGTGCTAGAATTCCTGGATTCAGCATCTGGTGATGTGTCATTTGGCCTTTGGCCTCAGCAGCTGGAGGCTCTTTTTGCTTTTGTGCAGAAAATAAATCAGCACATTGTCACTTTGCTAGGCCGATCGTGGCTGAACAGCATTGCCATCTGAGGCCAACATTCTCTGCCATTAATCATAATAATCAGGATATCCAAGACAGACCTCTGTAGGTCCTCGACTGTCAGATTAATGAATGAGAGAAATAAAATCATGTTTCCAGATCCGGTGTAAGTAGTTTGAAAAGCTATTTGGTTTATTTAGACCATGTAATTCACCATTGCTATTCTAAAGGAAAGATCTGTACAATGGGGATTGCTCATATCTGAATTTCTACATGTTCCTCGTTTCATCTTTCTACGTTCTTATTTTTGTCCTCCTTGAAGATAAACAGTTACATAACATCACACAGACACATGCATGGCTTAGGAATAGATAAGTTACTATAAATAAAGGCACTAAAATGTTTTTACTGATGTAACTTTTAAAAGGTTCAGGCAACTAGAAGTTCTGAAGAATGTTTTAGAGTACTGCGGGATTGATGGTTGAAGATACATTGTACTTTGTTTTGTTTGTTTCATTTTGTTTTATTATTTTTAGTAGTACCGAAGATTGAACTTGGAGACTTGTACTTGAGCCAGATGCCTAGTCCTTTTGCTTTTTACTGTTTGTTTTTCAGATTTAGGTCTGCTTCGGTCCAGGCAATCCTTGGGCTATCATCCTACTTCTGCTTCCTGAAGAGCTAGGATTAAAAGAATATATTACCATACCTGACCTCTTCGTTTACTTTTGAGACCTATCAAAAACAAAACAAAATAAAACCAAGTTCAGAATCCCTGTTTGCAAAAATATTTTTAACATGAATTCTGTCCAAAACAAAACAAAACAAAGCAAAACAAAGTTCAGAATCTCTGTTTGCAAAAACTTATTTTTTTAAATCTATCTGAACAGAGAATCTCTAGAGCTCAACAGATTCCCTGAAGGGCATCTCTACTTGGGTTCCTGTTTCTTTTTTTCCTCCATGAATCAGGCAATTAGACATCTAGCTATAGACTTATCCATGCTTTAACCTGAAACATCTACCCTAACTTTATTTTATTTGTTTATTTTTAACTTTTTTGACGGTCATGGGGCTTGAGCTCTGGGCCTAGGCACTGTCACAGAGCTCTTCAGCTCAAGGCAAGCGCTGTACCACTTGAGCCACAGTGCTACTTCCTCTACTCTGACATTAACTGCTAGATTTAATAAATCAACATTTTGGGGGCTAAAGAATTAACTCACCTTTGTTACTGGTCTAATTTTAAGATGTTTTCTTTATTCTAAGAACTAAGCTGATGTATTGGCCCTAGATATAGTCTCAATCAACACCTGGTGTAGCAGTTGAATTTTATTTTGCTCCTTGTGTTTAAGTCTAAGTCAGACAATTAACAACAACATTAAACCCCACCACAATGGTCTGGATATGGAAGTGTGAGTGTACATCAAAGATGTATGTCCTGGAATCTTGGTTCCCAGTGTGGTAGTATTGAGGTGGCAGGACTTTTAAGAGGTGGGCCTTATGGGATGGAAGTTAGGTCATGGAGTGTAATCTCACACAGGTAATTTTAGCTATTTAGGAAGCTGAAATGTGAGCATCATAGTTTGAAGCCAATTCAGCAGAAAAGTCCTCAAGATTATATCTCCAGTTAACAAACAAGCCAGGTGCTCATGGTACATACCTGTAATTCTAAGCCCCAGTACTGGCTACACACACACACACACACACACACACACACACACACACACACACACACACACACACACACACACACACACAAATGCTGAACTGGTGGCATGGGTCGCATGGTTAGACTGCTAGCTGTGATCACAAAAGCCAAGGGAGAATGGAAGGCTCTCAGCTCAGTTCCTTGGAAGGATTTGTGTAATTCTCACAGGATTTTGTCTAGTTCTCATAAGATGGAGTTGTTATATAAAAAGATCAAACCCTGCCAGCTAGGTACCAGTAGGTCATGCCTTTAATCCTGGTAACTCAAGAGGCTGTAACCTGAAGATCATGGCTGTAAGCCAGTCCGGACAGGAAATAGTTTATTTCCAATAAACTATCTCCCCTCCCCCCCCCAAAAAAAAACCAGAAAGGAGCTTTTGCTCAAGTGGTAGAGTGCTATCCTTGAGCAAAAGAAGCTCAAGGACAGTGCTCAAGTTCTGAGTTCAAGTCCCAATACTGGCATTAAAAAAAAGAAAAGGAAAGGAAAGGAAAAGACCAGCCCTGACCCCTAAATCCCTCTGGCTTCCTTTCTATGAGTTTCCCCATGATGCCCTCCACCAGGTTGCATCAAGGCCAGAAGGCCAAGTAATACAGTGGCCATGTCCTTGAACTTCCAGACTGCAAGCCAAACAATCTTTTCTTCAGAAAATACACAGCTCTTTCATGCAACTGTTTCTAACATGTTTATAAGATGATTTCTATGTTGCTTTGTATGTCCCTCCCCCATGGTATAACCCCTGCTTTCACTGTACTTGATGTTGGTATAATTTGTGGAGGGGAAGGGAAAAAACATATAATTTAACTAGGGATACAAGTGGAGCCATTGCAACAATGAGATATACAAGTCTTTATGTCAAAAAATGAACTTTACAACTTTGGTGGGGTGGGGGGGGGAATGATCGGGTGGGGGGAGTGGGGAGTATGGGAAGGGATGGGAAGGGGAAACAAAGAGGAGGCAATAATGCTTGATAAGAAATGTACTCGTTATCTTGCCCATGTAATTGTAACTCCTCTGTATGGTATTCTCACAATTAAAAAGAAAATACACAGCTCTGAGACTGGGAAGGTGTCTCAGTGGTAGAGTGCTTGCCTCGCATGCATGAGGCCTTGGGTTCAATTCCTTAGCACCACATAAGCAGAAAAAGCCACAAGTGGCACTATGGCTCAAGTTGTAGAGCACTAGCTTTGAGCTGAAGAGCTGAGAGACAGTGCCTAGGCCCAGAGTTCAAGCCCCAAGACTGACAAAAAACAAACAAGCAAAAGGAAAAATCCACATCTCTGCTATTTTGTTATGGTGACACAAGAAAGACATAGACACCCACTTACTGCTAGGTCCAACATTGATTTATTTCCAGCCATATGACTAGAGTCTGAGTACTTGCTGACAGAATTTTCATTATTTTGGGTTCCTGGAATATTTAGATGGAGGTGACAAAATGAAGTTATATGTAATTATCCAAAGCATCATCATTATTGATTAATAGCATCAAGTATTAGTAACCACAGGAATGTTTATCATTGGGATTTAATGATCTTCAGTAAACAGATCTCATGGTGTTAAGAACACAGAGCTGTGGAACACTCCAATCCCCTTTAAATGTTAAAACAATATCCATGAAATCTTGAGTGCCTCAGTCTACATTCTAGCTCCAGCTCCAAGCCAGTGGATTACCATTGAGATCTGGGCACTGCATAGGATGGTGAGGAACTCAATTTGTTGTCAAACACATTTGTTCAAACTTGAACACTTGAAAACTGATGGCCTCTTTCCTTTTCCAGTCCAGCATCTCCTGGGAGATGCTCAAAAAATACCCCGATGGATGAATTAACACTCATCTCCAGTACCAGTTTTTCCTGTTTCTTGACCTTTTATTGCTTAAAAAATGATTCATAGATCAAAATGAAAAGTGATCTATAAGAAAGCCAGATGCTGGTGGCTCAGGCTTGTAATGTTACCTGCTCAGGAGGCTGAGATTTGAGGATCTCAGTGTGGAGCCAGCCCCACAAAATAGGCAGAAGTCTAGCTAGAATCTCCAATTAACCAACAAAATGCTGGACTGAAGGTAGTAAAAGGTAGAGTGCCAGCTGAGGGAGATTGTAAGGGGCTTGAGGTCAAGACTTAGTACCATCACAAAATTTTCTGCAAAGAATATTCTGAAGAGTTACTATAAAGCACTTTCTGTCTGGCATTTGTTTTAACTCCTTCCTAGCCCAGAGGATCTGACTATTCATAAGCGTTCATGCCTTACTCAGAGGACAGGATTTCATTCTTGTCCAGGTGGAGTCCTGTTGATCCAGACCCATCCTGCCGCACCTACTCACTTCTAGCAAAGAGGCCACCTTGATCATCCCTCATCTGAAACCCCAACAACTCCTGGAGGTGTGTCCAGGAATCATTACACCTTTCTAGAGTTACTTCATCTGTCAATTTCCCCATACCTTAAATTGTTATAATTATCTACCTCATGGGATGATTGTTGGAATAAATGGGTTCTAATGACTAGAAAACAATCTCATTCAGAGGTGTCACACAGCGAATGCAATACCTGCTGATGTCTTCAAATTGTTCATCCACTATTCCTTGGGGATGTTGATTTGTAGTGTTTTCAGCCAAGTGGATAAGGCTGAGATTTCCTTTTGCCTTTCTTCTTTTTGGGGTGGTGGAGTGGGAGGGAAGACTATACTAGGATTTGAACTCAGGACTTTATTTTTATATGGCAATCTGCTATTTGAACCACACCTCCACCTGGAAAATGTATTCAGTTTTCCAACTTAAACTCCTCTTAAGAAGTCCACAACCCCCCCATGGTTTCCCTTATTTGCAATATCTAGTATATGTATGAGTCAAGCGGAAAAGGTCAGATAATGTGATGTTAGGAAAATGAACCCTTAGATATGTATTAATGTTTTTTTCCTTTCATGCATTTGTTTCTAATGCATTTATAAGATTATCTCTTTGTAGCTTTGTATGTCCCTCCCCCACAGTATAACCCCTGCTTTCACTATATTTGATGTCAGTATAACTTGTAGAGGAGATGGGGAAAAACAAGTCATTTGAGGATACAGGTGGACCTGTTGCAACAATGAGTTGTCATGTCGAAAACGAGCTTTACAATGTTGGTGGGGGGAGGGGATTGGGTGGGGGGGAGGCTGGGAAGGGATGTGAAGGGTAAACAAAGGAGGAGGCTGCAATGCTTGATAAGAAATGTCCGCATTAACCTGCCCATGTAATTGTAACCCCTCTGTACAGTGTGTTCACAAAAAAATAAAAAATAAAAAAAAGAAGTCCACAACCCCCTTGGATGGGGGTCGGGGGATTCACCATTCTCCTTTAGTGCTTGGGAATGAATTGTGGCTTCCTCCTAGGTTTGCCTTATAAGTGACATTCAGATCACAGAGATCATTTAAACAACCTGTTTTATGTTTCATTATTGGCTCCTTACATGTTTTTTTCTTGTCTTTGATGAATAAGGAAATGACTAGGAAAGCTAATGGAGCTATTTGAAATTTTGAGGCAAGAAAATAAAAGAGAAAACAATGCAAAGCTACCTTTAGAGAGGGATAAAAAAAAAAGTAGTATCTTCTGGCTGGAGTTGAATTACCTGGATGCTTGCCAGCGTTCTGTGTTAACTTTGCCACTGTCTGAGCTCCAGGCTTCATTTCCGTATCTGTGTGATGGGGGTAGGAGTTAGGGGAAAGCTAACTTGCTGTAGTAAAGAGCCCCGAAATATGCAGAAGAGAATTTAAGAATATTCTTATTAGAAATAAAAATACACAAAGCACATCCTTGAATGGGATATAGGAGGTAATTTCTATTACGCAGTAACTTCTTGGTGGACTTTCAGTTCTGCTAGGGGAGAGGATTGCTCACAACATCACATGAAGTCCCTCAGTGACCCCAGACAGGGGTCTGCTGCCATCCAGTCTTTGTTCTTCTGGGACATGTGGCTGACAATCTATGCTGGGTTTCCTACTTTGTGATTTGATATGTCAAAGAACTTCTTAACACAATGTTATAACAAACTTAAGGCAAGATTTAACCAATTTGTTCCCACACACACATACACACACCTACATACACAACTGTGGTGGTGCCACAATACACTCTAGTCCTTTGGAGAGCCTTAGGCAGTGACCCTAATAGTCAATCATAAATATTATGATATAATTTGTTTATCAGTTCATCAGTCCAGAGGAATTTGTGCTGTTTCCTGTTTGAGACAATTACAAATGAAGTCATTAAATATACACATGCAATTTTTATGTGAACATAAATTTTACATGGTCATAATTTTCATTTTATTAGTCAAATAAGATTGCAAGGTCATATAGTAAGTATCTACTTCATAAGTTATTGCTGAATCCCTGCCTGTCTGCTTGCTTTTTTTTCTTCTTCCTCTTTCTTTCTTTCTTTCTTTCTTTTTCTTTCTTTTCTTTCTTTCTTCCTTCCTTCCTTCCTTCCTTCCTTCCTTCCTTCCTTCCTTCCTTTCTTTCTTTCTTTCTTTCTTTCTTTCTTTCTTTCTCTCTCTCTCTTTCTTTCTTTCTCTTTCTCTCCTTGTTTCTTCTCCCCCCCCCTCTCTTTTGGTTGTGGGGCTTGAACTCTGAGCCTTGAGCTGAAGAGCTCAGGGACTATGCTCTACCAATTGAGCCACAGTGCCACTTCTGGTTTTCTGGTGGTTAATTGGAGATAAGAGTCTCACTTTCCTGCCTGGTCTGGCTTTGAACAGTGATCCTCAGATCTCAGCCTCCTGACTAGCTAGCTAGGATTACAAGAGTGAGCCACTGGCCCTGGCATCTCTCTCTCTCTCTCTCTCTCTCCCTCTCTC
This sequence comes from Dipodomys ordii, assembly GCF_000151885.1. Lineage (NCBI taxonomy): Eukaryota > Metazoa > Chordata > Mammalia > Rodentia > Heteromyidae > Dipodomys > Dipodomys ordii. The sequence goes on along the minus strand of NW_012267217.1, from coordinate 24,840,091 downwards.
TTTCTTTTCTTTCCCTCCCTCCCTTCCTCCCTCCCTTCCTCCCTCCCTTCCTTCCTTCCTTCCTTCCTTCCTTCCTTCCTTCCTTCCTTCCTTCCTTCCTTCCTTCCTTCCTTCCTTTCCCTTCCTTGTAATATTGTGTTTTGAACTCAAGACCGTGCACCTACTCAGCTTATTTGTTGCCTGGTACTTTACCACTTGAGCCATGGCTTGATGCTCCATAACTGGTTCTCTCAGTTACCATCTGTTCCAGGCTCCTCCCAACCCTTGTCCACACAGTGCTCCCTGCATGGCTATATGCAGGGGTGATGGTGCTTATCTCTGCCTCTTCCTGCCTCCCCCTACCCTTCACCATGAGAAGGTATCTAAAACCTATATCATATGACATTGAGGAATTTGTCCTGACTCTCTTTGTATGACTCATGGCACCTTAGAAGGGACCAACTGGACATGAAAGTAATTATTTCAAAAACCTAACAGAGACACATATAGCTCAGCTAAATCTCCACATGAATGACTTTATAATTATATATCATAATTATATGATATTTGAAAAATATGACATTTAGAAATAGAAAAAATGACGACAGATTAGAAAAATTAGGATCATTGGGCTAGGCTAACACACTGGAAAGATTACTCCTTGAGCATTAGCTTGTGTCACATTTATTTACCTTCTCCTTTGATTTTTAGAAGGTGCCTGGGACTTGGTATTCTTTGGCTTCAAGGTCCAAAGCTGAGGTTTCATGAAAGTTACTCCATACCAGAAAACATCCTCTTCCTCTAACAGCCTATTGGAGGTTTTGCTCTCTTCCTAGAAAGCAAAGACAGGCATAAGTACTTTGAAGGTAGGACGTAGCATGTTCGAGAATAGTGTGAGGAGGGCATCAAGGAGAGAGGACAGTCACTGAAAATCCCATGATGTCTACAGCACCCTGAGCCTTAGAAAGAAGTGTTCAGATGAAACACAAAGGCTGGATGAACACTGCACTACCACTGTATGCACCCAACCAAGACCCATGGCAAAGAAAGGTCAGAGTGACCATCTTCAAAGCATCTGGACAAAGGAGCAAACACCAGCACAGATGATGGCCTGAGGATATAGGGCTATTTATCCAAATCGTTCTTGCATAAGGAGGATACTACCAACAAGCCTAAGACAATATTTCCTGCTTCCCAGGTGTGCTCAGACTCAGAGTTCTATTAGCTCTAGAAAAATGAAAGTATCCAGTACCCTCAAGTTGTAGAGAAAAATTCACACCTACTCCTCATGGTCATTCAATAAGCTGTGACAGAAGAGATGTAATACCGACTCCATGGTCAGAGTTCACACTTCAGACAACCGTGGCTCTGGTTTTCTCTGTAGTATCTGTCTACCTTAGATAGCAGTGATCAAAGATCGAACCTCAAAGTCACTTAACAAAAGCATCAGGAGTATCATTATGCTAGGGATTTAGATTTATTATTTAGTTTACTTGCTATAATAAACTACAATAGAGATACTGTTGTCATTTCTATCTCTTACAAAACTGAACCTCAGAAAATGTAACAAGTTTGTACCAAGCCAACAGCCTGCATACCCCCTAGCCACCACCCCATTCCCAGAGTGCTTACCCACAAAACTGGGCTTTGGGAAAGGAGGGCCAAGATCTAGCCATCTGTTTTCTATTCAACCAGCCTGATTTATTTGATGCTTTATGAATTGGGAATGTGCTAATATAAATTCTATTTTACCAGTCCATTTTGGTTAGGAAAGAAAGTCAAGCTTTGTATCAGTGCTGTCCTTTATCCTTAGTGTGAAATTCGTTGGCTGGTAGTAAACTGGGTCCAAACCTTAAGACAGCTTTTCACTTCCAGAAAGTTCTTAAGCAGAGTAGGGGGTGAAACATTGGGACTCTCTAAGAGAATCTCATATGTGAGAACCTTTGAACATGAAACCGTATTCTTTTAGTGTGAGTAGAATTGGCACATACTCCCTAAGTCAATATATTCCTTGTCAGCTTTCCAACAATGATGAATTGAGCCAATCAGTGGTCACCTGCAGCCCACATTGGAGCAAGGCATAAAATGTTATTTGAATGAACTGGCTTTGCTTTTGTCCTTCTTCCCCAAATCTAATTCTGCATGACCGAATCACTGAGCCATTTCACATGGTTGTAATTAAGCCCATATTTGCCATACTTGACTTTCTGGTCACTTTCAGGTTCCATACACCCTCAACATACAACCCATGAATTCTGGCCTCACATATTACTACTGCCTCAGGAATAGAAGGGCAGGGGATGGAATGGCTTTGCTCTTGTTTGAGAGATGTGGATGTGGGAACGTGTTCTTAGCCATGAGAGAAAGACAACAACAAGAAGAACTAAGAGCTATATCATAGGGAGGGGTTGCGGTCCAAATATGCCCTCCCACAATTCACTACTTGAAATCCTAACCCCAAGGTAATGGTGTTAGGAAGCTGGACATTCAGAAGGTCCTGAGCACAGAGCCCTCAAGAATGCAATTACTGGGATTCCTTATAAAAGAGAGCCAGAGCTCAAGTATTAGAGCTCCTGCCAAGTACACAAAACACCCTGAGTTCAAACTCCAGTACTACCAAGAAAGATAGAAAAAGGAAAGAAGGAAAGAAGAAAGAGAGGGAGGGAAGAAATGAAGAAGGGAGAGTAGAAGAAGGAAGGAATGAGAGAAAGACAGAGAGAAGAGAAAAAGAGAATAGAGAAAGAGATCCCAATGTGGTGGCTCAGGAGGCAGAGATGGGAGGATAGTAAGTTTGAGGCCACCCTGGGATATTGAGGCAGAGAGAAAGACATAGAGGGAGGAGAGAGAGAAAAGAAGAGGGAGAGAGAGGAGAGAACTCATTGGGCCAACAGAAGGACAACAGAAGACAGGCGGAAATCAGTCCTTACCAGACCCCCTCTGCTGGTGCCTTGATCTGGCCTCCATAACTGTCTAACTGTAAGAAATAAATGCCAGTGGCCTAAAAGCCAGCGGCGGGTGTGGACAGACAGTGGGAGCTAAGGCTTCTTGTGAGTAGGCTGAGCCAGGGCAGTTGGCTAGACGGGTCAGAAGCTCTCATTTCTGCCAGATCCATGGGATGGAATATTATTACTGTTCAACCATACAAAGGAAGGAAATTCTAACACACTACAATAGGGATGGACGGAAGTCACTATGCTGAATGACAGAAGCCAGACACCCAGGGACCAATGTATGATTCTATTCTATGTATATGAGGTGCCTAGAGTATTCCCATTTGTAGACATAAATAGCAGTTGTTGGGGGCCAGGGGGAAGGGGAGTTACTATGTGATGAATGGAGTTAGTCTGGATTGGTGGGAAAGCTTGGCAGTTGGATCTTGGCTATTGTTGCACAACTGTGTGAATATAGTAAATTCTACACTTAAAATAACCCCAGGCTGGGGATGTGGCTAAGCTATAGAGTGCGTGTTTGGCAGGAGTGAAGTCCTGAGCTCATTCAGAACACAGAACAAAACAAGCCAACTTGGATGGTACATTTTATGTTATGTATTTTTTTTAAACTACCACCACCACAACAATAATAACACATTTGTACTCAAACTGAAAAGGCACATTGGATGTCGAACCTGGAAAGTGTTTCTTACACATTGCTGGATAAAGCTGTGTCCAATCAGAGCTGGGTGAACTGAGAGTCAGGAGTCAAAGAGCCTTGGCATAAAGCTCAGGACTGGAGGCCTGGCCTCAGCTCTCTGACCTTGAAGCCATTCAGGCATCTGCCTTTCCCACAGAGCCTTAACAACTCAGTATCTCTGAGACAGACTGAGAATCCCTTTTCAGAGTGCCCCACCACAGAAACCCTCCTGACTGCACGGACTGCATTTTCTTGGTTGCTGGCTTGTCTGTTGATTTGTTTTTGTTGGCTCTTTCCATACAATTAGCTGCTGGGGATCCATGTCTTCATATGAGGGTGTTTCAATACTTGGCAGCTGGCTTAACACATAATAAAACCTGCAGATATATATGTTAAGTGGGTAGACAAATACATGAGCCAGACACCTAGTCGTAGGCAGAGGCCGCTCAGCCTGGAGAGGAGGATCAGATAGGGATACTAAACTTGAATGTTTCATCATTTGATTCATCAGCCCTTGGATACTGGACCTTAATCCCAATACAGTTGTTGTAATATGTGCATAGTCTTTTGGCCTTTTAAAAACCCATTCATATTCACACTGCTGCAAAATAACAGGACAATGTATGTTTACAGTTTTTATAACAGCGATGAATGTGTAAAGGTTAAGAGCTGGAGCCTCTGGATTGTGACCTTTGAACTTTGGAATGCTCGGGACTTTTTTTTTTTAATTAAGCAGGAATGGTGATATTTGGTGCCCTCTAGTGGACAACTAAAATAATGTTTGTGATCCTGGGACTTTTTTTTTTTTTTTTTTTTGGTGGCAGGGCTTGAACTCTGGGCCTGGACGCTGTCTGGCTCTGACACCTATTTTTTTTTTTTAACCAGTGAATAGCTTCTTGCTTCTTTCTGAAGAATAGTACTTCTTTGAGACCCATTACTTCTAACACTAGCTATTTATATCAACAATTATAAATCAAAATGTTCTACCTGTTAAAGATGTAGTGGGCTGGTTGTAATTTCTGTTTGGAGCCAGGAAAGCACTTAAGAAATCCCTGTGGAGAAGCTCTATGGAAGGAAAATTAGCATAAGTAAGACCAAAGATTAAAACCCTTTCCTACTTCCGCATTGCCAGAAGTCAAATGTCAGTGGAGGACATTCACTATCTAGCCCGCATCTTTTTCTCCAGTATCTGCGCTTAGGACCTTCACATCTTTGTGTCCTAGAAACCCCAGAAGACCAAAGGCTACTTAGGCATCATTTCCTTGACAAAATATTTTCTGTTAGAAAGAATTGCTTATTTCTTCCTTGCTGCCTCTTCCTCCCCTCCTCAACTAGAGCTAACTTATACAAGACTTGGCTATGCATTATGTGAACCCTTCGTGAATTATTGTGTTTTGGGATGATTAACTAGTCACTCCAGTTGGCTCAGCACTTGGCACAGAGGGGCAATAGATGTTGATTGAAATTATATAAATTAACAATCAGGCAGAAAATCACAATGGGAGCAAAGAACAAGCAGAAAACCAGTATAGTTTGCCCTCTGTATCTATGGGTTCCATGTTTGTGGATTCAAACAGCTAAGGAGCAAATATTTAAAAAATTGTGTTTGTACTGAACACATACAAACCTTTTTTGTTATTGTGTCCTATACAATACAATTATCTGAACAGTGTTTACATTGTGTAAGATATTATAGTAATCTAAGAATGGTTTAAAATATGTGGGAGATGGCAGGGCTGGTAATCCTTAATGCTCAGGAGAAAGAGGTAGGTGGATGGTCTATGGCCATCTGGGACAAAATTAGAAAACCATATCTGAAGAATAAATAAGGTCAAAGGAGCTTGGAACCATGACTCAAGTGGTAGTGCAATTGTAAAGACCTGAGTTCAAATCCCATCATTACTAACACATAATTAAAATGATATGAAAATAAATAGCCTATATGTGTAGGCTATCTGAAAACATCTCATTATTTTATAGAAAGGACTTGAGCTATCCCAGATTCTGGTATGTGTGGGTGCCTGAAGCCAATCCCCCAAAGATTCATAACTGAAATTTAGAATGAAAGCATAGCTTTATTCCTCTAATACAAATAGGCCAGGAGGATGGGACTAGGACTCAATAAGAAATGAGCTCACAAGTGACAGAGTGCTAGCCTCAGTTATAAAAGCTCAGTGCCTAGGCCCTGAATTCAAGCACAAAACAAAGGAAGGAAGCAAGCAAGCAAGTAAGTAAGCAAGCAAGCAAGCAAACAAACAAGAAGGGAGGGAGGGAAGAAAATTAGCTCAGAGCCATTATGTTTGTTCCAATTCAAAAGTGATGGAGCCAGGACCAGAATGTGGGCCCCTGGCTCCCAATTCCACACTCTGATCAGAATTTCTTCCTGCAAGAAAACTTTACTACAGGGTGTTTTGCCTATCTGTGGACTCATATACACAAAATTGTGAGTAAATATAATATTATTTGAGATACTAACCCAAAACACGCATCCCTAGGCCTCAACATGAACAAAACCACAACAAACCACACTCCTTGGACCATCCACAAATCAAGAGTACTGTGGAGAAATCTGGAGATGGGGGCTAGGAAGGTGGGAGGGGCCGGAGGAGAGGAGGCTACCTTTTGCCATTTACCAATTAACGGAGTCCTATCCAACGGATTCCTCTCTGTCTAAATTTCCTCACATATGAAGTAGATTAAAAACTTGGGAGTTTTCTTGTAAGTTCTTTTCTATAGAACCTAGCAGACGATCCATTAATTTTAGCTATTATTATTAAAGGATGGTTTTGAGCGAGGCCTGGTGGCTCACACCTGCAACCTCAGCTACTCAGGAGGCAAAGATTGGGAAGATCACCACCTAGGCACAATATGTCCATAAATACAATATCTGATTGGAAAATTACTATAATAGAAAGGGCTGGAGAGACACTCAGGTAAGTAGAGTGTCTGCCTGGTAAACATTAAACCCTGAGTTTGAACCCTAGTATGGAAGAGAGAAGGACAGAGACAGAGACAGAGACAGTTAGACAGACAGACAGAGAGACAGAGTGACAGAGACAGAGACAGAGAGACAAAGAGAGACAGAGAGAGAAAAAAAGGGAGGGAGAAAAAGAGAAAGAGAAAGAGAGGGAGAGTTGTTTAATTTATCCGGACTGGATTGTCTACATTGCTGAAATTCACTTCAGAATATTTTATTTTTACATTAGCTCCTGTCTTGCAGTACTGAGGTTTGCACTTAGGACCTTCTTGAGCAATGTCAATCCTTTTGTGCTTTAGTGGTTTTTTAGGGTCTCTCGTTTTTGCTGATAGGGAAGGCTGGCCTGAGATCTCAGTCCTCCTATCCACAGCCTCCCCATTAGCTGAGATGACAGGGTCATGCCCTCATGCCCAGCTTACTACTTGAGATAAGAAGCTTATGAACTTTTTGCTTGAACTGGCCTTGAACTTCAATCCTCTCGACCTGCTTCCTGATTAGCTGGGATTACAGGTAAGTGCTACCGGGCTGGTCTTTAAGGAGTGATTTCTTTTGAAAAGTCTACCTAAGCTGCCTCTATGCCCAGGACCATGTCTCAGGCTCATCTCTCCGTGTCACTCCAGGTAAGCCCGCTGTGCTCTTGTCCATCTAAGGGACATCAGTACGGGAAGGAAGCCTATTTGCAAGAGAGAGAGAGAGAGAGAGAGAGAGAGAGAGCTGTGCTCTGCACCCCAAAGGGAAGAGAATCTTAGGGATATTGATACTTTTCTCTCTTTGCACATAACATCTCTCTCAGTTTCCATCTCTTTCAACAATAGTTCCTGACACAAATATCCCAGATGGAGTAAGGAACTAACAGCACCTTCTGGCTAGGTTGTACCAGTAACCAGAAAGAGCACCCTAGTTTCCAGAGCTCACGGCTACCCTCACTGTTGCCTGAGAGCCCCCTGTTTCTGCTCTGCCTTAGTATTTCCCCAGGTGGTGTTTGGCTGGCCCTCAGGCAATGATCGCAACCAAACTTACTTCCTGCCCCGCAGCTCCACGCAAAGCCGCTCTCCCAGAAGGAAGGGGTTGTCCTCACTTGGAGAGGGTCGAGCTATTTTTGTAGAGTGAATTTCTTTTTTGAACCAAGGAGTTCAATCCCTTTGATACTATTTGAAAGAAAAACACAGCCGAAAACATCTGGGGGCGGGGGGGGGTTGGAACTAATGAGAAATCGATTTGAGTCAGATATGACAGCGCATATCTATAGTCCCAGCACTCTGAAGGCAGAAGGCAGTAGCTTCATCAGTTTTGCTCAACAAAGACGTTTAATGGTAACTAACTGAATTTGAAGTAAGCAATTTGATGACAACTCTTAACTTCGTGAAGGAGAAGAATCCCAACACAGACTCATGGGAATGAATACCTGAGCACTTTGTTTTTTCCTACAGAGAGTAGCAGTGGACTTAGGTGTCCAGATAGAAGCTGAGCTTGGGGCTGGGCTTCCTTCTGCGCTTCCGGGTCCTGATAAAACTACAGAGCCACCATTTCAGAGATTGTGTTTTGTTTGATTGGTTGTTGTTTTTTGTTTTCTCTTAAAGAAATTCGAACCATATGCAGCGACTTAATAAATAAGTTCATTTCATTACATATCCAGGTAACTATTGGGCACACTAAAAATAAGTGGGCCATAAATCTCAGACATGTTATGCAGTGGTTGTATGGTACGCCAGTGCCAGCTTGCCATTCCTCGATGCTGTTCCTATCTGCGGAAACAGGAGCTAAGAAAGGGGAAACCACAGCTCCTCTTCCAGGAGCAGCATGAAGCTGAAGGTTCGGCATCAAGCCAGGAATGCTTTTCCAGGCTCCATCTAGGAAGGCTGAAGCCAAGCCAGCTTCCATCCCGTGATAGGTGAAAAGCCAAACTAAACATCTGTTTATTAGCTCTGAAGCATGGAAGGGCTGTCATTAAAAGAAAGCAATTCAAAGCTGGGTGTTGTAGTGTAAGCCAGGACACTGAGGCTGGTAGATGGACAACGCAAGGCCAACCTGGGCTACATAGTGAGACTCAGGGAGGGGGAGGGTAGATTTAAATACAGAAATAAACACAAGGGATAATGGGATAATAGAGGTAGAAATTGAAGTGGTGTTTCAAAAGCCAAGGAACCAAAGCATTGTTGGGAGACAGGAGCGGGCATGGAGTGGCTTCTCCCTCATGAGAGAGAGAAAAATACGTCCATGCAGGAGGCCCTTTGCCATGACCAGTTTATGAGACATTTGGGCAGAGATCCAAATGGACTGAGATCCTAGGTCGTCTTTCCTCTCGGGTAAGTACAGGAGTAAAATGACCAGGCCATGCATGCAACTTCTTTAGGAACTGCCAAGCAGATTTTCAAAGGGGTTGGACCACTTCACATTCCCCTAAGCAGTGTGCTCTTTGGCTGGATTCCTCAGGTGTATGCCACCCAGCAGCCCCTGTACAACAATCTCTGCTCTAATCGCAGAAGTGGCTTCCAGTGGCTCTCAATCATCTCCGAGGCCCAGAACCACCACAGGGGACTTTTAAACACATATATTAAATGCGCTACAGAGCTGGTTCCATATCTATTCATCTGGAGTGGTGTCAGATGAGTTTTGAAATGTTCCATGTGATTCTCACAAGTGGGGTTCAGGCTCTCTGAAAGGGGTCATCTTAGTGAATTCCTAGCATCCTCTAACTACTTCAACCACAGACTTTCAGTTATGCATTGAAACAAAGCATTTATGCTTTTATTCCCCCAGTCCTGGGGCATGACTCAGGGCCTAGGCACTGTCCCTGGGTGTTTTTTTAAATTTTTTAAATTATCTTTAAGTAGTTGTACAAAGAAGTTCCTATTCTACAGCCTGGATATCTTTTGCTCAAAGTTAGACCTCTACCACTTGAGCCACAGTGCCACTTCCGACATTTTCTGTCTATGTGATACTAAGAAATTGAAATTAGGGCTTCATGCATGGTAGGCCAGCACTCTACCACTAAGCCACATCCCCAGCTCCCAAAGCACTTACTCTTGTTCCTTCTTCTTTTAGAACCTTCCTCAACTTTGGTTGCACAAGTGAGTCATTCAGGAAACTAACATTTCTATGTCCTGGAGCAATCCTAGGCCAGTAAAATCAGAAAGTATCCAGGTAACTCCAATAGGCAGACAGACAAGCTTCAGAGTGTCTCCATTAAATCATACACTCTTCCCAAGTAGTAATCAGCCTGATGGATCTTGGAAGGTCCATTTCCAGGTTGGTGCGGGTGCAGGAGGCTGATAAAAATGTACTGAGAGATGTTAACTCTATCTGAGAATGAGTATGGAACCCAGAAGGGTGAAACAGTCAAAGACTTAGTATTTCCAGCGTTGTAATAAGCAACGTACACTAGTATCGTGGAGCTGCATCTTCAAGAGCTGGTGAACAAAGAGAATGTTAAGTAATCTTAACAATAGCTTTTGGAAGGTCTTTGAGAGTATGATGTTGCTCCTTCTCCCCAGCCGCGCTGCAGTAGTAGCGGGGAGGGTGGGACCCAGGTCATCCCAGCCAAGGATGCCTGAGATGAAATCATGCTGTCTCTGACTCATTTCCTCTCATGTGTATGAGTGATCATGGAACACAATTGGTTTTGGCATTTTCATACAGTCGCTTCTCAGTTAAAACACAGGTGGGATTTCCAATGACCCTCTTTAAACTTTTATTTTTTACTGTTAAGGTGATGTACAGAGGTTATTATAGTTACATACGTATGGTAATTAATACATGACTTGTCAAACTTGCCCCTCCCCGCCATTTTTCTCCTACTTTCCCTTCCCCCAATCCCCAAGTTGTACATATCATTTCCAACATATTGCCTTGTATATAAAATTGTTTTTGTTGTTATTAGAAAGGTAATATCCAGAGAGGTTACCATTACATAAGTCAAGTCATGAGCACACTGCTTTGGTGGACAGTCTCATCCTTCCTTTGTTCTCTCCCAGTTTTTCCCTCCTATCTCCACCAACAATTTATATGGTTCATTTTCAACATAGTGTCTAGTGAGTACCACTGCTGCAGTTGTTCACCCTTTGTCCCTCCATTTTTGTGCCCCCTCTCCCTCCCATAGACAGAAAAGCAAACAAGACAAAAAAGAAGGATTTTTTTTTTATACGATCAGAGGCACAGAGGCCAATTTGCACCTTTGTATTCCTCCCCTCAGAATATCTTCTTTGGTCTCATGGTGTGGGAATGTCTAGGGTCCTGTGTAATTTATCATGTCCCAGTGTATTTTGGATCCAGCTTCTGCATATGTGAGAAAACATGCATTATTTGTCTCTCTGAGCTTGGCTTACTTCACATAACATAATTAGTTCTCGGCCCAATGACCTTCTTTAATTGATAACTGATCATTGATTCCATGATAAGGCTTCATCTTGGTTGCCTAAGACTTTTGTTTCCTGGGAGGAGCAGATCTCACTGAACAAAATCAAATGCATGTATCTGCTCTGACTATGGGATTTTGGTTGCCATACTTACTGTAATATCTGTACTGAATAGTCTGTCCATCTCTTCAATTAGCTCATGCATTAGTCTATGAGCTTCCAGGCAGTGTTTTATTTATGTCTAATCTTTCAGTCTTTCCAGTGTGCTACAGCTTGCTAGAACAAATCCTTCCCAATTCTGTTGGGTGATACACAATGATAGCTTAATATCAGCCTCGATGGGAATATTTATACCATAGTCACTAGCAAACCCTGCATATCATGACCTTTCTTCCTACACACTATGGTATGTTGTGTGAAATTTTTGGGGAGGCCTAAACAGCCATGTGCCTGCCTCCAAGCTCAGAGGATGCTGACACTCCCATGATGCTGACAACCCCAAGAATGTTTCCAACAAGTCCAACTTGAATAAGTAAAAATGAGTTCTAAGACTGGGTGGTGGCTCGTGCCTGTGATCCTCACTACTCAGGAGGCTGAGATCTAAGGATTTTGGTTCAAAGCCAGCCTGGGCAGGAGCATCCATGAGACTCTTACCTTCAATTAGCCATCAAAAAACCAGAAGTGGAGTTGTGGCTCAACTTGTAGAGTGCTAGCCTTGAGCCAAAAAGCTCAGAGACAGTGCCCAGGCTCTGAGTTCAAGCCCTAGGACTGAGCTTTAAGGTTTATCTATAAGCAGTGACCATGATATACTGTATTTACCTAGTCATTTACAAAACTCCCAAAGAGCTATCTAAAACCTTGAAACTACTAAACCCTCACAATCAAGCACCTATTAATGTGGTCTAAGTCTATGGCAGAAATATGGACTAGAGTGCCACCTAAGGTCAAAATAGCAGAGGTACAGTTTCAAACACAGGATCAGAAATACCCAGAAAGTTAGATGTTTAGGCATGTTCCATCCTTGCTCTTATCAGAGGTCTTCCTGACCTTCTATTTGACTTTTTTAGACACTACCTGAGGAGAAGAAGGGCTTGCTGTGCTGCAGTGTGTCATGTAGAACAGGGAAATGGTGGCCAGGGATGTGATCAAGGAAGTCTCCAAGTGGTGTGGTAGGAGAAACAAGGACAGATTTCTCCCTGCCTCTGTTAGGACAACCCTGGCTGGTTTCCAGGAATCATCTTTCTTGCTCTTTTCAGAGCTACTTTTAGCTTTTGAAGACTGAGGCCCCAAACTTGCTGCACAGATAGGTTAAGTGGCCTTGTCACAATGCACCTATGAACAGCCAAGAGCTCATTTTAAATAGGTTGAAGATTACCCTTCAACATGAGAGAAGCAGTCTGTAAAGGATCATTGGTTGAATCTTTTTTGACTCCATTTTGTTTTGCAACAATAGGCCCAAATTATTCAGTATTATCATATCCCAGTTTCTTCCAATCATGCACAACCCTCACCACCCATTGGTATAAAACAAGGTTACTGTAAACATTACTGTATAATAACTATGAGCTTACAAGAGTTCATTTAAAGCAGACTTAACCTGCAACTTAAATTTCCTTTGAAATTAAGTCTTTTTACTCAGAAATTTATACAGAAAGAGCAGGGTGATATGCAAGGCTTTGAAAGCACATAATTGGGTTTTTTAAAATAAATGATCCCAAATTTTTATTAGGTTTATTAAATATAGAGAAAAGATGCAGGGCACTGGAATCAAATACAAAAACAGGGGTTTTACCATGCTTGTCTGGTAAGATTATCCTAGACGTATACTAGTTATTGCAAATAAGGGAAACCCTGGGACATATGTTTCTTTGGGCCTGGCTTACTTCACTTAATATAATTTTTTTCTAAGTCTTTCCATTTTCTAATAAATGTCATTCTTTCTGATGGAGGCATAGAATTCCATTGTGTGTGTGTGTGTTTATTCACATTTTCTTGATCCATTCATCTACTGAGGGGCATCTGGTTGGTTCCATATCTTAGCTATCGTGAATAATGCTGCGATAAACATAGTTGTGCTGACAGCTTTAATATGGCCTTGTTTGTGATTGTTTGGGTAAATGCCTAAAAGTGGGATTGCTGGGTCATAGAGGAGCTCTATGTGTAGTCTTTTGAGGAACCTGCATACTGTTTTCCAGAGTGGTTGAACAAGTTTATACTCCTACCAACAATGCAGTAGGGTTTCCTTCTGTCCATATCTCCTCCAGCATTTGTTGTTACTAGATTTCTTGATAATAGCCATTCTAACTGGGGTGAGGTGAAATCTCAATGTTGTTTTGATTTTCATTTCTTTTATGGCCAGACAAGTTGAGCATTTCTTCATGTGTTGATTGGCCATTCTTATTTCTTCTTCAGAGAATTCTCTCTTTAAGTCTTTAGCCCACTTATTAATTGGGTGGTTGTTTCTTTGAGGATTTGTTGTCGGGGGATTTAATTTTTTGAGTTCCAAGTATATTTTAGATATGAGGTCCTTGTCTGTGATATGGCTGGTGAAGATCTTCTCCCAATCTGTGGGCTTTCTATTGATCTTACTAGCTATGTCCTTTGCCATGCAGAAGCTCTGCAGTTTCATGCAATCCCATTTGTCCAACCTTTCTTTGATTTGTTGTGTTTCTGAGTCTTTATTAAGAAAATTTCTAGGGCCAAAGAGCCCTAGAGTTTCTCCTATTCCTTTCTATAATGTTTTCAGGGTGTCTGCTTTGACTTTGAGATCTTTGATCCATTTGGAGTTGATTCTGGTACAGGGTGATACATAAGGATCTAGCTTTAGTTTTCTACAGGTGATTAACCAATTTTGCCAGCACCATTTATTGAAAAGGTTGTCTTTCTTCCATTCTATTTGTTTTAGCTCCCTTATTGAAGATTAGGTGGCTATAGGTCTTTGGGTTCATTTCTGGGTCTTCAGTTTTATTCCATTGGTCCTCAGGTCTGTTCTTGTGCCAGTACCAAACTGTTTTGATTATTATGGCTTTGTAGTAGAGTTTGAAGTTTGGTATTGATAATCCTCCAGCACTGTTCTTTCTGCTAAAGATTGTTTTTGCTATTCGGATCTTTTATTGTTCCACATGAATTCTTGGATTGCTTCTTCTATTTCATTGAAGAATGAGGTTGGGATATCGATGGGTATTGCTTTCAATTTGTAGATAGCCTTTGGCAGTATTGCCATTTTCACGATACTGATCCTCCCAATCCAGGGGCACGGGAGGTTTTTCCACTTCCTTAGTTCTGCTTTAATTTCCTTTTTAATGTTTTTAGAATTTTCATCATAGAAGTCCTTCACTGCTTTAGTTAACTCCTAGGGATTTTTGTGGGACTATTACAAAAGTAGTTGCTTTCCAGATTTCAGCCATGCTCTTCTCATTGTTGGCATACAGAAAAGCCATTGATTTTTGCGGGTTAATTTTATACCCTGCTACTTCGCCAAAGTTTCAGATCAGCTCAAGTAGCTTGGGAATGGTGACTGCCATATACTTAATTAGTGGTATTCTAGAAGATCTTATCAAAAGACCTCAAAAATGAGGGTACTGATGTAGAGAGTACATTCCAGATTTATATTAGGGGTTGAGAGGCCTTTGTCTACATTGTCCCTCTGCATTAACACCCCCCTCAACAATTAGAATATGGCTACATCCTAAGTCAATATGAGAGAATCCAGTAGCAATCCCCAGCAAGGTATATGTTTTAATGACCTTTGAATATATGTTGGTCTCAGTGCAAGCTCCAAACCAGTTATCTGCAGTTTTCTTGGTGAGAAAGCAATTGACTTAAGAAATGCAATTGTATGTGTAGGTGTAGATGTGTGTGTGTTAGAGTGTGTGTGTGTGTGTCCGCGCGCGCGTGCGCATGTGTGTGCCAGTATTAGGGTTTGAATTCAAGGCCTGGGCACTGTCCTTGAGCTTTTCTTGCTCAAGGCTAGTACTCTTCCACTTTTGGCTTTTTTGCTAGTTAATTGTTGTTAAGAGTCTCATAGACTTTTCTGCCTAACTTTGAACCAGGATTCTCAGATCTCAACCTCTTGAGTAGCTAGGATTACAGGTATGACTCATTGGCACCAGAGGGTAATTTTTGGCTCTTCTAGTTCTGGCTTCTATTTCTGACTTCTATGATATCAGAGCCCTATGACCAAGTCCCAGTTTAGCTTCATTTGAAGCATATGCTCCATGGGCTCTACCATGCCTTGGCTGTGATTTTGTCACGGTCCAGTAACTTAGCCTCTAATCTTCCCAGGTAGCTGGAGGCCTGGCCCTGAGCTGTGCTTCTGGATCTTAACCACAGCAGCTCACTGTTGCCTTATTTTCTCCCCTTGACAATTATTGTTTTTTGGGGGGTGGGGTGGGGAGGCATGCCTATATCTGTGCTGTCACCTGGCTTGCTTGCTCACAGCTGGCACTTGAGCCACACCTCCAGTCTGGCATTTTACTTGTTAATTGACGATGGAGTCAGCCTTGGGCTAACTCTGAATTTTGATCCTTCATGTCTCAAGATCCTGGGTAATTAGGATAACAGGTATGATCCACTGATGCCTGAATCCTTCTTTCTAGACTTTTTAGGCAAGTTTTCAGGCAGGGCTTATTTCTGTGTTCTCTAAGCTACTCTGTGGTGAACCAGTTCTGGTGTGTAGTGCTGACTCCCTCTCTATTGCCTCCACCAAACAAACACAAGATGCTTTCACATTCATAACAAAGATCAAAATATCCAGGGATTCGCCTTGGATCCTCTGCTTGAATATGCACGTTCTTTTTCTATAAGAAAGAGAACTCCTGAGGCTTTTGCCTTGAAATAGGAGAATGTTGGCAATTGGCCAACCTTGGATAACAGTGATTGGTGTGGTGTAGCAAACCACTAAAACTTTACAAAGAAAACCTCTTGTGAAGGCTTCCCAAAGGAACAGCTAACACAATTTTAGAGTACTGCAATCCTAGAGTGCATTTGCACCACTTAAAATAATACAGATACTCTCCAAGTAGGGTTTAAGAAGTAGTGATATGAACATGTCTTTTGATTCAAGTTGAGCCGTTTGGTTCTATTTGGGCAGTTCTATTTATGTCACATGACTTTGTGTGCAGGGCCTGAATGAATGCCTTCCCTGGGTTGAACACATCAAGCCACAGCTGGCTTTCCAAGTCTCTGCTAGTGCCTGGAAATAATTTATACACTGCGGAGGCAAGGAATGAAAGGAAAAAAATGCAAGAGCAAGATTAAAAAGAACAACATTGAAATAAACAGAAAAACATGCTTGTGTTTTTGTTTTTGTGTTTGTTTTTAACAGGCTTGGTTCACTTTCTTATTCTTGTATAAAATTCTGTGCTGTAGCCACAGCTGGAGCCTGGGTCCTCTGCAGGGAGACTCTGGGGTGGGTTTTCACAAGATGGTCAGTGAATTCCTGATAAGGAGATTTGGTGAATACGGTCTCTTTCCAGAGGTCAGGGGTCAGGTAACTGTAGGTCTTAGAGATGGCATCAAAGGCGGCTTTGGCGAAGTTCCCCAAGGTAGCAGTACAGTCCCTGGCTGAGGTGGAGCTATCACGGTTACCAGCCACCATCAACAGCTTCTTGGGGACAGGAGCTGACACTAGGGTGTCCCCAATGCCTCTGGGGTCCAGGATGAAGCACCAGCGGCCTGTCACCTTTCAGGTGACAGTGTGAAGCTTGGTGTTCCCCCAGTAGCCTCACTGCACAGGGATGATGGAGAGCTTGGCCAAGATGAGAGCTCCCCCCAGATGCAGTGGCCACCTCCTGGGAGCACGTAACACCCAAACCAGCATGGCCGTTGTAGTTGCCAATGGCTACAAATGCCTTGAACCCAGTGCCCTGGCCAGCTCGAGTTTGCTTCTGCATGGGCATAATCTTCAACACCTCATCTTTGAGTGACACCCCCAGGAAGAATTCAGTCATCTCCTTGATGGGTGGGGAGGAAAGATAGATCTCCTCCAGAGACTTGGTCTTCATGTCCTTAACCAGGCAGCCCAGTTTGGTGACAGGGATCCATTCCTTGTCTTCCGCCTTGCCTCCACAAGCCCCGGAGCTGGGGTCAAGGCCTGGAGACCAAGCCTGGGTCCGCAGGACCTCCAGGCCCTCCCACTGCACCATCTGCCATTTGGTCATCTGCCATTTGGTGTTTTCCCGAGGAAGAAGAAGCTATGCTTGTGTTTTTGATAATTAAGTCAGGAAGTTCCAGTGGGGTATTGAGAAATTACCTGAATCCACTGACTGTTCTGAATCACTTGTGCTCTGTACTGGGGGTTGCTGCACACTGTGCTACAATGAAGGGCAGCACCAGCAGGTGCTGTTTCTTATCCAGGCCCTCTTTTGTCCTCTGGAGTCTGATTAGGTGTATGTGTGTGTGTGTGTGTGTGTGTGTGTGTGTGTGTGTGTGCATTGATTTTTTTTTTCACAAGATGAAACCTCACTGGTGTGTTCAGGTAGGGGTAACTTTACCTGCAAACCCACTTTTATGCTCAGGAGTTAAAGTCTCAAGGCCAGGAGACTCAGACCTACCACTGGTAACAAGATAGAGTAAGAGGGAACACAGGTAATAAACTCTGATGTAATGATTTAGAGATATTAAATTTAGGAAGTCTAGGGCAAGGCAACATGAAGTTTGTGACAGCCTCTGGGCGCCCAGGCGAATTTTCAGTCCGGATCTTCTGGTGAGTGAGTCCTTCTGGTGGCCCTATGATTAGGGAGTTGGGTGGCTACAAAAAAAGTAGCTGAAAGTTATGTAGGGAAGCTCCTCTGAGACAAGGTCCCGTGGCTTGCGGGAATAACTGAATATAGAAGTTCCTTTCAAGGCGTCAGTACAGAGGAGTTTAATTTCAGAGCTGATCTCATCTGGTCCTGGGAACCTGCCAAGTGGGGCTGTCCAGTGTGCTCTTCCCTGTCCTCTTTTCGCCACAACTATAGGAAAACAAGAAAATCAGAGTAGCAAGTTAGGTGACTCGATGGCCTTTCTTTCTTCCACCTCCCCAAATTGTTTCACTTCACCTCCATTAGCCCTCATTGAAATCTAGTCAATACACATCTTACCATGCCAGAACATAGCAGGGCTGGGTGCTTCCAATGAGGATGCCGAGATATTTGTGGTGATTAGTTTCAGTTACTCATTTTCTTCCTCAACTTGTCTTAGTCTGTTTCTGCTGCTATAACGAAAGCACCTTTAGCTGGGTAATTTATGACCAGTAGGAATAGAAGATTAGAAGTATCACCTCCAGACATCACTAGTTCTGGTGTCTAGTGAAGCTTGACCCTCTGTTCTAAAGAGAGGGCCTTGTTTTTGTCTCTGAAATCTTCTGACTCAGCCTCCTGAGCAGCTGGAATTACAGGCATACTTCTCATGCCCAGCTTCGAACCTTTTGTCTTTTTAAGCTAGTTGTTCCTAGGTATTTAAGTACAGTCATGTGAAACTGACTACACGCATATTTTATAACTTCCTGAGTCAAATTTATTTTCTGAAACAGCAAAAAGCAATTGAAGTAAATGTAACTGAGGCCAGGAAGATAAATTTGATATTTTTCTAAGCTATATGCTTTGGCTGTCTAGCCACGTGTTGCCCCAGCTCTGCAGAACTGTTTCTACAATAAGTCACTCATAACTGATGGAGAAGCAGCCTGGAGCCCTTTTCCTTGAGGGGGTTGATCACATGATCTTCATCTGTGAAAGACAGCACTGGAAATGGGGATTTTTTGTGGGTTAATACAAGGAAACTATATATGAAATTTTCCTAACACATAGTAACTAGAAAAATATACTTTCTTATTATTTAGGTATTTTAAGAGACAGTTATTTAAAGCATATTAAATGTTCATATTACCTATTTGAATTTTCATAATGATTCTATTTAAGCAGAGACTCCTATTAGCATACACATTGGTTGTAGGGGGGAGTTCATTGTGACGTTTCTACGTGTGTATTCAAATAGATGCTAGTCAACCTCCCCCCTGCCATCACTCTCTCAACTCTGTGTGTGTGTGTGTGTGTGTGTTGGTACTGGGGCTTGAACTCAGGGCTGGGCACTGTCCCTTAGCTTTTTCTTTCAAGGCTGGCACACTGCCACTCGAGCCACACTTCTAATTCAAGCTTTTTGTTGGTTATTTGGAGATAAGAGTCTCACTAACTTTCCTGCCTGTAGTTGTACTGTGATCCTCAGGTCTCAGCCTCCTGAGTACCTAGGATCACAGGTGTGAGTCACCAGCATGTGGCTTAAAGCCTTTCTTGTGCAGTTAACAGGTGAGCAAATGTCAATTTAGACTTCTGAAGTCAGTGCTTCATTGCATCATCTGCTTGCTCCCTGGCTAGAATACATGAAAGGGGGGGATGTACTAAGCAATTACTCTATTTAGCTGCTTACATAATAGCCTCTTTGTTTAAAAGAATAGATATTTATGAAGACACAATACCAAGTTACTCCTCAATCTAAGTAAAAAGGGCTAATATCTGATTCACAAAGAGGGAAATGAGCTGAGGGTTGCTGGGTTTTGTGAGCAGTCAGGACAGGAAGAGTGAGCATCGTACCTCAGTGCTTGGGATAAGGGCCAAGTGAGGAGGGCACAACACTGCAATGAATCTTAATGAGTCTCAATTGTGATTTCCATCTGGATTAAGAAACTAGTCCCTGGACACAAGACAAAGAACAGCTGCCTATTTAATCCTAAGCAGCATTTCCATCCAATGAAAACTGTATAGGATACATTAAAAATAATACTCAAGAGTTGGGGACTCCTAGCTACTCAGGAAGCTGAGATCTGCAGACCGCAGCTCAAAAACATTCCGGTCACAGAAGGTCTGTGAGACTCATGTCTACTTAACTAAAAACAAAAAGCTAGAAGTGGAACCATGGCTCAAGCGGTAGAGTGTTAGCCTTGAGCAAAAAGCTCGATGACAGCACCCAAACCCTGCTTTCAAGCCCCAGCATTGACACACACACAAATTATTAAAGGAGGAGTCAAAAAAGCTGGGTCTGGGGAGGATCCGGTAGGGATGGAGTGGGGAGGGTATGGGAAGGGATGGGAAGGGGAAACAAAGGAGGAGGCAACAATTCTGGATAAGAAATGTACTCATTACCTTGTCCATGTAATTGGAACCCCTCTGTATGGTATTTTCATAATTAAAAAAAAAGAAGCTGGGTGCCAGTGGCTCACTGGTAATCCTAGATTCTCAGGAGGCTAAGATCTGAGGATTGTGGTTCAAAGCCAGCCCCAGCAGAAAAGTCCTTGTGAGATTATTATTTCTAATTAACCACTCAAGAACTGAAAGTGACGCTGTGGCTTAAGTGTATAGCGCACTAGGCTTGAGTACAAAGAGGCTCAGGGACAGTGCCCAGGCCCTGAGTTCAAGCCCTACAACAGAGTGGGGGGGGAGGGAGGGAGGAAGGGAGAGGGAGGGAGAGGGAGAGAGAGAGGGAGGGAGGGAGGGAGGGAGAGGGACAGAGGGAGAGAAGAGAGGGAAAGAGAGAGAGAAGAGAGAACCAAAAGCTGTGAGAAATGATTTGGGTTGTATTGCATTATAATTATTGTTGTTAAGTATGTTTAAGTAAATTTGATCATCAGGTAGAGCCACAGGAACATATGTATTTTAGGGAGATTGTGCTGCTGCTTTTGGAGCTATGATACCCAGTGGTACTTCAGTCATACCACCTAGCCAAAGTAACCTGACCTCATGGATTGGCCAGATAAAATTGATTTCATTAAATGACTTTGTCCAATAAAGACAATTAAACAGTTTAGGTAAGTTTAGCGTAATTCCTATAACCTTAGGAATTACAAACTTAAAAAAAGAGATGTCATTTATTAGGCTGTGTCCTGACTTTGGGTTCTGAAAACATTACTACTCTATATAACGGAACTATGAGCCTCTTGCAGACTCTAGATTAAGCTTTATTTTTTTTCTTTTTCAGTTCAATCATTATCTTACTTCTTTCTTCCTCCCTTCTTTCTTTCCCCACTTCTTCCTCTAGTTCCTCAAGCATTGTAAGCTTCAGGACGTGGCTCTGAGGATT
Organism: Dipodomys ordii; assembly: GCF_000151885.1. Lineage (NCBI taxonomy): Eukaryota > Metazoa > Chordata > Mammalia > Rodentia > Heteromyidae > Dipodomys > Dipodomys ordii. Next base: position 24,819,100 of record NW_012267217.1, on the reverse strand, counting down.
CTGCCTTAGTGATGTGAACCAACTAGGAATGAAGGGTGATTTCTCTCATCAGAATAACATGTGTGCTGTAATTGTGTATCAGGAATGACTGTAAAAACAGTAACTGTGATTAACTGTGTAACACTTCTCAGTTTTCCCGCACTGTGATCAAATACTCGAGAAAATCACTTTAAAGGCATAAAAGTTTATGTGGCTCATGAGTTTGGAGGCTTCCGCCAAGGTCAGCTAGTGCCATTGCTCTGGGTCTGAGACAAGGCAGAACCTTTTGGTGGGAGGGATGTGTTACTGCAGATGATCCTGCTCACCACATAGTGGTCAGGAAGCAGAAAGAGACAGAGAAAGGAAAAGGCTGGGGATATTATTCCCTGTAAGGACACGTCCCAGCAACAGACACACTCCATCAGTCCCCACCTTCCAATTTCCACTACATTCCAATAATCCATCCAATGATCATCAATAATCACATCTTTTCTTCTTTAAGTTGTTTATAGCAGGTATTTTGGGTCACTGCTATGTAAAAACAACTGATTTCATATGAGAACTATCATACCTCTGAAGAACTAGGCTGGGAACTTTGGGGGAAGAACATTTCATCACATCCTAGAGAGAGCTAGACGCAAGTCAGCATTAAAGAGAAGCGCACTTAGACGGAGGGAGTCCTCCCTTGGGACTGACGGATACTACAAGGGAGAAGAGGGCTGCCTAAGGGAGGGAGTGGTATGCCAGGCCCTTTTAGTAAGGAAACACTCCAGATGTTCCTTCTATCCTGGGGGGAATGAGGTTGGCAGTACTGAAGTGATTGAGGTTGAAGTTTTTGTTTAAAAAAAGTCATTTATTTCAGCACTTCTACAGTAAGAACTCTACATGCTGACAAAAGTCTGTTCCATTCTGCAAATATTTGCTGAGCCCTCCCTTGGTGGGAAGCTTTGGGTCAGGTGCCATGAATGATACAGACATCCACATGACACAAACTACCAAGCATTGAGTAGCTGACAGAAAGAAGCAGCATTTGGATTCACAGAGAGATGCTTGGAAGTGAGCTGGGTCTGTGAATCTGAGAAGGGGAAAAGGGAATGCGTGGAAGTGTGTGGAGAGTGTCATGTGATCACTGCTGACAGTCCTCTAAATATGTACAGGGAAAGTTTGGCTTGTGATATAGGCAGACAGAGTACTACAGCTGCTATACCCTTGTGAGACCTGCCCTGGCTGAGAACCCTACCCAAGCCCTTCCTAACTTCCCAACTCAGATACAAATACTGGTAAATGTCCCATGGGCCACACCAATGAGAGCCACATCCTGATTACAAGGATGTTTGCCCAACGAAATAGAAATCTCCAGCCAGGTACCAGTGGCTTACGCCTGTAACCCTAGCTACTGAGAAGGCTGAGATCTGAGGATTATCATTTGACGCTAACCCAGGCAGGAAAATACATGAGACTCTTCTTTTCCTGCAAAAGCCAGAAATAGAGCTGTGCCACAGATGGTAGAGCACTAGCCTTGAACAAGAAAAGGTCAGGGCCAGGCTCTGATTTCAAACCCAGGAATGGCACAAAACAACAACAATAGCAACAAATTAAAATTTACTTGTCCCAATGTGAACTTTCAGGAGCAACCCCTAATTAAAACTTCGTTATTATGCATTGCATATACTTAATACCATTATAACAAAATGCACTGTGGGAATAGACACGTGTAATTGGACACTGTTACATAACCACCACTTGCCAGTCAAAACTGTCCATCACAAGAACCCTACCTGTGAGAGGGACCGGATGACTCTCCTTTCAACTTAGAGTAGCCTTAAATTGTCCAGACATCATTCCTTAGGACCTTGGAGTTCCCACAAAATAGAAGTACCTGTTTTAATAAGAATAGCTGCCGTAGGTTAGATGTTTTCTGTGTACAGAAACTGTGCTAACTACTTCCTATTTGTAGTCTCATTTTTACTATATAATGTGTGTGAATATGCATATATCTACATATACATACACACACACACATATATATATGTATGTATGTTGTACTGACCTCTCCTCCCAAAAGGCTAGAGGAGTCCTGTGTGTTTTTCTCTGCAAGGCTATTTTTAAAGAAAAAGATGAATTCATTTATCTACAGCCTCTCTTCCCATCCCCAAATCAGCCAACTCCAAGCACAGCGGTCAGATGCAGAACATCTCATGTTCTGGGCTTGATCTCAAGTTCTATAATGAGGAAGTCAGTCTTGCTGCAGACAGCAGCAAAGATGAGTTTCCAAAGCCTATTTGATAACTCAGCACAGAGAGAGCAAACTGAGACAGACAGTTCTGCATTGAATGTACAGAGTCTGAGTAATGGTCCACAACAAACAAAGTGCTCACAATAAATGATGGATGGCTTTGCCACAATGTTCGCTACCCAGGCAATTAGGTCATCCCAAGAAAACACACAGCCATTGCAGGACTTCCAGCTGCTCCCTTGCTTTCTGAAAAACTCAGTGGTGAATACTTACAAGATATTTTTAGATTCTTGTTCAAAGCTAAGCCATGGCTTACCAGCCAGGGTCTAATCTGGAATATGTTGTACCATCAGGAGTCCCAGCAGAGTTCTACCAATCAGGATCTACCTTTCATCAAGATACCAAAGAATTCCTATGCGTGTTGATAGTTGGGAAGCATGATGCTAAGGAATGGTGAATCATCAAGGAAGGAAAATGAAAACATCAATAGGCTTCTACCATGCTCATACCTCATGGTTCGAAGCCTTCCAACAGCTCCCACGTGCCCATCCTCAGCCTTCTCTCTTCAGTGTTCCTTCTTAACGTCTAGCCAGGTTCAACTTAAAGGAGCAACACAGGCTAATCAGCCTTCCTTTTTGCTCTATGGTGTCATACTTCTACGGATGCTTCTTATCATTTTAACAAATAAGACATCTTGAAAGCTAAAGAAATATAGCACCAGTTAGAAACACTGAACACTACAAAAAAAAATCCCTTTCCCCACATGTCCTGGGGAAGGCAACTCCCCAGTGCACAGCTCAGACTGCTGAGGGCTTTCAACTCCATATAAGAAGTACAACTGTTCCCAGGAAGGGAACAGCTAGCAGATTCCCATGGGTGGCACTTTTAAAAGGACCTTTTCATTTTCACTTGATTTGATTCTAATATCAAAGCATGACACTAGGGCTCTTTAGAGTTCCTTATGGTGGACCAAATGCTGCAATGATTCCTTGATATGTTCTTCTAGACGTTCTTTCTGCAAAGAGTCTGTTCAGTGTTGAACACAATATGGGTGTCAGCTCTGTCAGCCTCTTTCACCAACCAGCTTATAAAGAACCATGGAAATGCAACCCCTTCCTGTTGTAGGAGGAAGTCACCAGTGCACGCCATTACTAGGCATTGGCTTGTAGCTGGTTTGTAACTTGAATCAGCAAGTTTCCCTGTAAGCAGAAACTACAATAGGGTATTACCAAACAAATCCACTGTTATTTAAGCCCTATCATTTATTTACCATTAGAGTTCTCCAGAGAGACAGTGAACCAAGAGGCTATGGTCTCATTGATTCAGATTTTGCTACAAAGCAGAAAGAACAAAAATAATTTCTTTCAATAAATTATCAGCAACAAATTCAAATGAATTCCTCAGTAAATTAAATGGCCACATCGGTTCAAATGTTCTAATGCAACCAGCACAATGAAAAGCAACCAAGATTTGGCTCTAGTTAAAATAGCAGTCAGTGGAACCAATCACCAGCTCCTCTCCCGTGAATTCATTTCACCACTGAAATCACTCATACTCACAAAGTTATCACACGTATATATGTGGGTACTTTGCCTCTCTATATACATATATGCATGTACAGTGACTATACACACATATGTAGAGACAGACAGGGGTAGACAGAGTTTAAGCAGAAAATGGTTAAGCAACTAACTGTTGAGATTATGGCAGAATTAGCTCATATAAATTATGTAGGTGTCTTAAAGGTATTCATTTGCAAGTAAGTAGGTAATGGTTACTACTTAATGTTTCAAACTATCAAAACTACAGCAATCGGGATGGTTTTGGAATATTCTGCCAAAATTCATGCAATTAATATATATATTACATATAATATATGCTCTTTTTTGGCAATACTGGGGTTTTTTTAACTCAAGACCCTGTACTTGCTAGGCAAGTGCTATAACACTTGAACCATGTTCTTAGCCCTTTTTGTCTCAGTTATTATTCAGATAAAGTCTCTCACTGGACAGTGATTCTCCTACTTACACCTCCTCCACAGCTGAAATGACAGGTTTACACTGTTCTCTTGTGGGATAATGGATGTTCAAGACAGGCAAGCAGGAGGAAAAGAGACAGACAAGCCAAACTCAGCTTTCCCCATTTGATTCTTTCCCTCCCTGCTGCAGGTCTTGGCTTCCCTGGAAGGCAGGACCATCTCTCTGTCTTCCCTGGACAGTTGTGTGATAGGACACTGTGAATCTACTTCTGTTGGCTTTTCATCTCATTTCCTTCCTGTTTTGCACAGACGGATTTCCCCTGTGCTGATCTGTCAGCCAAGTTCAAAACCAGGGTCACAACACAAATGGTTTCTTGTGTAGCTTGGCTGGGTTTCAGGAGGCAGCAGCCAGGCTTTTAGGTTAGGAGGTTGCCCTGGCTACAAAAGAGCTTTGTGTGTGTCTGACTGGTGTTGGGCAAGAACCTGATGCGGCCAAAGTAATAAGTTGTCTCTGACACTCCTAGCTTTCAAGCCCTTGGTGGTGGAGGGCATGGTGATATTGAAGTTGATGGAGAAAGCCTCTGCTTTTCCTGGGCCTGCTCACTTGGTAAATAGCAGTGACTTTCTGAGAACTAACCAATCAATTAGGCAGCCCCAGAGAGTGCCTCCCACCTCTCTACCTCTGCCAGCATTTAGTGCTGTGGAAAGTCTACTTTCAGATCTCAGAGGGACTGAGCAGTTTTCCAGTGAGTGTTCTAAGTGGAAAATGTCTGTTCCTTGAATTTCTTCATAGTCTTTCAGAATGTGGACCCCTTTTGGCATTAGATAGTGAATGTGTATATTCAAATTTAGTAAGATCCCACACATCAGTGACAAGCTAGACTGATGGCAATTTTGGAAAAGGTGACTTCAGAGTAGATTCAGAGGGAACTGACCAAATGCACACCATCTTAGCCCCAAATTTCCTAGTTAGCCTACTAGTGTTTTTTACTTTTAAATGTTTCTTTTCCTCTCTTCATTTTCTTTTACTTTTCTTCTTTTTCTTCCTTCCCCTTCTCTACCTTCCTCTCTTCTCTTCTCTCCTTTTTATTCAAGGCTTGGTATCAAACTCAGAACTGTTGCTTGCTAATTGCTAGTGCTCTGTCATTTACTTCATCCCCAGCCTAAGAAGCTTCTCTTTCTGTGTGTGCATATATATATATATGTATATATATGAAAAATATAATAAAATCTCATATATATACATATATATAGAGAGAGAGATCATGTTTTTGTGTGTGTTCTGGTATTAGGTCTTGAACTCAGGGCCTGGGCATTGTCCCTTTGCTTTTTTTGCTTAAGGTTAGAGCTCTACCAGGTGATTCATAGCTCCATCTCTGGCTTTTTGGTAGTTACTTGGAGATGAGAGTCTCACAGACTTTCTTTCCCCAGCTGGCTTCGAACTAAGATCTTCAAGTTTCTGGTGCTTGGCCTTTCCCAATTTTGCCTTCCGAAGTAGCTAGAACTATAAGATTGATCACTTCATCTGGCTCTTTCTGATGTTTTAGTGTGCGTTCTTCTCCACTGGGAATCAGGTTCAGCTGATCTGATTTCCAGGTGATCTCCAAGTAAACAAAATTCTCTCAGCTCTAAGCAGCTCTAAGCCCTCAAGAGCTGACTCCAACAGAACACATGCATGTGCACGGGCTTGTGTGTGTGTGATGACCGTCAGCTAGTATTCAGCTGACTTTACCATTTCAGTTTCTAGATTCTGCGTCTGAAGGCAGTGATTAGTAACTGATACCTCCCCTTAACCTCTCCAAGCCAGTGGACTTGGAGGAAAACCAAAACACCATCCACGACAAAAGGGCAAAGCCATGGGAGCAGGGGAGTTCTAAGCAAGCCAGGACCCACTCCACTCTACTTGTCCCCGTGTACATGGGGGGGTGGTGGGGGGAGAGGGAGGGATGCGGGGAGGGGGAGGGTTCCAGCATCCTTTCCCTGGACACGTTGGGCACCTGGAGAGCCGCTGCGCCACCCGGTGGCGGAGGGACGCAGTGCGCTCAGCCCGGCTCACAGGGTTTAGGACTCCATCTGCGAAAACTTTCCGTGCTCGCTGGCTGCTTCTCCAGCCAGATCGGGACTGCGAGCTCTCCGCCGCCCGTCCGTCGGGGGGTCGGTGGCGGTTAGGAAGGCCTACGCTTGCCGGGAAGACCCAGGAAGGAGTCGGGCTGCAGAGGAAACCGCGCTGGTAAGTGTCAGATTCCCTCGGGGCGCGTAGATTTCCGCGCAGACGTTTCCAAACTGCTCCTTCAAGCGACCGTACTGAGCCGAGTCCCGCGGGTGGCGGTGCTAAGAGTTGGAAACTCATTTCTGCCGGCTCTCTGGGTTAACCCAGAGGGCGCGGCTGCGCTGGGGCCGGTTGAGCCGAGCGTGATTTCCGGATGGAGCCTGAGCTACGGGGATGCCCAGGTGCTTGCTGTAGTCCCGGTCCGGAGTAGCCCAGTGCCTGGGACATCGCTACTCAGGTGAGGGATCGCGGGGGCCCAAGAGCCCCCCCCTCCCCCGCAGCTTGGCTGCGTCTCTCTGCACGTAGCAGGAAAGCTTCGCTTCCCCCGGGCTTCTTAGCTTGCAGCCGCACCCCCCCCCCCACTCCTCCAGGGGAAGCGGAGGGGGGATGGGGGGGCCGTGGCGGCGTCCGGGGCGTTGCTTCCCGGTCCGGGATCAGACCCTGGGCTGCTCAGGGCAAGGCTGTGGACCAAAGACACCAAGCGCTGCGTTCAGCTTTCCACGCCCGGGTGAGACGCGCGGGGCGCGCGGGGCCGGGAGGCCGGGGCGGGCGGGGGGGATGGGTGTTGGCCACGTTGGCTGTGCGGAGCAAGGGCGATCGGTGCTGGGCTTGGGTGGAGAAGGCCACCCTGGGACAGGTGGGACTCTCAGGGAGTCCTGCGCCGCCGTGTCCCAGCCTCCAGTCTCCTGAGTGTGTGACTTCTCTCGATTTCCCCGAACGCGCGCGCGCACACAGACCGTGGAGACGGGCGGAGGCTCCTCTCCCCGCCCCCCGACCCCTGGACTTGGGATCGTAGAAAAACAACTGGGTTTGGGCCAACAACCTGAGCTAGGTGAGGGTGTGGAAGTGGCCCTGGCGCCCCAGGTGAAGTCCACCTGCAGAGATTGCAGGAGTGGGGGTGGGGGGAGGGTGGAGTGCGCCTCCAGCCAGCCTGCCAGGTGACCCATGGCCCCGCGCGCGCGCGTGTGTGTGTGTGTAAGTCTGTAAATGTGTAAGAGGGAGAGGGGGCTGCGGATCCCCTGCCAGATGGATGCTTTTAGACTGGAGGATGTGCAGAACCATGAGAGGAGGCGTTATCTTGCCCTAAATGAGAATCAAGCCTCAAAGGCAGTGTGTAACCATCACACGCAGGGGCTTCCCGCCCGTCCCGTGTGATTACGGAGGAATCTGGGAGAGCCTCTGTGTGGAAGATGTAGTCCGGAGGTGCTAAGTACTGGGCATGTGTGGCCAGCTTGGGTTTCTTCAGTCCAGTCCTAAGGCCACTTAGCGATGATGAGGTCCCAGCAAGTCCAGAAACCTCAGTGGACTTTAGCTCTCTGGCGAGAGATAAAGGAGGACTCCCTGGCCCAGCTCACTGGGGGTGGTGAAAGAAAAGACTGGGGAGAAGGAGGTGTTTTTGAGCAGTATTGGTGCGTAGGAGTGAAGCGATCACCACCTTTCTCTCGACGCCCTCCTCGGGATTGCCTACAGAATCCTGCTTGGATCAGCTGGAGCTGGACTTCGCTAGTTACCTGTATAAAGTGCTAGGACAGGGGTTGGATCTGTGTCTCCATCTGGGCTGAAGTTCCTCTTCCTTGCTCGTCCAAATTGTGACTTCAGGAGACAGGAACTTTGCCTTTGGATCTGCTTAGAAACAGTGATGGAAACAGGACTGTGCACCTACGGGTTAGATTTGATGAGACAGAGTCGTCCACCAACCATTTAACTCCACGTCCTCCAGCCATTTAACTCCAACCCCGTTGACTGACTGAACCCTGGTTTTTCTGATAGAGGGTAAGTTGGGTCTGAGCTCCTGCTGAACACCCTAGTGTAAACATTTCCGTTGAGTGTCTTTAAGGAAGCCGAGGGAAGGATGGTGACCGCTGGTGTTCCTTCACCACAGGGCATACAGAACTGTACACATTTGAATAGGTTTCTCTTGTTACTAAATATAGAGTCAGATCTCTTATTTAGAATGGAGAGATGCCATGGTTGGTGGTTACTGTTCAAGTGTCAAGCAGTTCCTACCTAATCGGATACTTTCAAAGATAAAAAAAAATGTGTACAACACTCCTGTTTGTATCTTTTCATGGTACTCATTATCTCTGTTGTTGTTGTTTTCCTTCTTTCTATTTTAGTTTAAAATACTTGAAGGATGACTCAGTAAAGAGGCTGGGAAATAAAATTAGACCCTCTTAATTGCATCTTATACTGAAATGTAAGTGTTTTGCCATAATAATGTTGGTGATATCAAAGTTAACGTTCATAGGACATTTTGTACCAGATTCAGATACATGTGTTACAATTCATTTAGTTCTCACCACAGTCAAATGAAGCGCAGAGAAGTTAAGTACCTTGTTCAAGGGCACATAGATATTGTTTTCTCACAGTTTGCTGGAATTATTTGTGTGTGTGTGTGTGTGTGTGTGTGTGTGTGTGCCAGTGCCAGTATTGGAGCTTGAACTGAAAGCCTTAAACATTCTTTGCTCAAGACTGGCACTCTATCTCTTGAGGTACAGCTCTACTTCTGGCTTTTTGAGGGTTAGTTGGAGATAAGAATCTCCTGAATTTTCCTTCACGGGCTGGATTTGAACCTCAATCCTCAGATCTTAGCCTTCTTAGTAGCTAGGGTTATAAGCTTGAAGCCACCAGTCCCAGACTAGGTGTAAGATTACTTATTGAGACTCTGTTTCCCTGTCTGTGTCACAGTCTTGGTCTCCTCTGTATGTATGTGTATTTAACTTCTATACTAAGTCTTATCTCACACATAGATGGAGCCAAGCAGGGGTTCTAGCTTATAAGTTCTAGGGTGTAACTTCCCTTTTCTGTGTCTCTTTTCTAACCTTGGAATCGTGACAATAAGCCATCTGGAGCAGATGCTTTATGTCAACTAGAACATGAAGTCTAGTCTGGGGAAGCAAAATACCTCAGTGTAGAAAGAAATTCAGATTCTAGCATCCTTTATCATTTGTACAAGATATAGGAAAATGGCAAACAAACTACACACTTAATGTAATTTTTCTGGTACATAGGTTGAAATTTATCTTTGAGGAATATGTGATTGGATCATTAGCTCTTTTTTTTTTTTTAGAGGGAAGGGTACTGGTCCTGGGCCTTGAACTTAGGGCCTGGGTGCTGTCTCTAAACCTCTTTTGCTCAAGGCTAGCAGTCTACCACTTGGGCCACAGCTCCATTTCCAGCTCTTATGGTACTTAACTGGAAATAAGAATCTCATAGACTTTCCTGCCTGGGCTAGTTTCAAACCACAATCCTCAGATCTCAGCCTCCTGAGTAGTTAGGATTATAGGTGTGAACTACTAGAGCCTGGCCATTAGCTGTCTTTAAAGAGAGAAATCTAGACTAGATCTACAAGGGTTTTCTTAGGCAGGTAATGCTTTTCTCTGGTCCATGTTAGGTGCTGAGAACTGAAGGGTGGAGATCATTCTCCCTGCCCTGTCCCTTCACAGACAAAGTTTCGGTAGTGGATCTGAAAACAACTTAGTTCTGAAAATACACATGGGTACTTCCTTGTTCTCTTTCTTTATTTGGAGATTATTTTACAAGAATAACATTTGAGATATCTACTTTAGATCTGCTAAGGAGACTTAAACTTTTTATATGCATATTTTAAGAGAATTTTTTTGAAAAAAGTATGGCTCAATTGCCAAGTCATCTGACTTGTCTTATGATCTGTATGGTACATAGCTTTTTTGGTTGCTTACTCTTAGTTTAAACTTGGTTCTGTGGATATTTAGGTTCTGGGAGATGAACAGATTATATCATAGGCACTACTAAGTAGAAAATTGCCTATTTCAGGCTTAGGGAATACAGATTTGTTGGAGAGGTGTTTGGGTCTTGAGATCTGAGTCTTTTTTTTTTTTTGGCGGTCCGGTCATGGGGCCTTAACTCTGGGCCTGGGCGCTGTTCCTCAGCTCTTCAGCTCAAGGCTAGCGCTCTACCACTTGAGCCACAGTGCCACTTCCGGCTTTTTTCTTTTTTGCTTATGTGGT
>NW_012267217.1:24634391-24808433 GCF_000151885.1 Dipodomys ordii | reverse complement strand
GGGATTAAATCCAGTGCTGGCTAGGCAAACTCTCCACCACTTGAGCCAGCTTTCCAGCCCAGCTACAGCTGTAGGTAGCCATCATACTCATGAAGTTGCCTTTACCAGCCCTTAATGAAAGTCCTTTTCTTTTTCTAGGTAGCTCTTTTGTGGTGATTTCACTTTTAGTTCCTCTCTCTTCTGGTACCTATTTAGACTGGCTTATTCTACATTACTCTATACTTCTCCTTTCCACTTTCTCTCAGCTCATTGGCAACTGTGCTCACAGCCTGGTGCTCCTTTGAAGTTGGTCACTGATAGAACACCAGCTCCCCTCAGGTCCCCTGGATTCCTTTTTTTTTTGGAAAGGACTTGAGGACTTTGCCCATTCCATTTTTTTTAATAGTGTTATTGAGATCAAGATAGAATTCAGATACTAACGATCTACCCATTACTGTAAGTCACTGAATCCTTGTACATTCACAGATGTGCCCCATCACAGATGTGTGCCCCCATTGCCATAGTTGTTTCTAGAATAGTTTCATCATCTCAGAAAGGTGCCCTAAGTTATTTCCATCCTCTCATTTCTCCCATGGTAGTAACCACTAAAACACTCACTAACCTATGGAGTTGGCTGCTATGGAGATTTTATGTATTTGTGTATTAATGTGAATGCCTTCGGTGTCTGGCTTTGTTCACTTAGCACATGTTTTCAGTGTTTATCCGTGTTGTGGCATGGATCAGTGCATGATTTCTAATTATGGCTGAATTATGTTCCATTGTATGGATAGAGTGCACTTTGTTGGTCTAGTCATTAGTTGGTAGATGTGGGTTGTTTCATTTAGATAAATGATTTTGGATAATGGATTTTGGATAATATTATGGATAATGCCCTTAAAATATTCAGAGTAAGTTCTTATGTGAGAATGTATTGTCATTTCTCTTTAGTATATATCCAGGAGGAGTGCAGTTACAAGAACTGCTAGTTATGAGAACATCGTCCAACATGGCTCCCCATTTCATTTTGCCCATACATAGAAACCTAACCATATTTCAAATGCAAGTATCTGCCCTTACTTTGGGTACATTTATGGATTAATAATATATTTTTTCTAAGTCTTCTTTGGTTATTTAATTATGTTCATGTATATTTTTAATCAACTATTGATGTGTATGTATATATGTAAAGTTTTAAAGTAGACATTTAAAGTAGCACATTACTTGGGCTGTGATTTGCAGAGTGGAGGGGTTTACCTTTAGAGTATAGGAAAAATAAAATACCATAATTATGTAGTGTATATAAAGTACTTGTAAATATTTCAGGTTTATAAATAAATGTTCCTCTGTGTGTGTGTGTGTGTGTGTGTGTGTGTGTTCCTGTGGATGGAACCCAGGGTCTTCATTGCTAGACAAGTGCTATGCTGCTGAGTCACATCTCCAACCTGTTTTATTTTGTTCTGAGACAGAGTTCCACCAAATTGCTTAGGGTAGCCTCATCTTTTTGATCCTCCTGATCTTCCTACCTTAGTTTCCAAATAGCTAAGATTATAGGCATCGAACACCCTGCCCTGCTAATAATATACTTCCATTAGAATTTTATTTTATTTTATTTTTTTAAATATTTTTTTTTGTGCCCGGTTGTGGGGCCTGAACTCTGGGCCTGGGTGCTGTCCCTCAGCTCTTCAGCTCAAGGCTAGTACTCTACCATTTTGAGCCACAGCGCCACTTCCGGCTTTTCTCTTTTTGCATATGTGGTGCTGAGGAATCGAACCCAGGGCCTCATGCATGCAAGGCAAGCGCTCTACCACTGAGCCACCTTCCCAGCCCTCCATTAGAATTTTATACTCAAAGATGTTTTATATAAATTGAACAGAATAATCACAAGGTAAAGTCTTGAGGGCAGCCATTATAGAAATATGAAGTCAAATACAGCTACATAGTTCCTTTGTATTGTTTTTATGAGTGTCTCACTCTGTTGAACCCTGGTCTCAAGAGATCGTCACTCCTCAGTCCCTTGAGTTCTGAAACTACAGAGTATACGTCATTGTGCCTGGCCTGCTATGTAGTAGTCCCTCCTTCCTTCCCTCCCCTTTTCCCTCTGTCTTTGCTTCCTTCCTTCCTTCCATCTCTCCCTTCCTTCCTTCCTTCCATCCTTCCTTCCTTCCTTCCAAGGAAGGAAGCCTCACTTGGTAGTCCAGTCTGTTTTTGAACTTGTGATATCCTGTCTGAGCCTCCTGAGAAGTGAATCGGTAGGACAACATAATGTGCACCACCACCCACTGCAAGCCAAGTTCTTTAGATTACTTTGCTTATACCATTGAAGATATTCTGCTAATGTCATCTCCACACACTGTATACATTTCTGTGGAAAAGCTTTGGATCAGGTGCCAGACTTTCATTTTTCTCCTACTTCTGCTCATTACTCATGGTGAGAGTATCTTTAAGAACTGAAATTAGTTCTTAAATTAGCATAGGAACAGCTAAAACAGGGTGAGCTTTTCTTATGCAGAATGAGAGTGGTAAGTATGAGCTATAGGAAGTTAGTCATTTGTATATCTTGGGCAACCCTGTGGTTGCCCAACATCTGGTTTTTTCTGATATTTCCCTTGGTTGGGTCTTGGCTCCATACCCTACCCCACCTCTTGCTCTTAATATCTGTATTCTGTGTTCTTTATCTCTGAGGGTGAGATCAGTCAGAGAGAACACCCTGTGACGCCAGCTTGTCACCACTGCAATCGTACATTGCGTGCCTCCTGCTGTCCTGTTACAACATAGTGTTCACAGTGAGGCTGTCGCCATATTCAAATCACCCTTCACCCTGATTCCTGGCTGTTGAATGGAACCTGTGGAGTCACATTACTGGATATTTTAGTGCTTCAGTGTGACATACACTAATGGTTTTAGAATCTGTTGGACGTTGTACAGATGAGTATTTGCTTAAGGTCAAAGCATGAAGGGAAATAGACCTAGAGAGAGACAGGAAAGGATTCTGGAAGTTGTTCATGAAATGGCATGCTACACTTACTGACTTATCCATTCTCCAGTCATTTGCATTTATTTTCTACTGGTCATGTTTAGTAACCTATCATAAACTGATTCCAGTGCATTTTTTTAAAGGGCCGCCTTACACACTATAGATGGGAATGGAATAGTACTGCTGTCATGGAAAAGAGTGCGTGTTCCTCATAAAGTGGAAAATAGAGCAGGGTGTGGCGGTTCATGCCAGTAATCCCAGCACGTGGGAGACTGAGGCAGGTAGATCATAGTAAGTTTGGGGCCAGTCTGGCCTTCAAGGTGAGTTCTACGTCAATTTAGACTATATAATGAGTCTCTGTTTTTAAAACAACTACTCATGATATTTACCCACTTAAATATTGAAAGGGAAGGACATCAATTTGTAAGACATACACATCCCACACTTACCAGAACAAATGTAACTGAACCTCTAAGTCTCCATCAGTGGATAAAAGAAGAAAGTGTGGTAGACATCTCTGGTGGAATACAGCTCAACCTTTTCATGAATGAAATACTGTCATTTGTGACAACATACCCAGATGTAGACTAGGACATTACGCTGAGTAAAACAAGCCAGGCAGCTGGACAAGGGCTGCATGGTCTCAGTCATATGGAAGCTAAGACAGTCAAGCACATAAAAGCAGAGCATGAAATGAATGTGGTGGTCAAGGTTGGAGGGAGGTTGAGGAGTTGGGGAGTAACTGGAATGAAGGTACATTTTCAATTATCTGCTCCCTTACAAATCAAAAGCTGGAGATGAGCTGGGCGTGGGTGACTCACATCTTTAATCCTAGCTACTCAGTAGGCTGAGATCTGAGGATTGTGGTTTGAAGCCAGCCAGGGCAGAAAAGTCCTGGTAAGATTCTTATCTCCAATAAACTACTCAAAAAAGCCAGAATTAGCACTGTGGCTCAAGTGGTAGAATGCTAGTCTTGAGCACAAAGAAGCTCAGGGATGGTGCTCTGGCACTGAGTTCCAGCCCCAGGACCAGCAAAAATAAATAAATAAATAAATAAAGCTGGCGATGACCTCCTGTCACGTGGGCCTGAGTTTCACTGTATCTAGGGAATGCTTTGTGTCTTCTGTGAAAATCTGTCTTCCCAGGAAACTTATGATTCCTGCCTTTGTCTTTGCCACTGCTTGCTTGTGACCTCAGACACAGTTTTAAAGCTCTGCGGGCCTATTCTAGCCCAAATTAGGAGCTGATTTTATAACCTGGCACAACCAGTGTTTGCTGGTTAATGGGAACCAAAAATACCTTCACAGAAAAAAGTAGAACAAGCCCTTGCTTCTGCAAATTTCTTTGTATTTGCAAGTTTGGTTTTGCATTTAGGTCAATCTTATATATGGGAAACTTGGAAATAGGTCATTCTTTATTCGTGTGTGTGTGTGTGTGTGTGTGTGTGTGTGTAGGGGGGTATGGGGCTGAACTCTGGGCCTTATGCTCGGTAGGTAGGTACCTTACAAGGTGGGCTATGTTTCCAGCTCTTTTTCACTTGCTTATTTTGGTATATGGTCTCACATTTATGCTTGAGCCAGCCTGAACTGCAGTCCTCCCATAGCTGGGAGGACAAGTACACAACAGTATGCCCATCTTTTTCTTGGTTGAGATAAAGGTGAGATCTTGTGAACTTTTTATCAGAGCTGGCCTTAAACCACAATCCTCCTAATCTATGCCTCACAGGTAGCTAGGATTATAGGCATGACCCACCAATTTGTCATTTTAACTACTGACTCTAATCTGCTCATAAAAAAAATACTGGCATCTGGGCATGAGTTACTCATCGCTATAACCCTAGCTACATAAAGAGGCTGAGATCTAAGGATCAGTGTTTGAAGTCAGCCCCGGCCAGAAAGTCCATGAGACTCTTATCTCCAATTAAGCACCAAAAAATAAGCCAGAAGTGGAGCTATGGCTCAAGTGGTAGAGCACTAGCCTTGAGCATAAAAGTTCAGAGCGGCAGCACCCTGTCCCTGAGTTCAAGCCCCAGAACCAGCAAAACAATAAAAAATAAAAGGAAGCAAACTGAATCTTCAGATCAGTTTAATGCATGTGAAAAATACAAGTATATATCACAAGTGTGATAATTCAAAGAAATTTTTCTGGAGTGAGGGAAACAGTGAATATTTCTGAGAATGAAGTAGGGTTGGTGGGGTATAGTGAGATGTGGTGGGCTTCATTTTTACTCTGAGCTTGTGTTTTTAGGCATTTTTTAAGAAACATAGTTATGGTTTCCTTTTGTCATTATAAAATTCAAAATTACTCCTCAGGACCAATGGAATAGAATTGAAAACCCAGAAATGAACCTACAGACCTATAGCCATCTAATCTTCGATAAAGGAGCTAAAACAATAGAATGGAAGAAAGACAGCCTCTTCAGTAAATGGTGCTGGCAAAATTGGTTAACTACATGTAGAAAACTAAAGCTAGATCCTTATATATCACCCTGCACCAGAATCAACTCCAAATGGATCAAAGACCTTGAAGTCAAAGCAGACACTCTGAAAACATTACAGCATGGAATAGGAGAAACCCTAGGTCTCCTTGGCACAGGCCGAAATTTTTTGAATAGAAACCCGGAAACACAACAAATCAAAGAAAGGTTGGACAAATGGGATTGCATAAAGTTGCAGAGCTTCTGCAGGGCAAATGACATAGCTAGCAAGATCAATAGAAAGCCCACAGATTGGGAGAAGATCTTTACTAGCCATACAACGGACAAGGGTCTCATATCTAAAATATACTTGGAACTCAAAAAATTAAACCCCCCAACAACAAATCCCCAAAGAAACAACTGCCCAATAAATAAGTGGGCGAAAGACTTAAAGAGAAACTTCTCTGAAGAAGAAAGAAGCATGGCCAATAGACACATGAAGAAATGTTCAAATCCCTAGCCATAAAAGAAATGCAAATCAAAACAACATTGAGATATCACCTCACCCCAGAAAGAACGGCAAAAATCAAGAACTCTAATAACAACAGATGCTGGAGGGGATGTGGACAGAAAGGAACCTTACTTCATTGTTGGTGGGAATGTAAACTTGTCCAACCACTTTGGAAAGCAGTATGGAGGTTCCTCAAAAGACTTCACATAGAACTCCCCTATGAGCCAGCAATCCCACTTTTGGGCATTTACCCAAATGCTTACAAACAAGACCACACTAAAGCTACCACCACAACTATGTTTATTGCAGCATTATTTACCATAGCTAAGATATGGAACCAACCCAGATGCCCCTCAGCAGATGAATGGATCATGAAAATGTGGTATATATACACAATGGAATTCTATGCCTCCATCAGAAAGAATGACATTGCCCCATTTGTTAGGAAATGGAAAAACTTGGAAAAAATTATATTAAGTGAAGTAAGCCAGGCCCAAAGAAACATAGGTCCCATGGTTTCCCTTATTTGCAATATCTAGTATATGTACGAGTCAAGCGGAAAAGGTCAGATAATGTGATGTCAGGAAAATGAACCCTTAGATATGTATTTTAATGTTTTTTCTTTCATGCATGTGTTTCTAATGCATTTATAAGATTATCTCTTTGTTGCTTTGTATGTCCCTCCCCCACAGTATAACCCCTGCTTTCACTATATTTGATGTCAGTATAACTTGTGGAGGAGATGGGGAAAAACCAGTTGTTTAAGGATACAGGTGGATCTGATGCAACAATGAGAAGTACAAGTTGTCATGTCCAAAACAAGCTTTAGAACGTCGGTGCGGGGGGGGGGGCGCGGGGAAGGGGGGGGGGGGGGGGGGGAAGGAGAAGGATTGGGATGGGGGGAGGGGGGAGGCTGGGAAGGGTAAACAAAGGAGGAGGCTGCAATGCTTGGTAAGAAATGTACGCATTATCCTGCCCATGCAATTGTAACCCCTCTGTACAGTATGTTCACAAATAAAATAAAATTAAATTAAAAAAATTCAAAATTACTGGGGAGGATGAGAAATTGGAGTACCACGTCAGATTTGAGATCAGGAGAAGGAAAATAAAGCATTTAAGGTAGTGAGATCTGGCAGTTAACACGGACAGCTCCTCCTGTAACTTTTTTTGAATGATGATTTGGAGCTTGCATGATGTTTTCTAAAGACATATACATATATACATATACATTTCCCTCTCTGCATCACTCCAAAAGGTGCAATGTAGACTATAAGGACCCCAAGTCAAGAAAACCCAACGGATTTGAAGAACAAAGTCTCCTATGTAGCATCTTTCAGTGTATTTGAATATATATGGTTGTTATTAACGTAAGCACTGAGTGAGAAAAATCTCCTATCATTAAGGAACATGGACTCACTTCCATTCCTCTGTGAATAATTCTGGCCCAGTCTTAGAACAGTTGTATTGACTACAAAAGTCTTTCCTTGATCTCTTGACTTTATTTCTATTTTGTTGGATAGCCTTATCTGATTTCTTACTGTCATCCTAGGTATGGAAGATGTGAGCTGGCAGAGAACAGGCCAGGCCCTTGCTCTGGGGAGTCTGCATTCAGAGGGGAGTGGAATGGGGTAGAAAGACTAACAGTAAGGAGCTTAAACATAACCAGGAAGTGATCACTCCTGTGACATAAACTAAGCAGAGCGATGTGATAGGGAGCCAGAACAGGAACCTGCATTGAGAGAAGTAGTTAGGAAAGACTTCTCTGAGGAAGTAATTAAAAAGCCAAGGCATGTATGAGAAGAGGGTCATGCTCATTTGGGAGAAGAACATTTCAGGCGGAGGGTGTACTCCTCTGGTAGGAAAAAGCTTGTAGAGAAAGGCTAGGTAGGCACTGGTGGCACATGCCTTATAATCCTAGCTCCTCAGGAGGCTGATACCTGAAGATTATGGTTCATTGTCAGAACCTAGGCAGAGAAGTCTAAGAGGTTCTTATCTCTAATTAACTAGCATAAAGCTCAAGTTGGAAGTATGGCTTAAGTGGTAGATAGAGTGCAGGCTTTGATTTTTAAAAACTCAAGTAAGAGTATTTAAGGCCCTGAGTTCAAGCCTTGGTACTGGCACAAAAACCAAACAAATAGGTTCCCCACCACCACCACCATAACAAAAACTTACAAAGTTCAAGAAGTAGTCGGGACTTAGAGAGGTGAGGTGAAGAAAAATAAGAGAGATCTTCAAAAGGCACGCCAAACCTTAAGGATAAGGTAAGAAGTGTGAATTTTATTCCAGGTGTGATGGCAAACCATTGAGGGATTTTGAACTGGGGAATAACATGCCAATTGAAGTTTATTAACTATTAGTTTATGGATGGGTAAGCATAGAAGCTCCCAACTGGGCAACAGATCAGAAATAGTTCCTGAATTCTAGGCTTCAACCATTGGGAGATGTGTTTCTGATATGAGGAAAACACAATGATTTGGAGTTAAGAAGAAAAAGAAAAGGACTAAACCTGTATTTATCGTGAATGATTCTTGCTCATTGCAGACAAACTCTTCAGACCTCCAGTTGGCCAGGTGGTGAGTTCCAGGACCGGGTCAGGTACTACCACAGCTGCCAGAGAGCTCATCCTATCGGTTTTTGAGTGGGTTCTCACCAGCCCCACGCTCAGAAGGATGGTGTCACAGTGTAAGGACCGACAGGACCCGCCTGTGGACCCCTGGAAAGGGATCAGCTGTGACTCTGGAGACACTGATGGTTGGCCCAGCCTCCTGGACTCTGACCACCCTGCTAGCCAATTGGACATTAGGTTCAGGAGGAACAGAGCTGCCTGGCTGAACGACCCCTGTGTACAGCCACCACTGCTGGACGGGCCCTCTCAGGGACCAACAGCGCAGAACACTGGGAATCACCTTGGAGCAGCTGCAGACCCTCATTTGCACCCTTCACCGGAGTCCCCTGGAGACTTCCCGACAGAAATGCTGTTGTCTGATGGTACTGCGGACTCTGCCCATGGGTCAAGCGAAAAGGGGAGCGACTTTTTGGCTCCCACAGAAGAGGAGGGGGTGCCTCCAGGACCCTCTCAGCAGCTGTCTATGGCCATCAGCCCTAAGAATTTGTCTGCTTCCCCCTTTCCTGAGGTTGGCAGTGCTTATTTCAAGTCTTCTCCCTTGATGATTTCTGTGGACAAAGGTAACGTTAGCTGGTGATTTTCCCTCCTTCCTCTATGTCCACGCACTTTTCTTGGTCTCGTTACCACTTCAATAAGAGGCAAGTGCATGAACTCCTTCATAGTTACCTCCAGCCCAGGCATCTGGCTGGTTATAACAGGTGGATCGAGTAGTCACCTCCTGCTCAGACTGCAGGAAGAGGTCATCTTTTTTGTTCCACATATAGTTGATAGTCAATGCCCTGTGCCATGTTTGGGTTGGTGTCTGCCTTCTGGAATGCACAGCTTATTAGCTTGTCTGCAAGGGAGAGCATCAGCAGCACTGAGTGTAGTGTGGGAGGGAGGAGGTATTTCTGCATAATCAGAGGGACCTTGGGCTCACACCAGTGCTCCTATAGGTGATGTACTCACCACACCTGTTCTATTTATATGACCAGGAAATGGTAAGACTACAGAACAGTTGCCACTATTAAACCAGGAGCTCTCTCATTGCTACAAGATACATATTGTTCACATACCAAAATTCCCCAAACGAGCTGATCCATGCAAAATATAACTTGAGTCAACTGATGAGCTGCTATTATAGAATGCTTGTTTTATTTTTAAACTATTCTTCGTATTGTATACAATCTTTGCTTTATTTATATGGCTGTTAGAACCTACTTCAAATCGTTGGTAAAGTTTTTTTTCCTTCAAAATAATTTTAAAAGCTCTCTACCTGAGAGCTGTGTCTTATTTGTATTTCTCATAACATGAAGTTTACTTGTTCTATTGAAAACATTTGAAAAAAAATCAAAGAGATGTCAATTTTTAACACATTATAGCTTAAGAGTAGTAGATTTTTGAACTATCTTTCAATGGCAATTTTAAGATAAGTAAATTTGAACAAAATGACTCTTATTGTAGGCTTTTTTCCCTCTATGTTTTGCTCAACTGCGTAGATAGTTTTAAAGGTAAAGAGTGACTTTGTTCAGGCTCCTAGCTGTACTCAGGAAGCTAAGATCTGAGGAGCTCACTTTGAAAACAGTGTGGGCAGAAAAGTTGGAGAGACTCCAACTAACCAGCAAAATGCTAGTCTGAAGGTGTGTCTCAAGTGATAGAATGCTCTGAGCAAATAGGCCCTGAGTTCATGCACTGGTACAGGACCACCCTTCTACCCCCACCCCCGCCCCCCCCCAAAAAAAAGAAAAGAAGATGTCAGGCACTGATGGCTCACATCTATAATCTTAGCTTCTCAGGAGGCTGATATCTGAGGATTGAGGTTCAAAGCCAGCCCAGGCAGGAAAGTCTGTGAGACTCTTATCTTCAGTTAACCACCAGGAAACTGGAAGTAGAGTTGTTGCTCAAAGTGGTAAAGCACTAGTCTTGAGCAAAAGAGCTCAAGTACAACGCCCAGGGGTGGAGTTCAAGCCCCACAACAGACCAAAAAAAAAAAAAAAAGAAAGAAAGAGAAAAGAAAAAAGAGAGGCTTTTTAGATTTAGTGGTTTCTAACGGCTTAGTAAGCTGTTAGCGTGTCTTATGAAGACAAGCTTGCCCTTCTAAAAAAAAAAAAAAATCCATCAGCTGGGCGCCTGTGGCTCATGCCTATAATCTAGCTACTTAAGAGCCTTAGATTTGAGGATTGTGGTTCCAAGCCAGCTGTAGCAGTAAATTCCATGGAAGGGGAGCTGGGGCTCAAGTGGTAGAACAGTAAGTAGCCTTGAGCAAAAACAAACAAAAAAACCCAGGCCCTGAATTCAAGCCCTAGGACTGGCACAAAAGCAAAATGAAACAAACACATCATGGTGACCTGTCACTGATGGAAATCATTTGTGAGGCCTGCCCCACGCCATTTGTTCTTATCTCTGTACAGGAAGTCTTCCTCCAGCTTCTACGTATCCTGTCTCTTTGTCTTTCTTCCAGAAAAACGAACCCCAACACAAACAAACTAGGTAGTGCATCTCCTTTTGTCCAAAGACAAGTACCTTTAAAAATCACCCCATATTATGAGGGTCTTACCTTAAAGTTGCTAATGGGATTCATTTTGTGAGAGAAGTCTTGGCTGATCTAGTTCTTTCTTTTTTATTTCATGTGGAACAATGATGGGAAAAACAGGTTTGGGCAGAATAGTGTGGCTGCTATAGATATGGTATGGCCCTACAATATTCTCTCCCTTTGTTGAAAAAGTTCACCAACCCCCAGCTAAGAAGTCCCAAATTGTCTATGCTCCTGACCATCTAAGTGACCCTGTTTGTGTTGGTTTGTCAGCCCTGGAGCATTTAACTACCAGAACACACAGCATTTCATTCCAATGTAGCAAGAAGACTCAATTCTTGTAGTTGTTACAGACATTTTAGCTCCTGAGGCTGCCAAAAGAAGTCACATGACAGGAAAAGTGTTTGTTTAGATGGCTGTCATTGCTGGTAATAGCCTGGAGGTGGGGGCAAGAAAGGTTGAGTCAGCGCAATGTACCTTCTGCAGCTTCTCCTTGGTTTGGACTGGAAGATGATTTTTAGAGAAGCCAGGCTGACTTTTGTTCAGATGATTTGTGTATGTAACAGGAAGTTTGGGGTCAATTGCAATGAGCTGGAGAAGTGATCTTGTAATTCTTTTTTTTTCTTTTTTGACAGTCATGGGGCTTGAACCCTGGGCCTGGGCACTGTCCCTCAGTTCTTCAGCTCAAGGTGGGCGCTCTACCACTTTAGCCACAGTGCCACTTACGCCTTTCTGGCAGTTTATTGGAGATAAGAGTCTCATGGAGTTTCCTGTCTGGGTTGGCTTTGAACCACGATCCTCAGATCTCAGCCTCCTGAGTAGCTAGGATTACAGATGTGAGCTACCAGCACCCAGCTTTTTTTTTTTTCTGTTATGGGGCTTGAACTCAGGGACTGAGTGCTGTCCTGAGCTTTTTTGCTCAAGGCTAATGCTCTAACATTTGAGCCACAGCACTACTTCCAGTTTTTGAGTGGTTAATTGGAGATAAAAGTCTCACCGGGAATTATCTGTCCAGGCTGGCTTTGAACTGTGATCCTCAGATCTTAGCCTCCTGAGTACCTCAGATTATAGACACCTGTACCTGGTGTGATCTTGTAATTCTTATGGTGCTCTTTGTGAATTATTCCTTCTCTACTTCCCCATCTCCCTCTCTCTCTTCTTTCTACCCTCTTCACCATGGGGTTCTCCACTCCAATAGTTCTTCTAGGATAACCTTTAAAATACACCATTGGCTGCCTCTAGAAGGATTATCATTAAATCTTTCTTCTTCTCTCAACTTAGTTTCTTCTAGAATTGGACTAGTTTTTGTTTGATTTTTTTGATGCTAATACTGAGTTTTGAACTCAGGGTCTAGAAACTGCCCTTACCTGTTTTGCTTAAGGCTTACATTCTACCACTTGAGCCATACCTCCACTTCTGGATTTTTTTCTGGCTAATTGGAGTTAAGAGTCTAACAGAATTTTCTGCCCAGGCTGGCTTCAAACTGTGATCCTCAGATCTCAGCTTCCCAAGTACCTAGGATTACAGACATCAACCAATGGTGTCCAGTGGTTCTTTTTTTTAATGTAATATTTAAAAGCTGTACTCTAGGATTGTTTCACTTTCTTAGATAATCCTTGGACTTCCATTTTTAAATAACCACCTTATGACTGACAGGTGCAGGTCAAGTGAACAGAAGAGCCAGTTCTTTGAATTCCTACGTACCAGAGACATTTATACTGCCTTTTGACGTAGACAAGGTAAATGCCATCTTTCTTTTCTCCTTAAATACTGATCAGCACGTAATAGTGCTGTTCTGATTTAACTCTGGAGGCTTTGCCTTGAGGAGACCTAGCAAATAGGTTTCCTCTCACTGTTTGATTGAAGTCCCAAGAAACACAAAGCTGAAAAGGTTCCCATGACAGGTGTTTGCTCAGCTGACAAGTTTTGCATAATTGATGAGTCAGATCAGCTATTGAGTCACTACCAACATAGCATGTTTTAGTATAAGGAATTCAGCTATGTCTCTGGATGATGTGGGTTACAGGTTATAGATGACCTAGAATAAACCAGTTATGTGAACTCTTAGATTTTAGCTCCATTGACTTCACTTCTTTTCTTTCTTTTTGTGTGCCAGTCCTAGGACTTGAAATCAGGACAAAGGCCTTGTTGCTGAGCTTTTTTTGCTCAAGGCTAGAGCTCTACTACTTGAGCCACAGCTTCACTTCTGACTTTTTGGGATTAATATAACAATCTCATGGACTTTCTTGCCCAGGCTGGCTTGATCTTCAGCTCTTAGCTTCCTGAGTAGCTAGCATTATATATGTGAACCATTGGCACTAGGCTTTGCATGGGTATTCTTAACTCCCAAATCTAAAACGAATCTTCAAATCTAATCTAAAATCTAAAAAAAATCTATAAAAAGTTGATTATATGCTGGGCAATGGTGGTTTATACCTAAAATCCTAGCTACGCAAGAGGCTGAGATCTGAAGATCACAGGTTGAAGCCAGCCAGGCAGAAGCATCCATGATAATATTCTTCTCTCCAACGAACCAATAACAAAACAGAAGTGGAGGTGTGGATCAAGTGGTAGAGTGCCAGCCTGGAGCAAAAAGACAAGCGAAAGTGTGAGGCCTTGAATTTTGAGCCCCAGAGCTGACCATAAAGTATGTAAAGGAAAGAAAGAGAGCTGATTATGCTTGTGTTTTAACTGACTTTGTTTTCCGCAGGAGAATGCCCACTTTCACGTAACAGATATGATCATATCAGCCATGGAGAAAATGAAGTGGGACAGGCAGATTCAGCTGCAGAAAGAGAGCTGGAACATAAAGAAAGCTAGGAATGATGAAGATGGTCTGGAAGTGACCTTCTGCACCCCTCCAAAGCCCAAGCCCTGCTTTTCCACGTTTTCAGAGAGTGGCTGTGAAGGCAAGTGGGGCCAATGTGGGCATGCTTGATGCTGCATGCTCGATTCACAGCTTCTCTCCTCTGCCATGTCTCAATGCATGTACGTTCCAGGTTTATGTCTACAATTACTGACATAGCTCATGAGATCGCCATCATTGCTGTCATTCTGCCTCGGGTTAATTATCTACAGCCAGTTTTCAAAGGCTGTAGCTTCTTTTTATTTTTTTTCTAGGACTTTCGTGTTTTACTTTTCTTTTTGTAGTGGCTGATGTTTCCCATCTTCCTTTGAAGTCACACAGTTCTCCTAATGCCCACCCCTACTTTTTTTTTGGTCAGTTGTGGGGCTTGAACTCAGGGCCTGGACACTGTCCCTAAGCTGTTTTTTCTCAAGGCTAGCGCTCTACCACTTTGAGCCACAGCTTCACTTCTGGTTTTTCGAGTGGTCAATTGGAGTCTCCTGGCTTTGAAGTGTGATCCTTAGATCTCAGCACCTGAGTAGCTAGGATTACAGGCATGAACTACTGGTTCATGGCCCCACTTGCTTTCCTTTTGCAAGTAGTCCTTTTCCTTCCACTCAGCAAATAGCCTGTCTTGTGCTCCTTACTATGAATCAATGGTACCCAGGATGTGATGTTCCTCCAAGAACTTCCTTGCTGGAGCCATGAGGGAAGACGAGAGGACCAGCCTGACAAGTGGGACCCAGGAAGTTCTTCCAGTAAGAAAGGGTACCTCAGCTGACAACCAGCAGTAGTGTTTGCTACTGTCTAACCATTTCCAAATGCAAGTCATATCTTTAGTGCTTTTGCTTTTCCCATATTTGCTGTCTGGCAGAATTTACTCAGGACATAACTTCAGTTACCCCTCCCCCTGCTTTAGTTCATATCATTGAATCTGTGATGCTAGCCCTGGATCTCTCCCAAGTGTTTGCTCTAGGTGGCTGGGACCTGTTCTGTCCACCTGGTTTGTCTCAGCTCCTCTGCTTTAACACTTCATTTCTAGGCCACTAGTGTTCATTTCAATGTATCAATTGCTCATATAAACATATCTATAACATAAAGGTATTCATGGTAACCTCTAACTTAACATATCTATTTATCTAACACAGAAAAAGTAGGAAAGGGAAAGAAAGAGAGAGAGAGAGGAGAGAGAGAGAGAGCTGAGAAGGGAGGAGGGAGGAGGGGGAAGGGAAGGGAGATAAAGAAAAGAGAAAGGAAGAGAGGAGGAAAAGGGAAAGGAAAGGATGGGGAAAGGAGAGGAAGAAGAAGGAAAGGAAGAGGGAGAGGGAAAGGAGAGGAGAGGAGAGGAGAAGGGAGGGGAGAGGAGAGGAGAAAGCTTCTTTTCTCATCTTTCATCTACAAAGAAAGTCCAGATTCCCAGACTTCAGGTAGGCCTGAATGTTGGGTGTAACTGCTAAACCTAGTAGAACATTTATTTTTTCTATACACTTTGCCTCACTGTGAAGCTGACTTTGTTGGTTTTTTTTTAAAAAAATCTTTCATTTCTTTTCTGAACTTTATATTAAAGAAAAATTTAAACATATCTAAAAAGTGGGCAGAATAATCCAAGTCCCTCATCAACCTTTTTTTAAAAAAATATGAATATAAGAGGATGAAACTAGCTGCCTTCAGTTTTCATTTTCTTGATGCTGCATTGTAAAAATTCTTTCAAAATAACCTCTAGTGCTTTCATTTCCCGGTTTCTGATTCGCTGCGCGTTTCAGCGTTCTCATTTTTCTGTTTTCTTGATGGTGAAACCACTTCCTTCTTTTCCTAGGTTATGCTGTGTTACCAGTGGTCAGCCCTATGGCTGACACACCCTCTCCCTCCAGTGGAGGGAAGGCAGCCTGCAAGTGTGACTTGGAAGACTTTGTCATTTTAGGTAAGATTTGGGAACACATTGGAGGAGACCAGCTGCCTTCCATGTCCTTCTGCACATACCCTGACATGTGTCCTACATAACACTGAGTTAGAAGAATGGCTTTGAAAGAGATTTCTGCTGAAGCTAGATTATGTCCCTGATCTTGAAAAATAGAGTCATTCTTCTTGTTTTAAATATCTTCATCTCATTTGTGGAAATGAGTGGAAATGGGAATACCGATTATGATCGATCTACTATCTTTGTGGCCTCTCAATTATAGTCTGATGGAATTTTAGATGGAATCCCTCTTAGATCATTATCTGGAGTCTCTGTAGTGTTGGCAGTAGTTGGTTATCAGCTGGTAGGTTAGGGCAGCAGTTCAAAGGAATCTGAAGCCCAGACATGCTGAATAGCTGGTTCTTCCTGAGATGCAGGGGGCTCTTAATTTATGGTTTTATAAAATGGGTGATGGCTGGTTGCAACAGAAGACCTTGCTACCCTCTTTCATTTTCCCACAGGAATTGGGGAGTCTAATGATGTGACCAAAACCTGCAGATGCTCCTGCCCTTCTAAGAGGTACCTGGCTTCCACGTGTACCATGCCCAGACCCCTGGGTGCTTTCCTTGGAGGGTCTGAGAATGCCTGATACCTTATGCCTAGGGGATCAGTTCTAACAATGGAGATTGCTTCTTCAAACCAGTCAGTCATTTCTTGTATTAGCAGCCTCATTTGATTATAACCAAACTACCGGAGACAGCTATCCTATTAAGAAAAGTTCAGATCAGTTAGTTCAGTTTTGGAAGTTCCTTTGACTTAGTTCTTGTATGAACAGTGAATGGTGACACATCATGCAAAAGTATCAGAGAGAGAGAGAGAGAGAGAGAGAGAGGCAGAGACAGAGACAGAGACAGAGAAAGAGGCAGAGAGAGTAACAAGGAGCAGCTGGGGTCCCATCATCGTGTGTGTGTGTGTGTGTGTGTGTGTGTGCGTGTGTGCGTGTATGCGTGTATGCGTGTGTGTGTGTTGGTTATGGTATTAGTACTTGAACTTAGGACCTGGGATGCTATCTCTTAGCTTTTTCACTCAAGTCTCTTACCATTTGAGCCAAAGTTCTATTTCTAAATTTATGCTAGTTAATTGGAAATGGACTCTCACAAACTTTCTTGCTAAGGCTGGCTTTGAACCACAGTCCACAGGTCTCAGCCTCCTGAATATCTAGGATTACAGATGTGAATCACCAGTGCCTCCATCTTTGGCTCCAACATCCTTTATGAGCATACTCCTAATAGCCCAAGGACCTCCCTCTAGGCTCGACCTCCCTCTAGGCTTGACCTCCCAAAAGATCCAGCCACATCATTGGGGAGCCAAGCCCTTGATCTATGAACCTGTAAGAAACACTATCCATATTCAAACCATAGCACTTCAAGTTTACTGTCTTTTAGAGTGTATCAAAGGTTTTTGTATGCATTCTCATTTGGTACTTGTGGACAGGTTACGCAAGTCTGTGTGTGCTGTGTATTTTAAACTTTATTTTAGTTTTTAAATATTTAAACATTTTATTGAGGGTTCAAGGTCAAGTTAGTTCATAGGTTAAGCTGAGTTAGAATAAATGGTGTGAGTAAATCTGGAGCATGAGTCTCTAAGGGTAGATTTTTCCATCCCAGGTCTATATCTTATATGCATGTTATTAAGAGGCAGAAGGGTACAGAGTTAGGGGTTTCTCAGCCAGACCATCTGTGTTTGAATACCGATTCTACCAGTTAATTCTGTTAAACTTGATTTTATTGACATAAGCTAAAGCTTATAAAAGATGTTCCTCAGGTCACAATGCTATTGAACAGCAAAAGCAGGACTTGAATTCAGATCTTCAGGCCTTTCATATCATACCTTCAAATCTGAGTACCCTCAATAAATGAAAGATCCCTGTGTTCCAAGAATGGATGTTGTCTTAAATTGCTCAGCCTCTAGTGGATGAATGCTCTCATACAACACCCACCTCAGGTTTGAGCGGTGCAGGAAAGTTGTGACCCTTAGGAAGGTTTGGAAGATATTCCTCATGCCCATGGTTTTCCAGTCTTTGCATCTCCTGTGTTTCAGTGCTACTTACCAGCCATCCTTCAATTCTGCTGAGCTATTAGCCACAGAGTTGTTCCGAGTATTCCGGAAGAACTGGACCTTGTCTGTAGCTAGTTCTCAGGTGCCTGTTTTCCTGACGACAGCTGATTCAATAGTAAGTATTCACATCAAGGGACAGTTCTTAAATTCTTATTGGTGAATTGACCAGTAAGGATGGGTACATTTACAGGTGAAATGGCCAGATGAGGTCACTTGTTTATGATTCCTTGAGTGGTCTCTGGGTGTTGGGAAGACTCAAAATGAACTATGAACTGTTTTAAACAATTATTAGACACCAAGGACTGCGTTTACTCATTTTCAGAAGTAACTCTCCTATCTTTATTAGTTGGGCTCAGACCTCAACAGTGCCTGTCAGTGGAGAAGCAGAGTGGATAACAAGTATTTGTATGTTGGTTTGTCTGTCTCTCTCTCTCTGTCTCTATCTCTGCATGTCTCTGTTTCTGGCGCTCACTGTCTCTGTGCTTCTTGCTGTTTTTGTCTTTCTCTCTGTCTCCTTCTGTCTCTGTTTCTGTTTTTCTGTGTATATATGAGGGTCTGTGCATGTGCGTATGTATGTGTTATCTTCATGGAATTAAAGCTATAACTGTGGCCAAATAGTGAAGGATATGGTGCTACTTTGTGGAATGGGACTTCTAGATGACGGGAGGAAAGCATAGGGGTTCAGAGTAGAGCCACTAAATATGCCTGGCACAACAACAGGGATCTGATTGGCCACTTCTGGCTGGCTGTTGATTTAGGGGTGGGACCTCTTGTTCCTGAGGCATTCCATCCAGGTCAAAATGACCTATTTTAGTAAGTTCCAGGACTGGAAAAAAAAAAAGGACTAAAAATACTAAGAAAAGTGATCTCAGCTGGGTGGTGGAGGTCTTCCCTAATCAGCTAAAAGCATTCTAGTGTCTCATGGTAAATGCTGATGTTCTTTTTTTTTTTTAAATAAACACTTGAAATGTTGAAATAAGCTTGCTTAGGTTGTCCCTAAATCCTCTCTATGTTTTATGCAGGTTGTGGATGAAGAACAAATACAGAACAATTTTGAATCTAGTGTAGAGTCAATACAAGAAGTGAAATCTAAGCCTAGGATCAGAGGGCCTGAGGACTGGTCCCCACCTAGGTTTCAAATCATATTTAATGTTCATCCACCTCTCAAGTAAGTATGGGGGCTGCCTGACCCCCAGTTCACTCCAAACAGGTTGTGATGGATCCCACCAGATTCTATATGAAAGTATGCAGAGGAAATAGCAATAAACAGGAATACACAGGGAATTTTGTTTTAGAAAAGGAAAGTGGACTGTTGCTTTTTGGTTTGGTTTTCTTGGAGCCTTGTTGTGGGCATTTGGGTTTCTGACAGCATTGACAAGTTGACAGTGTGGCTTATATATCTGGAATTATGCATATCACGTGACAACTGAAAATTTGTGTGTGTGTGTGTGTGTGTGCGTGCGCCAGTAGTGAAGCCTCAGATTTCAGCCTCATGGATAATTGTATTATAGGTGTGAGCCACTGGCACCTGGCCAAAACCAAAAATAAGTTATTTTTAAAAAGAAAAATTAAATCTTGAGAGAGACATGATGGTTAAGAAATAGAAGTATAAATAAAAATATGTTTAATACTGAGAAGCAACAAAATCAGAAAGCTTATCAAACAACCAAAATGATGTGAAAAGCAAATAAACGTATGTTTTATATATAACACATGTAAAATGCACAGGATATGTTATATATACCATATATCTTAAACAAATGTTATATATGGGATATATATGTGTGTGTGTGTGTATATATATATATATATATATATATATATGAGATATAAGATACAGATAGATGTATGTTGAGACCATATCTTCTTCCATATTTTCTTTTGGGAGGATTCTGAGGTCTCTGGGGTTGCTTGGGGAAGATTCACTCTCTAAGCATGGTCTTTTTCTTATCTTGGCCATTTTTGCTGACCTTGAACTACAATCAAGCTCTACCTCTTTGTCTATATTTCTGGGTCACAGGTGAAATCATGTCATAAGAGTAAAGTAGAAAAACACTTCCACAGGTGTTTTCTCCTTGGCAGAAATGGTTGAGAACTTCGTTTTACATTAGCTTCTGTTTACTTAAAACTTTTTGGATCTACTTAGAACTTTCCATGTGCTTCATCTTTTAGTGTCTGGTCTCTTGAACTGGATTCTAATACAGTGTGTTTCTAATCCTATTTGGGAATGTTCCTGGCTCCTGGGCAGGGACAGTCACAAGCCCCTCAGAGCTCCCTTTGGGGAGAAGTTATTTGTGTTTTCAGTGTGCTTTTTCAGAAGAATCTGAACTATCTCACTGTATGGTAGTGCTTGATAGAAGCTGGGTATGGTAGTACATGCCTGTAATCTCAGCTCAGGAGAGGCTGAGGCAAGAGAATTATAAATTACTGACCAGCCTGGGCTATAAACTAAGACTGTCTTCAAACAAACAAACAAACAATTGAGGGGGGAAGGACCTACAGATTTCAATTAGAAAACCATATTGAAAAAAATATAAAATTTCCAAATTAAAAATGATAAAATGTGCCAGGTACTTTCAGCCCCTGCCTGTTATCCTAGCTACTCAGAGGCTGAGGTCTGAGGATCACAGTTCAAAGCCAGCCCAGCAGGAAAGTCTGTGAGATTCTTAGATCAAATTAACCACCAAAAAGACAGAAATGGAGCTGTGGTTCAAGTGGTAGAGTACCACACGTGAACAAACTAAGGGACAGTTCTCAGGCCCTGAGTTCAAGCCCCAGTACTGGAACACAAAAAAGATTAAATGAAGGCTTCAAGTCATGAAACACACTGTCATGTCACTCAGTTTTCCAGTCAGTGACAAATGGTCCATTGGTTACTTCTGCAATGTAATGATTACTGTTTTCTGTCCTCAGGAGGGAGCTGGTGATTGTGGCGCAGAACTTTGTCTGTGCAGGCTGTGGAACACCTGTGGAGCCTAGTAAGTATGGATCCTGGTTGCTGGCTTGTGCTGGCTTGTGGCACCATGACTGAGCAAAGAATATCAATGTTGGGCAGCTCATTGCTTCTGAGGGAGATGCCATTCTGAAAGCTTTATTTCCATGAAGTTCTTCTCCCTCCTTCCCTCCCTCCCTCCCTCCCTCCCTTCCTTCCTTCCTTCCTTCCTTCCTTCCTTCCTTCCTTCCTTCCTTCTTTCTTTCTTTCCTTCCTTCCTTCCTGCTAGGTAGTCCAGGCTGTCCCCTAATTCATGACCTGCCTGCCTCAGCCTCCAAAGTGTTGAGATTATCATGTTCTTCCAAGAAAACTCTTATATTTTATTGATTTATCTTTTTTTTTCTAGTCTGTCATGGGTCTTGAACTCTTGGCCTGGGCGTTGTCCCTGAGCTCTTTAGCTCAAGGCAAGCACTCTACCACTTGAGCCACAGTGCCACTTCCAGTTTTCTGGTGGTTAATTGGAGAGAAGAGTCTCACAGACTGGCTCTGAATCTCAGTCCTCAGATCTCAGCCTTCTGAGTGGCTCCTGAGTAGTTAGTATTACAGGTGTGAGCCACCAGCACCCAGCCTTGATTTATCTTTATCTGCCTTCACTGCTAGATAATAGTCCCACAGGAGTAGATACATTTTCAAGTTTCATTGCTTTGTCCCTAGCAAAGAAGAAGTATCTAACTGACCCATACTCAGTCTTCAAAAGATATTTGCTATGTGAGTGACTTGTCAGGGATTCTCTGAGAGTTTGAGGATTTGGCCTGAGGGCTTATTTCTGAGATGAAGAAGCCTAGAAAATCAGGCTTCTCCAGTGAGACATTCAAACTTCCCTTGCAAGACCTAGACTTCCTTGTCCTGTGAGGAGTTCTATGTCAGATTACAATCCAAAAGCAGAAACCTGTGCTTTCTTTATCTGCTTGGATGGTAATGCTTGTAACCATGGACTGGTTATGACTGGTTTTCTTTCAGTCACTCATTTCCCAGTTAGTCTAGCAAGGCTGCATCTGTGGGCAAACCACTCTATCCTTGGTAGCTGCATATCAGTCACCCCAGGGAGCTGTGTCATACAGCACAGCTCTGGAATATTCTGTCCTCAGAGAGAGCTCCACTACAGCCCAGTTCTAGGAGTTCCTCTCTCCCCAATTTATCCATGTCATCCACTTTACAAAGTAAGCACCATCATCACTTACAACAGGCTCTCTCCTCTTTAATATTGTAGGCTTTGGGCTGGCTTCAAACTGCAATCCTCAGATTGCAGCCTCCTCTGGGTAGCTTGGATTACAGGTGTGAGGCACCACGCCCAATCTATACTTGTACTTTGATGATCATGAAAGTTGCCGCTACATGATCATCCAAATGGTGATTGTATATATGTGCTGTCTTGAGGACCTTCCATTCTATCTGGAAGAAGTATATTCCAGAAAGAACTACTGCACATGAAAGACTGAAGTGTACCCTAGATGTTCCCTTAGCACCTCTTCACTACACTTTGCCTGTGCAGGAGCCTCTGAATTTGTGTCAGTCTGTGACAGAGCAGAGAATCTCAGGGATTGTGCATTTCCTTGACCGCAGGGAGCCCGAGTGATTATCATACCGCACTTGTTTTGCTGCTTTCCATTTATTTCCTGTTCCTACCCTTTGCTCAGTTACCCCCCTTCCCCCCTTAATTATCAAGCAATTCTTTTGGATGCTACTTCCTAACATTATATGTGTCCTGCTTACAAATCCACAAAGCACCCTACCTATGTGTGGTGTCACTAAGTCCAGTTCTGAGGTGAGTTTCAGTGGCTTTAGCACAGTTGGGCTGTAGACAGTCTGCCCTGCCTGGGTGTTCCAGCTACTCAGAGGGGAGATCTATACTCCCCACCAGATTTCTAGATCCTAAGTGGAAAGTTCTTTATGGTCCCCTGCAGTTTTCCATGTCCATCTTCTCAACCCAGTGGTATTTAGGAAGATCTTTGTTTTTTGACATCTCTTCCACCATAGCAACGTTCACGAATGGTGACCATTTAAGTCCCCAAGTTCCTTCGAAAGCCTTTCCAGCTGTGGTGAGGTCCTGTACATAATCGTCTTGAGTCTGAGCTTTCCCAGGGATCAGAGGTGGAGGAGAACCAGCCTCAGGTGCGCGTGGGGCGCTGACCTTCTTCCCTCTGTGCCTGGCAGAATTTGTTAAGCGGCTCCGGTACTGTGAGTACCTGGGCAAGTACTTCTGTGCATGCTGCCACTCCTCCGCTGAGTCCTGCATCCCAGCGCGCATCCTGACCATGTGGGACTTCAGGAAGTACTACGTCAGCGATTTCTCCAAACGCCTGCTCGATAGCATATGGCACCAGCCCATTTTTAACTTGATGAGCACCAGCCACAGTCTGTATGCGAAAGCCAAGGAACTGGACAGGGTGAAGGTGGGCAGGTACCTCCGCAGAGCACGCAGGGGGTCCAGGGAGCAGAGTGTCTGGTGGTGGGACATGCATGTCATACTCTTGTTATTCTAGTTTTGAGATGTTTGCAGACAGGCTGGGCGCAGATGAACCACTATGTGACTAAAGCTTTATCTAGGGATGGGGGGAAGGGGGGACAGGGGACACTTCACTTGAATGAACTCCTCCGAGGATCCCAAACTGAGTTTTAAATTTATATATGTTCCAGCTGGAACTAAGGGCTTTGTGCTGTCCCTGAGCTTTTTGGTTCAAGGCTGGCACTCTTACCACTTGAGTCACATCTTCACTCCTGGCTCTTTTGGTAGTTAATTGGAGATAAGAGTCTCATACTCTGGGCTGGTGGTTCATGCCTGTAATCCTAGCTACTCAGGAGGCTGAGATCTGAGGATCACAGTTCAAAGCCAGCCTGGGCAGGAAAAGCTGTGAAACTCTTATCTCCAGTAAACCACTCAGAAAACTGGAAGTGGTAGAGTGCTAGCCTTGAGCTGAAGAGCTGAAGGACAGCACCCAGGCCCAGAGTTCAAGCCCCATGACAAAAATAAAAAGAGTCTCATGGATGTTCTAACTGCCATCCTCAGACCTCAGCCTCCTGAGTAACTAGAATTATAGGGGTGAGCCACCAGTACCCAGCCTACTTTGTTTTTTCTTGAAGAAGGCCCCCAAAGGATTCACAAACCCTGGGCCCAGCCCGGATGTCAACTTACAAACTCCCACCCTAGAAGCTGTTTGCTTTGAAAACAACAAAAAAGTTTTCTGTGTGTATGTATGTGCCAGTACTGAGGATGGAACTCGGGGACTGAATACTGTCCCTTGGCTTTTTCTCAAGGCTGAAACTCTACCACTTGAGCCATACCTCCACTTTGGGCTTTTGGTGGTTAATTGGAAATAAGAGTCTGATAGATTTTACTGCCCAGGCTGGCTTTGAACATCAGTCCTCAGGTGTCAGCCCCCTCAGTAGCTAGGATTAGCCACCGGCACCAGACTTAATTTTATTTTTTTAATATAGGGGTAGCATTGCAAGGTGAGAGATAATTCCTGCCTTTAATTGCCCATTGCCATGTTCTTTATCACATTTCCT
The DNA here is from genome assembly GCF_000151885.1 of Dipodomys ordii. Lineage (NCBI taxonomy): Eukaryota > Metazoa > Chordata > Mammalia > Rodentia > Heteromyidae > Dipodomys > Dipodomys ordii. The sequence continues at coordinate 24,784,056 of NW_012267217.1, read as the reverse complement.
TCCCCTCCCTGTTTGTCTTCTCATGTTAGGACATCCAGGAGCAGCTGTTTCACGTCAAGAAGCTGTTGAAGAGTTGCAGGTTTGCTGACAGGTACAGTGGTCACCTTTCCCCTCCAATCTGTTCAACCTCCCAGCTCCGTCATCTTGATCCTCCTCGGTCTGCCTCTTTGCACAGAAATGGCCAACTCCCTGCTCTCTTTGAGGATGCAAATTTCTTCTTTCAACTCACTAAACCTGCTAAATCTCCAGGGGGAGAATTTAACTTGTTCGAAAGAATGAGGTGGGAAGGGAATATCGCTAATGATGGAGCATCAGCCTTGGCTCTGGGTTCCATCCCAAAACTCAAAAAACAAACAAACAACAACAAAAGCCAAAATAGGACAAGAATGAAAAGGAATTGTAGCCTGTGTGCTTTTAAAAAATGAACAATAATACTAATAAATTGTGATAAATCACAGAACATAACTGTTAGGTTTTTTAAAAAGAGGTAGCCGAGTAAGAATAGCACCATGCACGTCGTATTCAGGTAAGGAGTAGGTTTATTCAGTAGACCTGCTGGGACCAGGCAAGGTTGGCACTCCATGTAGCTGGGAAAGGCCTGGAAAAGAGAGAGAGCTGGGAAAGAGAGAGGAAAGAGCTAGAAAAGAGCAGAGAGAGTCTGGGCCTGGGGTAGGCCTTATGTAGGGTATGGGCGGAGAAAGGTGTGGCCACATCAAATTCAGATGTGACCTCAGCAGATGCAGATGTGACCTCTTCCAGGTGTGCCAGTTGCCTAGGTAACACAGGTACTGCGTGGAGACTTTGCTGCGAGGAGGGTGGAGTCTGCTAGCCATCCAGGAGTGGACCTTACAATAACATGACCATCTCAGTCTTTTATGTGTACGCTTCAGTAACATTAAGTACATTCCCATTGTCATGTTTCTGTCTCCACCATCCATCTTGGGAACTCTATCTTGCAAAACTGAAACTCTGTATCTATTCAACACTTACTGCCCATTCCCTCCTTCCCATAGGCCCTTGAAATTGACCTTTCTATTTTGCTTTTCTAAGAAGTTGACTATTGTCAGGTGCTGGTGACCACTCCTGTTAAACTAGCTACTCAGGAGTTTGAGATTTGAGGATCATGGTTCGGAGCCAGCCCAGGCAGGAAAGTATGTGAGACTTTTTAATCTCCAATTAACCAGTAAAAGGCTGGAAGTGGAGTTATGGCTCAAGTGGTAGAGTGCTAGCCTTGAGTGAAAAAAAAAAACTAAGGGATAGCACCCAAGTCTTGAATGCAAGCTCCAGTACTGGCATAAAAAAAACACACACATTTAATAAACATTAAAATAAGGCTTGCACTTGCCTCTAACTCTAGCACTTATGAGTCTGAGGCATGAGACTAGGTAGTGATTTTGAAGGTGAGCTTGCATGGAATTTTAACTTTTTCTTGGTTCCCAAACAAACTTGCCATATGTTAAGTGGAGAACACGGTCCAATGTTATTCTCAGGGTTAGGCTTTTAAAAGTGGACTTCACATCATTAATGTTAGTGGCAGAACCTCCAGGAGAGCCCTTCCCTGTCCTGCGTGTGATGTGTGGGTGGCTTTCTGAACTCTCTGCTTCCTTTCTGGCAGTGTGTTGAAGGCCTTTGAACAGTTGCCTGCACACTTAACTGATGAACTCCACCTGTTCTCCATGGACGACCTGCTCAGGACCAAGAAAGGATTGCTGGCGCCTTTGCTCAAGGACCTTCTGAAAGCTTCTCTCACGCATGTGGCAGGCTGTGAGGTGAGGGCTCTCCTAGAGTAGGCGTGGCCTTCTGCTAGGACCTGATCCCGTTCACCTCTCTCAGAAACCCCGGTGGAGCCAGGGACCAGAGACTCATGCTTCATTGTAGCTACTCAAAGAGCTGAGGTCTGAGGATCCAGGTTCAGAAAAATCCCTGAGATCCTTCTCTCCAATTAATCAGCAACAAAGTGGAAATGGAGCTGTGGCTCAAGTGGTAGACTGCCAGTCTTGAGTGAAAAAGCTAAGAGACAGTGTCTCAGGCCCTGAGCGCAAGCCCTTGAACTGGCATGCACCCAACAAGAAACCCTGACAGCTGAGTAGAGTCAAGTGCAAACACCTGGAGCAGGTCCTGGCAGAAAGCCAACACTTTGCAGGTGAGAAAACTGAGGCTCATAGTTGTGATTAGCAGATTCAGATCATCCTGCTAGGAACTGGCAGGGCTGGGTTACCAACTGAAGCACCCTGCCTTTTTAGTCTTTTTAGGCTGTCCCTTCTTTCAGGCTATTCTCCCTTGAAGTAAACCATGGAAGGTCATACAGCCATCAGAAGTGACATTCCATCATTTAATTAATGAAGTAGTTTTATTTTAATTTTTTGAAATTTTATCTTGCTGTGTTGCCCCAGTAGTCTCCAATATAGAATCCTTCTGCTTCAGCTTCTAAATACCTGGGATTACGAGCATATATCATCACCCTCAGCTTGACATTCCATCATTTAAGAATACAGCTATTTAGAAAAGGTGGAGGTTAAAAAAAAAAAAGAACTGAAGGTAGGATTAGCCAATCCTGGAACCATTAACTAGAGGCTGTATCTTAAAAACAAACTAAAAATGCAAAAGGACTGGGGCTTTCAAAAGCTCAAGTGGTCGAGTACTTACCTAGCAAGCATAAGGTACAAGAAAGGAAGGATGGAAGGAAAGATAGAAGGAAGAAAGAAAGATTACTTATAAAGTTCTGGTTTCTCCATGAAGATGTGCATTGCTGCTCAGTAACCTTCACATGCCTTCTTTTGTAGCTGTGCCAGGGAAAGGGCTTCATCTGTGAATTTTGCCAGAGTGCGACTGTCATTTTCCCATTTCAGACCACAACCTGTAGAAGATGCTCAGGTATTTTAATGACATAAGCCTAATAAAGCTTCCTTTAATTACAAAGTTAATTTAAATTTAATAGCTTCATCCTAAAATTAGCTTAAAGTAAATATTTGTTTAATAACTTAAGCCCCAGACAATTAAAGTACTTAGTGCTGGTGTATTCCTAGACAGTTTTGATGTGGCTGGGACAGGGGTAATGGCTGATGTGGGGAGGGGAGGTGCCTGCTTCTGTTTTGTGATTGGATCACCATCACAGCCAACACGAAGGTGTTGGATCTGGCTGCTTTTGTGCTGCAGCTGACAGAGTTCATACAGGGACCAAAAGGCTTAAAATATTGACTTTGGCTCTTTACAAAAAATGATTGTGGGTGGGCACTTGTGGCTCCTGCCTATAATCCTAGCTACTCTGAGATCTGGGTATTGTGATTCAAAGCCAGAAGGAAAGTCCATGAGACTCTTATCTCCAGTTCACCACCAGAAAACTGGAAGTGGTGCTATGGCTCAAAGTGGTTGAGTGCTAGCCTTGAGTAATAAAACCCAGGGACAGCACGGAGGCTCTGAGTTCAAACCTCACAACCAACAAGCAAAAAACAAAAAAAAAAGTTGTGCTAGGGGGAATTGTGAATTGTGTGCTCTCTATTTCTTGTTCTCTCTCTCTCTCTCTCTCTCTGGTAGTATTGGAAAATGAACCCAGGGTCTCCAGATTGGGTGGGGGGAGAAGTTCAACTGGGGTATGGTACCAGTGACACCGCAACCTATCTCATGGAGCCTCTGAGTCTGGGATGGCCTTTTATCAGTGCCCAGCCAGTTCTTCAAACTCTACGGTGATTAGTCACTGGATGAAGTCAGGTTTCAGGAAGGGAACATGACCTTGGATGCGACAGCTCTTTATTTAGGGCCATTTCCAGGAGCTTTGGTGCTGGGACAGATCTGTAGGCTTCATGTTGTCTGCTACATCAGTCTGAGCATCATGACACCATGAGTTGCCGGTAATTTAATAATGAAGTGTTAAGCTAGCTGATTGCTTGTTATAAGACTTGGGTTCTGAGATGAGATTCTCTATCTCCAAGGGTGGGAGTGAGCATTCATTTGTGCGTGAGAAAACAAAGATGGCCCCTCTGCTGATGACTGGTCTTGCTTGCTTGCAGCCTGCAGAGCTTGTTTTCATAAGCAGTGCTTCCGGTCTTCTGATTGTCCTCGGTGTACCAGGATCACAACTCGGAGAAAACTTCTGGAAAGTTTGTCCTCTGCAGCAACATGATGTCCCTAAGTGTTGTAGAAAAGACTGTGAACACACGTTAGGCAAGGAACCATTTGTGTCTACTAGTAATATAATTATTTTAGGTATTAAGCCTTGTATGTTAAGAAAAATATGCCCAAACTTCTATTTGTTGTATATATTTAATATTTTAAAAGAATGCAGATTGTTATTAAGGGATTTTGTTTACAAATGTTGAACTTTTTGCTGCTAGTTATTTTTCTTTTTTATACAATTTGTTTGATAATTCTTAAATTGTATTGGGATAGTTGCATTTGCACACTCTTAGAACTTGTTTCTTTTTTTAAAAAAAGAATTGTAACTGACAAAATGAATTATTCAGTTTCTCTGGCTTTACAGCTTGTATATAAAACTGATAGCTGTTTTTAATGAACAAAACATAACTGAAAAATGTGTTGGCTTAGTCTTTTCCTTCAAGAGTCAGACTTCTATTATAGGTGATTTTATGACTGTGTTGGTCATACATATATTGTTAACTGCATGGTTGCAGAACTAATACAGGTTATTTCTGCAATTGCTTTTGTTTGAAGAAGAGCTAACTTACCTTAGTATGCTGGGAGGTTCGGTTCAAGTGTAATATAAGATTGTTGCCTCTAGAGGGCAGTGTTTCGGACACACACACACACACACACACACACACACACACACACACACACACACACACACACACACACACACACAGCCAATGCCATAGTCCACACTAGTCCATGCTAAATGAAGAAGAGAACCTAATCCCAGCCTTTAGGATCTTGTCTCACAGATATAAAGAACAGGACATAAGGAATTTGAAGACTTAAATAAGCTAGAATAAAATGCTCTTTTTCTTTCTTTTTCTTAGACAGGGCCTCACTAAGTAGCCATCCTGTGCTTGACCTGGTGATTCTCCTACTTCAGCTTTGTATGCTGAGATTACAGGTGTGGGCCTAACAAGAAAATACTCCTAACAGTGTGACCCTAGTTGTCATACTAAAACCATAAACATTAGTCAATAAGCTTCTGTGAATCATGAAATTGGAGCTTGGTGAATTTCTTTTTCATGACACTTCTTATATTGCTTTCCTGGAAAATGAAAGCCTATTTTTTCCCCTTCTGCCACCTATATACTTTCTTCTACTTGAGACAGGGATAGAGAGGGAAGGAGAGACACAGACAGAGAGATTCAGTGAGGTAACATGGAGCACATTGGAAGAAGCGAGTGTCATTTATCAGTCTGGTGTCTTTCTATTCATCCATCATTGTTTTCTCACAGTGACACCTCTGTCTGTGCTGTGGTCACATTTAGTATTCAAGCCAGGCCTCTTTTAGGTACAAATTGAGGCACATAGGACAAATAATACTGAGATTGAAACAGTTTCATTCTTTGCCATAGCTCAGCTACCCTCTAACCTCATAGGAATCAAGGGTTCTTGTCTGTTTCTCTCTCAGTCTCTTTCTGTGTCTTTCTGTCTGTCTGTCTGTCTGTCTCTCTCTCTCTCACACACACACACACACACACATGAGAGGAAGGAATGGGAAAGGACTAGGGTACAACTAAGGCACTTCCTTGCCTGCCTGTGCTTCTGGACATGCTCAGAGTAGGCTTAGTCTAGACACGTGGTACTGAAGGATGATGATACCTAGAATGAAATGGAGACTGGCTCCCCAAGCTGCTACAAGATCCATTTCCCAATAAGGAAACAGATTTAGAGAAGAGAAATGTCTTCTGGGCTTCCCACGGGTACTGTGAGGTGCAGCACAAACTCTGTCCACCCTTGGAAGCAGACTTGGAGATGATAACCTGAGCAATGCCTGCTCTGGGGCCAGGGTGTTTTCTAAATGTTCTCCTGTGCTGAGTTGATGGACCTGGTGCGGCTCAAGCATTGCCTGAAGACTCTGGACTCAGGATCAGTGTAATGCTTCTGTGTGTGTGTGTGTGAGAGAGAGAGAGAGAGACAGACAGACAGACAGACAGACAGACAGACAGACAGAGACAGAAAGAGAGAGAAAGAGATGTGTCTATGTGAATGACATAATTGATATTTAGGAAAAAATGCATGGTGGTTGTCAGAAAGTGATGCTTCTGGTGTATTGGGGGGGATGTATTGGGGAGATGAGATCATTTAAATAACCGCTCTACAGTGTTTCCAGATGCTGCTTCCTGCCCAGCCTGGTAATGAAGGCTCCTTCCCAGTAAGTGGCCTGTGAAGACACAGAAGTGCCCCTCATCAACGCCCTGCAGGGAAGGGACTAATCCTCACCTTTATGGCTCTTTAAAGGGATTTGTTCTATGGGTGGTCTTTCCACTGGACTCTTCTCTCCCTGGGCTGCTGGAAGGGAGAGGAATATTAGTGTTTTCCCTAGAGCATGGCCTGCCATGAAGCATCTAGTCCCAGCGTGCTGAGATCTTCCATGATGAATTTCCTGCCTCTACACTCCTCTCCGTCCGCGAGGTGTCATTCATGCAGAGTCTTACACCATCTGAGAGCAGATGTGGTGGGAAGTGAGCCAAATCCTGTTTCAAAGACAGCCTGGCATGTTGGCCTGGTGAGAATTACTTGCAGGGACTTCAAAATGAATCTGGATCTTGCTGCTTCCTCATTGTGTGCCCCTAGGCGTGTTTCTACCACGATCTGATTGTGTCTTTGTGTCTTTGTGCCACTCAGAAAAAGAACTTGTTTAATTCCTGGTGAAGTGAAAAAAAAATACATTTAAAAAGGGATTTCCCTTTTCAAACCAGTTGAGGATTTACCTACTTAAAGGCAGAGGTCTTTAAATTTTAAGAAAGTATGCAGCTGAGTAATGCTCACAAACAAAGCAGTGCAGCCCTCTAGCCATTTTCCTTTAACAAAGACCTTGAGAAACCTCAAGACGGAGCCCCTTGTGGAGTATGGGTGGTTGACTTTACACAGCCACACAGGCTTAGGCCTGGGGGCAGGAACTGAAGTACCAACCCCCTGTGGACATGAAGCCTTCAGGGAGAACAGGAAGCCTGGTGCAGGGGGCGGAATGGACTCCTTAGATCATCAACCCTGCTGTTCAGAGTTCTGCACCAGCAAACCAGCCAGCCTCCCCCAGAGCTTCCTTATTGCCAGCCGAGGTATGGGCAGAAAAGTTTCGAATTGTTCATTAGGAAAGCTCGTCTTCTATCACTACTGCTGTTCCTTTGTGCTGGTCCAACATTTTATTCAGGGAATAGGTGGGATTGGGAGAGATAGGAGGCTATGAGCAAAAGGGTAATGTAGGTGAAGATGCATGATAGTCACAAATGGATGTAACGAATTGAACATCCATTGTACAACTACTGAAGGATAATTTAAAAAAAAGTTTTAAAAGGTGAAGAGGAGGAACAAGAGGAAGGAGAAAGAGGAGGAGAAGGAGGAGGAGGCAGAGAAGGAAGAGGAAGAGGAGGAGGAAGAAGAGCTAATGAAGTATGTAAGCCTCCATGGCTCCCATCTGTAATCTGAGGTACTCAGGAAGTTACTATCTGAGGATCATGGTTCAAATCCAGCCCCTGGGCATGAAAGCCTAAGAGACTCTTATCTCTAGTGAACTGCCAAAAAGCCGGAAGTAGCATTGTGGCTTATGTAATAGAGCACTAACTTTGAGCAAAAAGGCAAAAGGGGACAATGCCTAGACCCTGAGCTGAAGTTCCAGTATTGGCACACAAACATGCACAAAAGTAACAAAGCCATTTAGTAGGTCATTTATTGAGTAAGAACTCTTGCTAGACCCACAAAGCTGCCTTTGGGAAGGGCTTGACTGTGAACCACCCGGATGTGAACCCAGGTGTGAACTCTTTCCCCAGTGGCCTGCGCATTGTATGTCCCCAGGAGGGGAATATAGGGGCATACCACACTTTTTTTTTCCTTGTTGGTCATGGGGCTTGAACTCTGGGTCTGGGCGCTGTCCCTGAGCTCTTCAGCTTAAGGCTAGTGCTCTACCACTTGAGCCACAGCACCACTTCCGGTTTTCTGGTGGTTAATTGGAGATGAGAGTCTCATGGACTTTCCTGCCTGGGCTGGCTTTGAACTACAATCCTCAGATCTCAGACCCCTGAATAGCTAGGATTATGGGTGCGAGCCACGGGCTCCTGACCATCCCACATTTATGAAGTCCCTGGAGAACAACTTCTCTGCTAATACCCAACAGAAAAAGATCTGTTGGTAGTAAGGAATCCTTATTACAAGTTAACCAATAGGATAGTGACTTGTATTAACTATGGTTCTGTAAGAAACCCAGGGAAGATGTGATTCTCATTTGTAGAGTTCACCAACATAAAGCCCCAATACAGAGTTTTCCTAAATGATTTTTTTACCTGCCTGCCTTGTGGTCTTTATCCTGGGGAGACTGGCTGAGCTTGTAGCATAAACATCAGTAGAGTTCCAGGTGCTCTTAGCCCCAGACCCTCCTTAGCAGAACTCGAGAGAAAGCAGCTAAAGAGTTCTGCTGAGGAGATCCACAGCATGGCTGGAGCAGAAACTCTGGAGAGCTATGACTGAAAAGCTGAGAGGCTGTGAAGAGCTGAAGGGGGTTGCTGTAAGTGCCAGCCTCTGGAAGATTTCGGAGAGCTGGGAAGGGTCAGGGGCTAAGGGTCATGACACAGGAAGCGTGGAGATATAACACAGGTTTTCTGGATGAGGAACCACAGATGTTCAAAGCCCAGAGCAGTATGCTTGCCTTGACCTGTAGAGCTGTGAACCTCTGGTCTTTTAAGCCTAGAGCCATCTGCTGCTAATTCTCCGGGCCTGGAACTATAAACATCGGTCTTTGTAAGCCCAGCCTATAATGGCACTCAAAAGCTCAGAGTGGTGATGCGGAGTTACTCCTTGCCTACATACAACTTCCATTCACATGCAGTGAAGGGACCCTCAGCCAGTTTTTGATAACATTTGAAAATGAATACCCCATCTTCATCAGTAACTATGTATTATTATTTATCTAGTGCAGTTTCAAATAGAAGTAATAGTAATTTATTTTATATATCAACTTTAAATTTTTTCAGACCGCTTTGCAGAGCACAGATGACTCATGGCTGTCCTCCTAGCTACTTGGGAGGATGAAAACTGAGGATCCTAGTTTGAAACCAGCCCGAGCAGGCTTATCTCCAATTCTAAACCAAAAAAAAAGCTGGAAATGGAGCTGTGGTTCAAGTGATAAAGCACCAACCCTGAGTGAAAAAGCTAAGGGACAGGGCCCCGAGTTCAAGCCCTGGTATCTGCATACTCCCCCCTCAAAATTCTACCACTTCATACATAGATGTTCTTTTCTATTTATTTCACGCATATTTTTGCTAAAGTCTTCTGAGGTTGAATTCAACTTGCTTTATCATTGGGAGAATGGGTTGCAGAGGTTTCAGTGTTGTGGAGGTAGAGAATGAAAGAGGAAAGAGGAGACCCATGGGAATGATTTACACGCTGCCCCCCGCCCCCCCAGTGCTGGCATATTTACATGCACCATAATTGATCTGGTTAAGCCTGTAGCTTTCTATATAAAAATCTTTCATATAGCTTGATGCAACAATGTTGTGATGTGTATTTTACAGTGATGTCACACGGACAGTACACATCATTCTGTGAATAAGTACACTCAGAAATCAGCGTGCTTGATGTGCTGAGAATTAACCAGAAGAAATAGAATGATATTATAGGACATAGCCATTGAATATGGAAACATGAGCAATTGTTTTCATTAGGGATTTTTGTGTCTAAAATGGAGATCTGGTTATTGAGGAACAGAGATCATTTCCCATAAATGGAGCTGGAGTTCTGATAATAGACTTTTCTCCTCTTTCTTTTTTCTTTCTCTCTTTCTTTCTTTGTTTCTTTCTTCCCCCCTCCCCTCTCTCTCTCTCTGATGGAAAGTTTGGGATTCAGGGCTTAAGGCATTCTAGCACTTGAGCTATAGCCTCAGCCCTTATTTTACTTTAATTATTTTTTTGAGCTATAGTCTTGTATTTTTGCCAGAGACAGCCTGGAAAACAATCCTTCTACCTATAAATCTGCCAAAGCTGGCCATACATGCCTACTGCCATACCAAAAAGAATGAGTCTTGCTAACTTTTTGTGCAGGATAGTCCGTACAAAATCCTTCTGGCCTTCTCCTCCTCCTGAATAGCTGGAGTTATGAACATAAGCCACCATGTCTGGCCTGTACTATCATGTCTAGGTGTAACCAGATTGGTTATAGGTCCATATTTGCCTTGTTTTGTTCATAATCTGGCCCATTGACTACCTGTGATTGACTCAGCTGTTTTATATATACTATATATATATATATATATATATATATTACATTTTGCTTTCTTATTTACATACTAAGCTAAGTGGATTTTCAAACTATCTAGGAACTCAAAGTATGGTTATGGGTACAGGCCAGTGGCCTCCTTCTTAGTTGCATATTCTGTCTTTCTCAGTTCATATTAGCATAATGAAGACAGCGAAAGATCACAGTAAATTGTCTTCCATCTCTTCCATCCAGTCTTCCTTAAAGTTCTTTGATCACAGGCCCAGCCCTCACTTCCCACACACTCATCTTGTCATCACTGTGCATTTCCATCTGGAGAAATGCTTGCCAGGTAATCTCTAAGGTGGTTGCCATTTTAACATTTTAGGACAGTGTTTTCACTACATGAGGCAGCATAGTGTCCATTTTCACTGAAACTCTGAGTCCTGGAGCCTGAGTTTATTTCTCCGTGACCTCTTATCTGTATGACTGTGGACAGCCGGGCTTACAGTCTGTATCCTCAGGGCTGCGGTTTTAACGTGGTAATGGAAGTGCCACCTGCCACACAGGCATTTTGTTTAGGTAAAATAAGGTAACGTGTGTGACATCTGTAGATCAGTAGTTGGCCTTAGGAAGCCCTCAATCAAATAATGTAAGGGTGATTTTAACTTAATTTCTTCAAGGTGATGTGGCTGCGGTGTCAGATATGCCCACCAGAGGGCACTGGAGATTCAGCCTTGACTAAAGTATTTCTAAATGGGGCTGGGAAGAACTGGCAGCTTTGCTGATGTTGGTAGGCAGTTTTCTTCTGAACTGCTGAAAAAGTCCAGAGTTTTAGAGCCTGAAGAAACCCTGCAAATGATCTATTTGGATTTTGCAGTTGTAAGCCTCGGGTCAAATGTGGACCTGATGAGTGTGACTCTCAAAACTGTCTAGGAGCAGAAAAATCAAGTACATAAGTACATTCTCTGTAGAATTTGACAGTGGGATAGAAACATCATCTTTCTGGAGAAAAGGCCATAAAAAATTAACAGCAGTGGACATCTGAGATGTGTGTGTATGTGTGGAAGAGAGAAAGAGGGGGGTGGAGGGAGGGAGGAAAGGAGGGAGGAAGGGAGACAGAGTTCATCTTTTAAAAAGACAAAAGCTCATGCCTGTAACCCTTAGTTACTCCAGAGGTTGAGTTCTGAGGAGAGGAAAGAAAAATCCATGAGAATCTTATCTCCAATGAACCAGCCAAAAGCTGGAAGTGGAGATATGGCTCAAGCAGTAGAGCACCGGCCTTGAGTGAAAAGCAAGGGAAATAGTGTACAAAATTAAGAAAAGTGAGGGAAGGGGTGGGTTGGAAGGATGGATGTTGAGAGTGGTGACCATGGATCAAAATGCATTTTATTCATAAGCTGCTAGGTTGAATGGTAACTCCTTGGTACAACTACTTAAAGATAATAAAAACATATTTTAAGAAAAAGAGAAAAGAAAAGATAAAGCTAAGGAATAGTGCCCATACCCTGAGTTCAAGCCTTAGTACTGGCACAAAAAAGAAGAATGAAAGCACTAGGTAATCTTTAAAAAAAATTGTTTTTTTTCCTTGGGCCATCTGAGGAGACTAAAGTACTGCAGACAGTGTTTGATAGGCTGGTTCTGAGAATGCTTCTCTTTCCCTTTCCCTTCTAAGAAACATCACTCTGTGGCCGCAGCCACTGTGGTTCAGGCTTGTGAGCCTTTTTGGTCCTTCTTCTCCTCCCAAACTATATCTGACTCCAATGTGTCCAGTCCTTGTGCTGGCCAGAGACCTGTGCTCCTTTCAAGAGCATTGACAGTGCAAGCAGGAATGTTGCAAAGCTCTGATGGGGTGGGGTGGAATGTGGCTGGTGGACACAGATCAGTCTAAAGTAGTAGAGCAATAAACATGGCCAAGGAGAAAGAGAGCCATGAACTAGATGAATTTTTTTTTGGGGGGGGGTGAGGCTTGATCTCTGGGCCTGGGAGCTGTCTCTCAGCTCTTCAGCTCAAGGTGGGTGCTCTACCATTTGAGCTAAAGCACCACTTCCAGTTTCTGGTGGTTTATTAAAGATAAGAGTCTCATGGACTTTCCTGCCCATGCTGGTTTTGAACTGTGATCCTCAGATCTCAGCCTTCTGAGTAGCCAGGATTACAGGTGTGAGCCAAAGGCATCTGGCTACCAGATGAAATTTTATGCTTTCCTGGAAATGCTTAGAGCAGTGACATCTCTCTTTCTTCTTTTATAAAGCAACTAGGTTGGCTGCCAAGTTTCCTCAAAGAAAATTGCTCCAAGAGAAAGTGTCATATGTTTTTGTTTTGTTTTGAGACAGGATTTTTGCTATGTAGCCTAGGCTGGCCTCAAACTCTCCATCCTCTTGTTCAGCCTCCTGAGTGCTGGGATTATAGGTACATCATATTATGCAAAGGCAACATGCATAGGCAACCCTGACAGTGTGTTTGTAGAGTGATATCTTACTGTAAGAATGTCTGCAGGTGTGTGTGTGTGTGTGTGTGTGTGTGTGTGTGTGTGTATGTGTGTATGTGTATGTGTGTGTATGTATGTGTGTGTGTCTAGAGGGAACAGAGCAAGCAATGCTTTTAGTTCTTTCTTTTTTCTCATTCTCTACTTCTCCCTCCTTCTCTTCCTTGATTTTCTCCTGCTCTTCCTCAACTTCTTCCTACTCTTTCTTGCCCTCCTTTCTATCTTCCTTCTCTTTTTCTTCCTTCTTAGCTCCACCACTAATTTTAACACCCCTTTTCTTTTAAAATCATTTCAAAATTATGAAAAGTTGCAAAATACTAATAGTTTCCATATCCCTTGGTGTAGATTCCTCAAAGACAGAGCTTTTTACCAACACTTTCCTGTGTCCAGATTTGTGTTTCTAAGATGTTTGAGATAAGTTTCAAACATAGCTCTTTGCTTCCAAATATTTCAGTGTGAATTTCTGAAAAATAAACATAATGGCATTCCTTCGTCAAAAGCAGGAAATCAATACTGACACATCGTTGTATATCTTAAAAAATCCCCTGTAGAACACATGCAAAACTTGCCTTCATGTTCATTCTGAAGTACACATTTCATTGCTTGTGTCCTTCGAGTTGGTTTAACCTAGCCAGTTCCTCTGGTTTGTTTCTTCTAGGACCTTGTCAGACTAGTAGACGTTTTATAGAAGTTTTTGTAGAGGGTCCCTCAATCTAGATCTTTCTGGGGTTTCTTATGGCAATCACATTGTTGGGCAAGAATTCGCAGAAGTGAACTTACGTCATTCTCTGTGCAGGGAGGAACAAGTCCATAATCTCCCATCCATCATGCAGGGCAAAAACGGCCCGTTTGTAGATGCCTTAGTCATAGCCCATAGGTTCTCAGACCTTTGAGATGTGCAGAGATTCCGGGGCAAATAACCCCTGAAGTAAGTATGGAAGAGTAATGAAAGATTACCAAGATAGGGGCTGGGAAGGTGGCTCAGTGGTAGAGTGCTTGCCTCACATGCATGAGGCCCTGGGTTCCACTCCTCAGCACCACATGAGCAGAAAAAAGCCAGAAGCGGCGCTGTGGCTCAAGTGGTAGGACACTAGCCTAGAGCTGAAGAGCGGAAGGACAGCGCCCAGGCTCAGAGTTCAGGCCCCACGACAAAAAAAATTACCAAGAGCAAGGCTGATGGGAAGGAGTTCTGGGAGGAAGAAAGCTGCTTTGCTCAGAGGTGAGGAAGTGCGCAATGTGGGGGACCTCCTGGTCATTTCATGGGGTCTTTGCTGATATCTGGACACGTGGCACACCCCCACCATCCTGCCTCTGCTCACTCTGTGCCTGGTGCCATTGACTCCATTTCCTAACTTCTCCCTCTCCTGGGTAATGTCCCCTCAGCCTTGAGAACCTGCTGAAAGTGCTTCCCTCCTCACTGGTTTTCACAGACTGATGGCAAGCATGTGTTTAGAGTCCAAAAGGCCCGAGTTCAAATCCTGGGCATCTGGAACAGTGCTGCTTCTCAAAGCTCAGGGGTGCTGCCACACAGGCGTCCTGTGGAAACAGAAGATGAGCATCCGCTTGGATCTCAGATGGCAGGTATGGCAGATGGTGTGGAAGGCGGCGCCAAGGTCATTCAACATGGCTACTGGGCAAGCAGTATGGATATGGGTAACCCCCCCCTCATCCATGTGGGTAAATCCCCCCCCCCGACTCTGTCATCTTCCTTCTCAGCTACCATGCCTCTGGTTTTCATTTCCCACCGTCCGTCATCTCCACATCACTCCTGTAACCGCATGTGTGCCATTGTCATCATCAAGAATTGCGTTGCCTGAAACCTCACCTCCAGGCCTCAGGTGTGTGATTATCCGCGATATTCACTCACCCCTCCAGCTCACCGCTCTGACCCCTCACCCCTGCAACTCTCTGATAGTATGGAGCCCTGTTGGTTTCCTCATCATTGATCACTGCACACATTCCAGCCTTCTGACCTCATCTTTCTCTGTGCTGCCTCTGCTCATGAGCTTCTGCGACTTCCTGGACAGCATCTAGCTCTTCCCACACTAAAGCCTTTGGATTTGATGTCTCTGCCAGAAATCTTCTCCCTGTGTGTACCTTATTTTATTTATTAAAAATTATTTTAAATAGCTCATAAGTAATTCATAGTCATCAGTAAATGTTCAATTATTACGAATCAATTATTTATTTACTAACGAAGGCGAGGTTTATAAAATAGATGCCATGGTTCAAGGAACAACATACCCTATGTTCATGGCTCTAGCAATCATTTCAACCATTTCTAGTAGCTTCCATGAGTTCTTTCATGATCCAGCCTTTCTCTTACTCCACTGGAGATAAATACTGGCCAATGACCATAAATAAAGTGCTGTCAGCACCCCATCTGTCATTAGAGGTGCTAAAGTCTAGAACCAAAAGAACGCTTTGTTTGGAGCTCATTTCAATTTAGCCTTCCCTCCTATTTCCTGTCAAATTTCACAACTTTGATATTATAAGACCAGCTAAGAAGGGTACACATATGCAGAAAATAGAACCAAATTTTACCCTACAACTGTTCAAAGAAACAGTATTTCTTCACTTCTGAAGCAGAGGGAACATATTTGATCTGGTGTGTGTGTGTGTGTGTGTGTGTGTGTGTAATACTTCTGAAATAGGCTTTTGTATCAACTCTACATTTAAATTGTAGTAAGACAAGAATCCTGATTTCATTGTAAGTTCAAATACTGTTTAAATAAGGATTGACCACATGCTCTTCCCTCTCCCTTCTTTTTATAGCCCTATTGTAAATGAGGTTAAAAAGATAAAAGTCTAGAACAAAGCAAATTGGACAGGAAAGAAAGCAAAGTGAATTGAGCAGAAATGATCATGATTTCAAATTTTGGTCAGTGGGGTTTGTAACTTCTGTTGGTGACTATGGAGGAAGAGTCAGATGATGTAAGTCGGTTACTCCTCTTCAGAGCCAAGGCGTTTGGCTCAGTGTGAGATACCTTAGGAAAACCAAACAAACATACAAAACAAGGAACTTCCTGGAAGTTTGTATGTAGGTTGATAGACACCTTCCTTTCATGAAAGAGGGTGATGTTGGGTGACTATCCTTCCAACCCTCAAGGCCTGAACATTTATTGTCCAGACAATTGAACTTGAGACACTCGAGAATCATTACAGGGAAGGAGAATGGGTATAAATGGAAAACAAAAAGATGAGTGGAGTTTATACGTTGAAGAGTAGGCAATATTTTCCATACTCTGCTTTCAGAAACCTACCACCTTTCTCCCTTCCCTTCTTTCTTCCCTTCCCTTCTCTTTTTTTTCTTCCCTTCCTTCCTTTCTCTTTCCTTCTTTTTTCCTTCCTTCTTTCCTTCCTTCCTTCTCTCCCTCTCTCTTTCTCTCTTCTTTCCTTCCTTCCTTCCTTCCTTCCTTCCTTTCTTCCTTCCTTCCTTCCTTCCTTCCTTCCTTCCTTCCTTCCTTCCTTTCTTTCTTTCTTCTTTCCTTCTTTTTTCCTTCCTTCTTTCCTTCCTTCCTTCTCTCCCTCTCTTCTTTCTTTCTTTCTTTCTTTCTTTCTTTCTTTCTTTCTTTCTTTCTTTCTTTCTTTCGTACGGGTCTTGAACTCAGGGCTATAGTGCTCAACCTCTTGAGCCACAGCTCTGCTTACGGCTTTCTGTTGCTTAATTGGAGACGGTTCTCTTGTATTTTTCTGCCTGGGATGGCTTTGAACCTTGATTCTCAGATCTCAGCCTTCTGAGTGGTTAGGATTACGGCACAAGACTGTAATGAATGACCAGTGAATGCCCAACAGATTATTATTTTTCAACCCACAAGAAATTTAAACAAGAGCAAAAGGTCTTTTTTGTCAAAGATATATGATTATCAGTCTATTTTTATTAGGCTAGCTTGCAGTAACAATTCCAAAATCTCAGGAACTTAAGCCAAAGTTTCTTTCCTCCCTATCTACTACATGTCATTTCTTTAAGAAAAGGAGAAACACTGTGGTTGTTCCTATACTAACACTGAAAATATTTGATAAAACACAGTGTACTTTTATTCCACAACTAATGCAAGGTCTTAGTCAAGCCTGAAGTCCATTACATAAAGAAATAGATTCCACAGAAAGGCACAATAGGTCACAGCACCATAGGCACGGATATATAATTTTCTTATCAGGAGGGCATAAATAACTTAGAAAAAATCATTTCAATCTTCCACATAGCCCAAAGACATTTTTCTTGTGTGTATATTCACAGACAGTTGTTCATCCAATTCCTTTCATACCTTTCAAGAAATAAAAAGTTGTTACATACTAACATTTTTCTGATGTTAATCCTCTGATCTTTTCTACTGAAACTGATCCAGGAGCTGTTTATTAACTGTCATGAGAAAACATGGTGCAAGAAAGTAAATCAAGACATGGCACCCTTCATCATGACAGTTTTGATGCAATAATTGAATGATAGCAGAACAAAGCTGTATGTCTACAGATGTCGTTTGTGAACAATCTGACTTGAGCTTCTTAGCTAGTCATGGACAGAAATCAGCTGGAGGATGGACAATGGTTGACAAACCATGGCTTGAATGACATTGATTCACAGTGATCTCACCTGCAAGATTTGTCCGTTTTAGTGTGTGTGTGTGTGTGTGTGTGTGTGTGTGTGTGTGTGTGTGTGTGTGTGTGTTCATCCTGGGGCTTAAATTCAGGTTCTGGGCACTGTCCTTGAGGTTTTTTGCTCAAATCTAGCCCTCTATCATTTTAAGATAAAGCTTCATTTCTGCCTTTTTGATATTTAATGGGAGATATAAGAGTCTCATAAACTTCCTGCCCAGGCTGGCTTTGAACTGTGATCCTCAGATCTTTAGGATTACAAATGTGAGCCACTGGTGCCCAGCCATTTCTAAAATTTTGGATTTAGAATTAACTGAGCACCAGTAGTCAAAATTC
The DNA here is from genome assembly GCF_000151885.1 of Dipodomys ordii. Lineage (NCBI taxonomy): Eukaryota > Metazoa > Chordata > Mammalia > Rodentia > Heteromyidae > Dipodomys > Dipodomys ordii. Next base: position 24,766,301 of record NW_012267217.1, on the reverse strand, counting down.
TTGGTTTCAACAGTTGAGGATCCCAAGAATCTGAAAGTTTCAGCAAACTTCCTAGGGTCATGTGATGGTCCTGATGGATAGGAAACAAAGTTCAGATGTCTTCAGTCTTTCTCATCAGCACTAAGGCCTGACATTGTTAAAGGAGGTTGCATTTCCCATGACAATCCTGCCAAGTGGCCATCAGGATCCATCTCCAGTGGAGAGGGGCTAAGTTGCCTCCAGGTTGGGAGCATGCGCCCTGAGGGTGAACTTAACTTTTATGACAGACACATCTATCTGCTTTATGGTCCAGTTCTCTCTTACTTGTAGTATGTAAAGAAAATAGATTCCCCAAACCTCAATTTCTTAATTTGTAACCATTCTGCTTTGCAGTTTGTGGTGAGAATGAATAAAACTGAAGTCCCTAATATAGTTCTGTGTGTGTGTGTGTGTGTGTGTGTGTGTGTGTGTGTGTGTGTGTGTGTGTATGTTGGTATTGGGGCCTGAACTCAGAACCTGGGCATTGTTTAGCTTTTTTGTTTGTTTGTTGTTTTCTTTTTGGCCCCAAGGCACACTATCTTTTACTTGAGCTATAACCCTACTTCTGGCTTTTTTGTTAGCTAATTGGAGATAAGAGTCCCATGTACTTTCCTGCCCAAGCTGGCTTCAAACCAAGAACCTCATATCTCAGCCTCATGCGTAGCTAGGATTATTGGTGTGAGCTATCAGCTCCTGGCTCTAGCATTCTTTTTGTGTCAAGCAGAAAAATCTCTCTTCACAAAGATGAAGACATCCTAATTTCTGAAATCTGTGCACAGATTTGTTATACGCACTAGGGTTGGTGAGGTTCTTGACTGAATGATGGCTGTTCATCAGCTGATCTTGAAATAGAGAGATTGCCATGAGCCTTAACGAGTGACACCCATTTCAGACTCCAGACCTCTACAGCTGGAGTTTACATCACTGATTTTGTGGTTACCGCAGCAATATGAAGCACATACACCTTTCATTCAAGTGTATTATTCTCTCTTTAGAGTAGTTGCTTCAGTGTCTTTCAGAAGATCCAGCTGTGTGTGTGTGTGTGTGTGTGTGTGTGTGTGTGTATGACAGTCCTGAGGCTAAAACTCAGGGCCTGGGTGCACTCCCTGAGCTGTTTTTGCTCAAAGCTAGTGTGCTACCCTTTGAAGCACAGCTCCACTTAATTAGAGATACGTGTTTTATGGATTTTCCGGTCCAGGCTGGTTTCCCTCTGCGATCCTCAGATCTCAGCCCCCTGTGGAGCTAGGATTACAAGGATAAGCCATCAATGCCCAGTTGAGATACAACGTTTTGAGGACACAGGCTGTAGTGCTGTTTTTCTATCAGAATCCGCTGTACAAGGTAACCAAAGCAGGAAGCCTACTTCTTTCCATGGTGAAGTGTTTTCTCCTGCTGGTCCTCCATTCAGCTATTTTGGTTATAGATGGATCTAGATATAGATCTACACGGGAATTGCCCTGGGACATTCACATGCATTTTAAAACAGCTGGCAATCAGATTTTTGTTTCTCTTGCCTGATCACTGATTTCAGTGAGAGCTGCAGTCTTTTCAGAAATTCCTGTTTTCTTGCACTGTGCCAAACACTATTTGCCAAGAAAGGGTTATGGGAGGGGTGACAAGAGGTGCCACGGTGTCTGGTGGCGGCGGCAGATGGTTTGTGGTCTCTGTTGCTTGCAATACCCATCTTCCTGTTTGACAAAACACTGTGAAAGGTGTAGCCCCTCCTTCATTTGAGCTACTTCCTTTCACAAAGCTTAGGTCCTGGGTCTTGGATGCTTGCTAGTTACATGTTCACGTTCATGTAGGAACACAGATCTCCCAACAGGCAGCAACTATGACTAGTACTAGCATTGGGTTATGTTAAGAGTGTGTGTGTGTGTATGGGGGGGGATACAGTGAGACTCAAGCTAGTTTTGACATACTCAAATCCACATGCTTCCGGTCCTGTGGTCCTGTGCCTGAAGCTTCTCTATGAGATGCCAGCACTGAAACTCTGGCTATGAGAAGGCCAAAGTTCTTTCTGTTTCCTCAGAGTACAGAAGCTGTTCCTTATTCTGGCGTGGGGAAGGGCTGGAGTGTTCAGTCTTTCCCTTATTATTTTTTAATCTTATTTTATTTTTTGTGCCAGTATTGGGATTTGAACTCAGGGCCTAAGTGCTGTCCTTTAGCTTCTTCACTTAAGGCTGGTACTCTACCATTTGAGCCATAGTTCCACTTCCATGTTTTTGGTGGCTAATGGGAGATATGTGTCTCATGGACTTTCCTACCTGGGCTGGCTTTGAACTGTGATCCTTAGCTAAGGTAATATAGTTAAAGCATTTAATGTATTTGAGATGTATGCCATATTTTCTTCCCACAAAATTCAGAAAGATTATTAAATTTAACTACCAGACAGTATTTAAAATAAAGCCAATTGAAAAAGCAACAGGACACTATTTCCCTAATATTGCATTACTATATATATATTTTTTAATTGCTATTTGGTGTTGGTCCTGGGGCTTGAATTGAGAGCCTTGGAATTGTCCCTGAGCTCTTTTGTTCTACCACTTAAGCCACAGTTCTACTTCCACCTTTTCAGTGGTTAATTGGAAGTAAGAGTCTCATGGACTTTCCTGCCTGAGCTGAGTTTGAATCTCAATCCTCGGATCTCCGCTTCCTCAGTAGCTAGAATTACAGGCATGAGCCTGTGAGTGTTTTAAAATGTTTAAAATATTTTGGCGAGTGTGGTCTTGGAATGATGACTACACCCAGCTGGTGTATACCTATGGGGAAATACTCTAATGGGGAAATAAAGCAAGTGGGCTTACATGTTAATATTGATTACCCTGAAATTTTGCTTAACTCAATTTGTTTCAGTTCTTGTAAAATAGACATATTAATAGGAAATATTTTATAGAATGTTGTGAGAAATAAGTGATAAATAACTAGCATACAAACCTAATGTGTGTTCCACAATTGTTAGGCAAAAATACTGACAAAAGTACAAATCTTTTAAGCAGACGTTGATACAATGTGGGCATAAAAATTTAGGTGCTTGTACTGAATGCACCTAAAATACATTTTAGCAAGAAGGCTTTGGCTGCTGTTTCTGGCTTTCCACCCACTCTCTTCTCATTCTGTTCTTGACTTGCACTTTTAAGATGTCTGAAAGTTATGTAAATTGGAGGTCAAGCTTTAATTCAGAGATATATTCTTAGAAAAAAAAAACAATTAAGGACTTCTTTGACTCAGGAAAAACTACATTGTGTTTCTTTCAGCTGCCTTTCGGATAGACTTTGTGTTTGAGGAACTTACTAGAGAGTATTGTTTCCTTGAACTGTGTGTTAAATATAAGACTATCAAACATACAGTGTCTACTATTGTAGGACTGGGATTTGGGTCTATTTGAAGGATTTTTGGTGGGCCTTGAAGATAATTGAAATAAAGATAATTAAAAACATTAGCTTACTGTAGTTTTACAGAGAGGATTTCACTGTTACATTTCCACATGTTCTAATCAATCTCACCCCCCATACCTCCTGCTTACCACTGATATTTTCCTACTATCAATTGTCTTTAAACAGTGCAAATTCTACTGATTCAGATTTTCCTAATGAGCAAATGATACAGTAAGTTCCTTCATGTGATGCATAGAGAGCAGATTCATCCTAATTCTTTGAGGCTCTAGGTGTCAGAAAGAGTTCTTGAAGGTGAACTAGAGCTGGGTGCTGGTGGCTCACATTTGTTAGCCTACTGACTCAGGAGTCTGAGAGCTGAGGATTTCAATTTAAAGCCAGCCACAGAAGGAAAGTCCAGGAGTTTCTTATCTCCAGTTAATCGCCAGAAAACCAGAAGTGGCACTGTGGTTCAAAGTGCTAGCCTTGAGTGGAAAAAGCTCAAGGACAGCACCCAGGACCTGAGTTCAAGCCCCATGACTCACAAAAATAAATAAAGAAAAGAAGAAAAAAAAAGGAGATTATTTGGGGCTGGTTCTGATTAGGATGAGGTTTGGATGGATAACTCTGGGTATGCAGTAAGAGGAAAGAATACAGCTCTTTGGGAACAGGGTAAAGAAGCTGTATAGTAGGAATCCACAGAGTCCCAGTTATCTGAAACATGAATGAGAGAGAAATGTCAGAACAGAGGGAGACTGAATTGGTCAGGGGAGGAAACTGGAAGGGATGGATTGATGGGAACCTACTGCAGCTTTCTTTCCAGCCCGCTGCCTGGAACGGTGTGTCTATCACTAACCATGCAGCTTCCTGTACATGGAAACCTTGTTCTCCCTCTCCTCCCCCAGCTCCCCCAGCTCACACAGGAAGTACCTGGGCTACACCTGCCCCTGGGTTTCTCCAGCTGACTGACCCCCAGAGTTGTCTGATCTAATGCAGACAACTCCTTACCATTCTCCCAAATACCTACAAACCCCAAAGGGGAGTCTATCCTAGGAGAGCCCTAGTATTTTCAGAGTAGCTCTATGACCTGTCCCCACAAACCTTCAAGTTGAAACATGGATTTCTGATAACAATCTTTCCCTGTTTCATTAGATCTTTTGTGTCTTTGGTACAAGATGAATCATCTACCAGTGTCTCCTGAGGTCCACAAATAGCCATAATTCCACATGCTCTGTTGAAAGTGGGGGAAGAGGATTGATCTAATGGCTATGATATCATCTCTACTATGATAATGGCATGAATTCAAGTGGAATCTAAACTTAGGGAAATTCAAGCCTTCTTGGAGCATCACCAACAGAAATGCAGTTGATCATTTTGGGCTTCTATTTTGATATATTGCCAAACAGAAAGGGAAAATGAAATGGGAATGTCTCAAATAGACAGTTCTTTCTATAATGTATGGTATTATAAAGAAATACCCTGGCTTAAGCTGCTTCAAGGACTATCTATTCTTCTGTTTTCTGGGAGAAGAGAATGTTTAGATGAGGGCAGTTGGAAATCTGGCATCCTGGCTGATACCTCCAATTAGATAATGAGTTTCTGTGACTGTCTCTGTATTTGCCTTAGGTTTTATGGAGTCCATTGATCTACAAGTTGAGCCAAATTTCACATTACTATTAGTGATTTGGGTAATGCTCATGTTCTAGGACCTCTTCTTAAATTAAAAGTGTATGGTAAAAGTAAAAAGGACCCAGGGACCATAAATGACAATTAGTGTGCATCTCTTTTTAGTAGAAAAAATTATATATGCAGAAGGTATATGAAATTGATCTAAAAAGATAAAAGAGGAAAATGAAAAATATATTATTTTTATAGCTTTACATAAGCTCATCGTTCTTAACCTTTTAAGTAAGTAACCTGAGGAATAAGCCATGAAGTTTCCATTTGAGAGAAAGGGGTTAATCGGGAGACATTTCTCATGGACAGACATATTTCTAGTATCAGCTTTCTTTAAACAGAGTATGAATTTTTAACTGGTTCAGATGTTCCCAAGGAGCAAACAGTTTAGTGAGTTGCTTTTTTCCTGTTGCTTGTAAAATATTGCTAAATATTGTTAAGGTAGGCCAGCACTGATGTGACACATTGTATAGCAGATTCTAACTCCCTCATGTTCTAGATGCAGGAAACTTCCTTTCCAATTTTCAGATACAGTCAAGTAGAATTCTTTCAAGAGGGAAAGGTGGCTCCACAGCCTTAGGTTCATACCTTGTTTATTGCTCCTAAAGAGCTCTGGGCTGAAGGCAGTGTGGCTGCTTCTTTTGAGCAAATAGGAACAGGACAGGAAAATGGGAAAGGCAGCTGGAGTAACTTTACATCTTCTAAATCTAGTTCTTTCCTTATCTCAGAATACCATCTTAGGTAGATCCTGTTGGTGCTCAAGAGGACAATGCCCCACATATGTTGAATTTGGGCATGCTGAATAATTTGATGTAAAGGAAAACGTTCTCTGGAATTGCCTTTTTTTGGGGGGGGTACCACTATTGGGGCTTGAACCCATGGCCTCACACTCTCACTTGGCTTTTCCCCTTAAGGCTGATTGCTTGAGCGACACTTCCACTTCCTGGAATTGCCTTAGTTGCACTGAGATTAGTGGGGATGAAAAGCCCTATGCCTGCTGAGAATAGCCGTACCTGGATGGACTTGTCTTACAGGTAGTCTGTGGATGGTGCTTCCTTTGATGGCTACTTTCCATCACCTCCATTTACCCCTGCTCTTCTAGCAGTATATTTCTCTTCTGTCACTGAGTCCTGTTCTAAGCTGAGCTCCCCAAGTAAGGAAAATTCACTCCTCTTTGCCCACAGTGCATGGACTTGCAGCTTATGCCCAAGACGCTCTGTCTCCTTGCTCTTTGTTTGGCTAACATGGCTAGCTTCTTCCTTTTCTATTTATCTGAGTGTGTCCAGGATCAGTGCCCTTTGTTCATAATACTCCAGAAATTTTATTAAAGATTTCATAGCACAAAGAATCCTATTATACAGAGAATAATCACCCTTATTTTACTTGTTTGGCAAGTCTGTATGTGTTGGTATTGCGGCTTAAACTCGGGGCCTGGGTGCTATCTCTGAACGTTTTTGCTCAAGGCTAGCATTCTACCACTTGAGCCACGGCTCTGCTTCCAGTGTTTTACTGATTGTTTCATCCGCCTTCTTGCCCAGGCTGGCTTCAAATTGTAATCCTTAGATCTCAGTCTCCAGAGTAGCTAGGATTATAGGCATGTGTCACTGGCACTTAGTGACTCATTGGATTGTTTAAAAAAATATGTTACCTTTGTATAGTTTTAGCTCCTTTTTAACATCCAGAAAAAAATGGAATATAAATTAAGATGTGTGCAGTTTTGCAATGTCAACTTTTTCCTAGGATAACATTTTAGGAGTCATGAATTGATGAAGATTGATTTTTGTATCTCTTATTCCAATAAAAATACCAAAAGATACAAATCAAGGGAATTATCTTAAAGAGATTTCTCTATCTCCCCCATGCTCAAGATCTAAACTGCCAATTTTATATTCTAAACATGTCTTGAAAATTCTCTTCCTATGGCTCATGTCAAAGCTGGTTAGAAACCTTAACATTGTCTCTGAATTTCCTCTGAACATCTACCAGATGATTCTATTTAGAGAATGCACTGATTGTGTTATTCTTCCCTTAAAACCTTTTCATGTCCCTGGCCCTGTTTATTTCTTGTGTCTTATCTCCTTTAACATTTTGCTGTGCATTTTCCAGTGGAATTATATTTATTTGAATTCCCAGAACTACTTGGAGATTTGGACCCTTGTGACATGATGAGCAAATCTCTGTCATAGGATATTTCCCATCATGCTCCTTCCTCAGGCTCTAGTGCTGAGCAGGCTTCTGACAGATGCCCAATAAATCCCTTATGACCTGAACTGAGCTGACAAAATGTGGTGTCTGGGAAACACTAGTTTGGAAGTTTTGTTCAATAGTCAGTATGAATATGAAAATGAAAGAATATCACTCATTTTCTTTCTGTCACTACAAAACAGCTAATATCCAGATCTCCCCAGAGGGATATGGTAAAAGGGTACTCTGTATGAACTTGCTTATGTTTTCCTACAACATTTCTTATTGCTAAAAATCAAACCAAACCAAAACAACCCTAAATAGAATTTCCTTACGTGCTGGAAAAGAGTGGTGAAGCAGTCTGACTGAGTTGGCATTCTTTATCTTTGGATGTATGGATTTCTGAGATGAATTGCTTTTGGAACATTTGCATTTCTCAGTAGCCAAAGGAATCCTATTTAAAGATGGGAATTGCTTTACTAAGCACAACTTGGAGAAAATAGGAAGAAGGATCCATTTTGTCATTTCTTCCCCTCCCCCAAATGTAATGAAAACAGCACATTAAAAAATTAAGGGTCTTCAAGTGACATCCAATTATTTGGAAAGGTCACTGTGATTATAATTTAGAAAAGCATATACTTAAAATCTATTTTTACACAAACCATGCCTTTGGAGGCAGCTGGCATTCTGCAAGAGAAGGGATCATGAGCCTGAGTAGATGTAAGAGCTACCCTTTCTGAGTCCTTACCCTGTGCCAAGTACTGAACAGGTACATTCTCAGTCCTGTATGGAGTTGGAGAGCCTTGGCCAGGTCAATGACCATTTCTTTGCTTGCAGGTGAGGATCCTGAGTCTGGGGGTCTGTGAGGAAAAAGAAGCAATTTCTATCCCCCACCTCCCAGAAACTCTCCGTTTCTAACAAGATATCTGCTCACACTGCTGAGACGTGGGAGGAGAGATGGAGCATGGATGGAGGCTGGGTGTTGCCTAGGAGAAGCCATATTTACTACTACAGAATGGGCCACTAGTCTGGTCCTCTTCCGCAAGGAGACTCCAGGTCTCCTCACTGCAACACACCTCCTGAACACACAGGGAGCAGGGGCTTTGGGACAATGTCGCCAAATTCTCTTATTGCTATTATGCCAACCTGGTCTGGAACATGCACTGTGCTGCCATGGTTGAGTGTTGGTCCTTCCTATTCCACTCACTCCTTGTTACCTCTGAATAGCAAGGAGTTATCCAGTGCCTTGCAATATATTCAACTCATCCTTCATGAGTTTATGGGAGTCAAATAGTAAAAGCTTAGAATGCAGGAAGTCAAGTAGAAGAAGTACAGGACTATCTCCCTGGGCAGGTTCAGCAGTGATACCCATAGCTGCTTGTGAAGGCCTGCTACCTGTTCTGATGTACAAAAGAGATTACATAGTTCTTTCCTCACAGATTCCAAATAAGAGATGACAGTTCCTAGCAGTGGGGGTTTAGATCTCCCTGCCTTTCCACTCCCACCTCTGCTCTTCACCAGCTGAGAATTCTGATGGCCCACAGAGCCCTGATTACAGTGAAGAAAACAAGACAAGGAGTAACCAGAGCTAGTGTTCCATTCTTTTTCTGAGTAAGGCACTACATTCGATGGGGGTTTAGGAGCAGATTTCTAAGCTTGGAATATACTTTCTGAGTTGGTACATAAATAGTTATCCGTAATTACAACTCACAGATAAAATGCAGACCCCAAACTGTACACCACATTGTTTCTTGCCATAAATAAAATAGATCAAAGGCAGGGCATGGTGGTACTTGCCTATAATCCCTCTACTCTGTGTGTGTAGGGATGCAATTAGAGGACAGAGGACAAGCCTACCTGGGCAAAAGTACAAGATTCTACCAAAATAAAAACAAAACCAAAAAACCTAACAACCCACAAGCTAAAAGCGAAATGGCCTAAGCGAAAACATAAAATTGATTGGTGCAACATTTGCAATTGAGGGCTGGGTTCAAGCCTCAGTACTGCCAGAAAAAAAAAAAAAAAAGATCTCCCAATGGCTAAATTAGTATGATTAGCATTCTTATTATTATTACAAATATAAAGTTATCCAGTCTGTTCTTTTCTTCAAATGAAAGTTTTATATGGATGAAAATAGAATAATAAAACTTCAAAAAAATAATTCTAATCAAAGTCTAGAGCAGTGTACTTGTAGAGAGAATAAGGGAAAACAATTTTATTGGAAAATGAAGTTGTAAGACTAGCTACAGAGATTTCATAAGGATAGCAAGTAATTAGAACTGACAAGATGTGATTTCTGTTAAAATAAATAAAATAGGGTGATATTGATATTAAGTAGACAAATTATTGGAAAAGAAAAGAAAGTGGGAAAATTGTTATAGTATACAAGAAGAATTTAGTGTATCTTGAAAAGGGTGTTTTATGTTAGTAAACATGTTAGGGTAAAGACTGAGTACCACAACTTCCCAGCATGCTAGAAAGACTTGAATGTTAGAGCCATATGTCAGTGCTCAGACTAAAGAAATTCGGAGTGATTCAGTAATCCAAACATAAGGTACAGAGTCAGGGGTATTGACACATAGCCATCATTCCAGCACTCAGAGGCCTGATGCTGGCAATCCTAAATTCAAGACCAGCCGGGGAGACATAGAGGGTTCTAAGGCAGCTGAGATTAATAGTAAGACTCTAAGTCGGCGGGGGAGGGTAGTTGTGGAGGTGGGAGGGAAGGGATGGTAGGGGAAAAACAAAGGAGGAGGCAACAATGCTCGATAGGAAATGTACTCATTACCTTGCTCATGTAACTGTAACCCCTCTGTACAGTAGTTTTACAATAAAAAACATACAAAAGGATTTTAAATAATTAATATAGATCAGACAAATACATAAAGGGCAATGTAAAACAAAGTAGTCAAGATACAGGTCAATAGTTATATAATTTGGAAAATGAAGACCGATTTACTGTGTTTAACAATAAAGGACAATAACATAATCTGGGTGCTGGTAACTCATGCCTGTAACACTAGCTACTCAGGAAGTTGAAATATGAAGATTGTGGCTCCAATCCAGCCCGGGCAGGAAAGTCTGTGAGACTCTTACTTCCATTTAACCACCAGAAAACTGGAAGTGATGCTGTGGCTCAAAGTGGTAGAGTGCTAACATTGAGCAAAAGACATCAGGGACAATGCCCGGGCCTGAGTTGAAGCCTTATGACTGACAAAACAATAAAAATAAAACAATTACAGTAACATAAAAATGTAGAATGCACCTCCTGTGCAATGACACATATGCACCACTATACCTCACCTGTTCAAGTTTTCTAAGAACCCAGGAAATGAATACAAGCAACTGGAGACTAGTGTGGACTTAATATTTTATTCCCAAAGCAAATGAATTGAAATCGTCTACACTGGACAGATTTCCACAGAAATATACAAGCTTACACCAAATACTTGGGTTAGTAACTTGGAAATCATATCAACACACACATTTCAGTGATGACTCTGAGATGCTCTTAGTCATTTAGTTTGTATACATGAAGAGACCATATGTAAATATAAAACATAATCCTTTTTATATTTTGCAAAGGATTTGGACAATTATCTTCTTATAATGAGCCTGGTCTAAAAGAAATCTTCCAGATCTCCACAGAAATCCAAAGGCCTGTGCTGAGTTTTCATGAGTAATTATTCTGTAACACTTTCCTAATCGTTACAAATTTGCAGAAGGAGCTAGGATAACAAAGGGCACTATATAAGGAGACCCTGGTGTCTTCCATTCAGAACCTGTACTCCAAGACATGAATTGCTCATGTGTAGCTATGATTGGCTTTTAAACATAGTATGTATCAACTGTATTCTTCTTCATCTGTCCAGTCCACATTTAGAGTTATTATTTTATTTGTAAGACGTGTGTAAATAAAATTAGTTTCCCTCATTTTCTCAAGGCAGGAAGTAGAACAGACCAGAAACAAAATAGGAAGCTGTGTGGCTCCAAAAATATCAGTGGATCGGATGATGCGAAAACCTCCAAATCTGGGGCCTTGACACCAGTCGCACGTGGATGTGCTGGAATGAAGAAACAGCCAATAAGATTAAAACCTGTGGTATTGATCCCATTGCTTTGGGCCTGTGTGGAGGCAGGACTTTCTTGTGGGAGCCAGTGGCTGAGGAAAGCTTCTCACCTCATGACAAAGAAGCAAAAGAGAAATGGGAAGATAGTTATATCCACCATTCTCTTCAAGGTCCTGTGTCCCAGTAATCTCTCACGAGGCCCTACCTCTTAAAGGTTTTACCTCTTCCCCCTGGGGTGGGGTTGGGGAGAGAGCCTTGAAGATACAAACTGTAACACCTTTCTTTTATAAAGTCAATATTGATCATTTGTATATTCCTGGTAAACCCCCCTTCTTAGGCGTACAACAAACACCTTTCTCTCTTTTTGTGCTAATCCTGGTGCATGAACTAGGGGTCTGGACTCTGTCTCTGAGCTTTTTTGTTCAAGGTTAGTGCTCTAGCACTTGAGCCACACCCCCTACTTAGGGCTTTTTGATGGCTAATTGGAGATAAGAGTCTCCCAGACTTTCCTGCCCTGGCTGGCTTTGAACTTTGATCCTCAGATCTCAGCCTCCTGAATAGCTAGGCTTACGGGCATGAGCCACAGATGCCCAACAACAAATATTTTTAAAATCAATAGTTTGGACACTGTTTGTGAATATGTAAGTAAAAATAGCTTCATACTATCTGAAGGAAATAGAGATCTATTTGGATGGACTATCAGTACACAGAGGTTAAGAGCCTTAGTCCTGAAATCAGGTCACGACACCAAAACTTGCCATCTATTGTGTGTGTTTGTGGAGGTGGAGAGGGAGGCTTGAACTTAGGGCCTGGATGTTGTCCCTGACTTCTTTCTTTCCTCCTTCCTTCCTTCCTTCCTTTCCTTCCTTCCTTTCTTTCCTTCCTTCCTTCCATCTTCCTTCCTTCCTTCCTTCCTTCCTTCTTTCTTTTGCTTTTTTTTACACCATATTCTCAGAGCAACCTGTGTAAGTTAACAACCCTCACATTGCCATCTGTTGTTGGAATCATATTCCTTCTTACATGAACCAAAATCTCATATTCAGCAATGAGTTCTGGATTGCAAAAGAGGATTTACTGTTTGCACCTGTCTGTAAGGCTTTGTTACAACCCCCTGACCTTTTTTTCTTTTTATCAAATGCTCTACTACTTGAGCCACAGCACCACTTGTAGCTATTTGGTGGTTAATTGGAGCTAAGAGTCTGTATTTGAACCATGATCAATCTCCTAAGTAGCTAGGATTACAGGTGTGAGCAACCAATGGCCGGCTTGAGCAGTATTTTAGGTACTCAAATGTATACTTTGGTGAAAGGCACTTTAGAATTGACATACCTTTCAAGTAAACTTTGAACTTCTGCTGAAATTTCATCATGAAACATACAGAGGTTATTTCTGAGAATATAAAAAGCACAGGTATCAGTAAGTCTTAGGGGACTATTTCTGGAATTCTGTTCCCAAAAAGCAGGATGAGTGTATGTATTCTCATATTGGAGTTTTGTCAGGTTAAGGTCCAGAATTCCAGACGGGAAAGCAGTCAACTCATTCCCATCTACATTCAGTTTGTCAAGAGAGCTGCACATAAAGAAAACCATAGTGTTAAAAAGATGCTGATGCAATGTAAAATATTGAACTAAAATTTTGACCTGGCATCCTTTACAATTGACATTAAACTTGGTAGCAACAAAACATGTATTTCAGTATTTCTTTAGAATCAAGAGAAAGTTAACCTAGCCAATATTACTATGCAAATAAACACAAACTGTGTGAGTAATACAGTTGAAACATGTGTCCAGAGATGTTTGCCAACTGTGTCACTATAGAAAAAGAAGTATCTCCAAACACAGGAATACTATGGATACTACATCATATATCACAGTATAATGATACACAGAAAAATGTTCTAATAGCTAAGTCAAATATCAATACATACTTATTCATTCAAGCTTAATAAAGTCAAGGAAGTTTTATCTTATTCCAATGTATGATAGGTTATGTTTTACACCTTGTTAAAAATTATAGGGACTCCGATCCTTATAAAGTTCTGTACATTAATCATTCAGATTTTGCATAAACTTTACATGCCTCATATATTTTATGGTCATTAAGTAAATAACTCAGTGTTCTTAGCACCATCTTTACCAATTATTCTTCAAGGGATAAAACTGGGAACTAGCCACTTCCAAAAAAATACCTGAGATTCTGGATTTCATTTGGAATGGCAGTAAATTCATTGTAGGAAACATCAAGTTCCTCAAGACTGGGAAGGGAAAATAACCTTAAATAAACAGAAAAATCAATCGTTAAAATGAGTATGTACTTTCATTACTGAGTAAAACAATGAAATAAGTAGCGGTGTAAAGTATCCTTTTGTAAGATCTTGTAATTTATATAGACTCCTTTTCATTATAGGTGATATAACTTTCATGTAAGTTCCTAATTATGAGTTATCTATCCATTCAAACTGGTGTGAGATGTTTAGAGTGCACAAAACCCGATTTGATTTTTTTAAAAACAGATTTTTTCCCCCTTGAGTGCGTTACATAGCTTCCTAGGTTGAGAAGGTAAGAAATAACCACATTCTGAGAAATAAGTCAGTTAGTCTTTTCCAGTTCAGGAAGCCAAATTCTCAAGACTCTTATGTCCAATTTTCAGCAAAAAGCTGAAAGTGGAGGCATTCACTCAATGGGACCTGAGACTTGTCCAGAGACCTTTCCTACTCTACCTTCTGCTTCTCCTGAAAATTCAGTATTGTACCAAATCATCATTATACACTTCCAAAACTAAATTGCATATCCATCAAACAAGCCCAGCATCCTCTTTTTTATGGGGGGGGGTCCAGTTGTGGGGCCTGAACTCTGGGCCTGGGCGCTGTCCCTCAGCTCTTCAGCTCAAGGCTAGCGCTCTACCACTTGAGCCACAGTGCCACTTCTGGCTTTTTTCTTTTTGCTTACGTGGTGCTGAGGAATCGAACCCAGGGCCTCAGGCATGCAAGGCAAGCGCTCTACCACTGAGCCACCTTCCCAGCCCCCACCACATCCTCTTTCTCTACCTTCTCCTCTTACAAACTCAGCATCAATTTCTGTCTCAAAGGATCTGCCTGCTCTTAGGGATCTCATATAGGTGGAGTCATGCCATATTTGTTCTTTTCTCTCTGATTTATTCCACATAACAGAATGCTCTGAAGAATTATCCTTGTTGTAGCATGGGCCAGCATTTCATTCTTTGTGAGAATGTACGTGTGCATAATTTTGCTTATACACTCATCTCTTAATGAACATTTAAATGGAGGCCACTTTTTGTCTATTATGAACAGAAGTCGTGGGTTTTCCGTTACCCTGTTGTTGCACGACTGAATTGCTGACTTTTTTTTCAGACTATTTCAGAGTAAATAAAGTTGCTATGGACAATCCAGTAGCTACCTTCTTCCTCTTATAAAAAAGAGAGCTATTGAGTACATCACATGGGAATACAAATTCATGTCACTATAAATTTATAGCATCCAACTTTAGCTAAGCTTAGCTAATGCTTAGATTTGAGGGTCATGGTTTGAAGCCAGCCCACACAGGAAAGTCCATGAGACTCTTACCTCCAATTAATCACTAAAAATGATGAAGTAGAACTGTTGTTCAGGTGGTAAAGCACGAGCCTTGAACACAAAAAGCTCAGGGACAGCAACTCGGCCCTGATTCAAGCCCCAGAACAGGCACACATGCACATGCACATGTACACACACACACACACACACACACACACACACACACACACACACACACACACACACACACAAAGATACTGGGGCAATTCACTTGAATCACTTTAGATGATTTGCATTCATTCCTTTCACAAGAGATGTCTGCTTGTTCATTCACTAGACCCATATTGTCTGCCAACTGTTTAGCTGGTAGAATCATTTTGAATACCAGAATAAGAAACAAATCAGCAAATTTTAACAGAGTAAGACTTAATGAATAACCAAAAAGCTTCCAGCTACTTTCAAAAGGGAAACTGATTCTTAACGAAAGTGCAAGCTCTTTATTTTCTGTGTTTATACTCCCAGACAATCAACCTTACCCACTTGGAAGATCATAAATCAAATTGAATCCAATGGCAAATACTCTAAGGTACTTAAGGTGGTAAATTTCAGAAGGAATTTCTTTGATAGGATTATTTCTCAGTATCAGTACTTGTAAATTTTTAAGAGAAAGTATCTGGGGGACATAAAAGAGAAACAAACATGGATGAGATAATACAGCATTAAAACCCGTATAAATTCTGAATAAATACAGTAAATTCAGTATTGAAATATTTATTGGCTCATGTCATAGCCCTTAATAGAGTCTTTCAGTCAGTTTTTTATAACTAACAGCTAGCTCTAGTAGACCCAGTGAGATACTGCAACTATGGTATGCATGTACCTTTGATCAAGAAGAGGCCTTTTCTAAATATGAAAGGCCATCAGATGAAAATGAGGGAAGAGGTATTCACCAGAAAGGTGCATAGAATTAATCTTCCTGATTAGGGTTGAACTTTTCTTCTACTAACAGTCTTTTCATTTAATATTTCTGCTTCACCCCTCTCCCACCCTAAACTATTCTACTCTGTGCTCTACCTAATTCCAATATTTGGAACTTTTTATGGAACCTGTATTAACTGCAGCTTTCCCACCTACCCCAACCATGGGCGTTGTATTCACCGCCTTCACCCTATGCTAACTGAAAATAATTAGCCTATTGAAGAATGAGCCCTTTTCCAGGTGCTAGTAGTTCAGCTCTGTCTATAATCCTGGCTACTTGAGAGGGTTAAATCTGAAAGATTAAGGGTCAAAGCTAGCTTGAAGAAGAAGCATCCTTGACATTTCATTTTCAAGTAACCAGCAAAAATCCAGGCGGAAGGAGTGGCTCAAGCAGTAAGGCATCACCCAAGCAAGTAAGACCTTGAATTCAAGTCCTAGTATTTTTTTAAAAAGCACTTTATATCTTACATCTTAATAGCCCCCTTATACTTCTACCTGATTTTTTAATTGGAAAAAATTTATTTTTGTCAGTTGTGGGCTTGAACTCAGGACCTGGGAGTGGTTCCTGAGCTCTTTTGCTGAAGGTTCTACCACTGTGATCCACAGTCCTATTCTGTTTTTGTTTGTTTGTTTTTGGTAGTTAATTGGAGATAAGAGTCTCATGGACTTTTCTGCTCAGGCTGGCTTTGAATTGCCATCTTCAGATCTTAGCCTTCTGAGTAACTAGGCTTATGGGTGTGAGACACCAATACACAGCTAGATAGAATATTTTTGGGCAGATAATTTGTGTGTAAGATATAAATTAACTTAGAGTTCTAAGATCTTTATATTCCCTGGGAATTCTCATCTAGTCAAATTAGTAGAATTTTGTCTAGTCAAATTAGTAAAAACTGGGGCTGGGAATGTGGCTTAGTGGTAGAGTGCTTGCCTACCATGCATGAAGCCCTTAGTTTGATTCCTCAGTACCACATACACAGAAACAGCCAGAAGTGGTGCTGTGGCTCAAGTGATAGAGGGCTAGCCTTGAGCTAAACAAGCTCAGGGACAGTGCTTAGGCCCTGAGTTCAAGTCCCAGGACTGGAAAAAAATTAGTAAAAACTGTTTTTATTTTTTGTATTAAAAAAAGAACAGGGTAATTCTTCCTAGTGGAAAGAAACCCCTACAACATTACTACTTCTGTGCTCTTGCATTACTTTTCTTCCTGGCTCTTACCACCACAGGGCACACAAAGCTGGCGTATGTACACCTGTGCTCTCACCCCACTACAGCACAAGTGCCACAAAATAGGCATTTTTTCTGCTGTGATTAAAAATGTTTCCAATACTAGGTATTTGAAACAGGAAGAATGGCAATTTGCCAAAATTCAATTCAATAAAAGTCAATATTCTGAAAGTCAATTTATGAACAACCAAGTATCCAGCAACTAATAAAACATTTACCCAAACCACTGAAAACAAAATCTGCCCCTAATTACTCTTAATGTTTCATTTATTTGAAGTGACACTATATCTGATGATTTTTCATTCAATTTATTAAGCAGAAATCGAACCCTTCCTTATGGTAATTAAATCTTGTTACTGTTAACTGTTAACTGGGTCCTGGTGGCTCACACCTGTAATCCTCACTAATTCAGGAAGATGAGCTCTGAGGATTGAGGTTCAAAGCCAGTCTGGGGAGGAAAGCCCATGAGATTTTTCAATCTTCAATTATCCACTCAAAAGACAGAAGTTGGAGATGTGGCTCAATGGCAGCCTTGAATGAAAAAGATATGGGACAGCAGCCAGGCCCTGAGTTCAAACCCCAGTACTGGCACACAAGTCTAGTTATTAACTTGGTTGCTGTAGCTCATGATTAGCACATGGATAGAGGTACTTTAGGTTTTATTCAGAAGAAGAAGTTACTTGTTATGAGTGACACAATTATGAGAATGTATTTGAGAACCTGACTTTCACCCAGTCTTTGAGGATCATAGTGCTGAGTCTTCCTAAGAAAAAAATCTGTACTTTTCTACAGTGAGCCTTTTTTGGAAGCAACCCAAAATGTGTTTACTTTAAAATAATTTTGGAGTGTTTAAACTGTCTAGTTTGGTTACAATTATTCACAATAATAAATTATATCAATATACAAACAACAATAAAATGGACTCACTTCATGAGGAAATTGGGTGAGATCATTAAATGCTAGGTTAAGATATACCAATTGTAAAGCAATTGGTGAGAGGTCTGGACAATACCGGAGAGAAAATCCCTAAAGGAAAGTGACAAAGGGTAAGGAATTAATGATTAATATAAAATCTGCCCACAGGATTGCAGCATTTTGGAATATCTAACAACAGTATGACAGACAACCTCAGCAATAAGGTATACAATCAAACTTTCCTAAGTTCATGGAGAAATTGTAACTCTGTGTAGTGTTAGTTAGTTTTACTTAGTTGTTGGTTTTTGAAGAAGGATCTTGCTATACAGTGGAAGTTGGCTTCAAATTTATCTTAATGGCTCCATCTTTAAAATTCTGGCATTACAGGATTATGTTATCATGCTAGACCTTCCAGGTACTTTTAAATTGTGTTGCGCTTACCCTGACTGAGAGAGAGCATCTTTTCAAATTTAAAAGGGTAATTTGTTTCAGCAAATTGTTAAAAGTCTTTTGCCTATATTTTCTGTTTAATGTGATTTTATATTGAATTATAGTCTCAGTTTCCTCTGGTAGTTTACAAAGCACATCTTATTTTTCTGTGGCCCAAACCTTAAACATGGTAAACATGCTGAAAATATTAGTTTTGTTGGTGGTGTTGATCATAATTCTGAAAGCCACAATATCAAATCCCCCAAATTACAATCCTGAAAGATTAAAATCCTATTGAAACCTTGAGAGTTGAAATCATGAAAACTCCAGTTTCCACTGAAACTAGAAGTGCTACATATGAGTGGTGAAGCTGAGTTCTTGGAAGAGATGAATGTGTGTTCTGCTGTATTCGGCATAATGCCCAAATTATTCATTTGTAAACTACTTCTGGCCCTTCACACATAGTGCCATATCTGCCTTCAGAAAATGCCATGTAGCTGGGTATCGTGGCTCATATCAGCATTCAAGAGGCTGGCAAAGGTCAGCCTAGGCTACAAAGAGACACTCTGTGAAGAGAAGAAGGAAGGAAGAAAGGAAGGAAGGAAGGAAGAAAAGAAGGAAGGGAGGGAGGGAGGGAAATAATCACAGATTAGAAGGTTCTTGCATGAGATTTGAGGAGGGTCAGAGAGAAAAAGAAGAAGAAAGGACAAACTGTAAGAGAGAAGAGAGGTAAAAATTCAAAGACAAAGAGAAGAAGAGTATCAGGAATCATGAGATGGGGACAGAACAGCTGAAATGCATGGAAAACAGAAAAGCAACACACATAGAAAAGGAGATGTCACTGGTGTCTGGCTACTACTTGTTAAAAAGTAGGAGAAACTGAAGCAAAATCCTGAAATAAAAAGGTGGCTCTTAGACAATGCAAAAAAAAAAAAAGAAGAAGGGGGGTAGGGAGGGAAAAGAAAGAGTAACACAGAGGGTAAGTATGGTCATTTTGTGCACATATGGAAATGTTATGATGAAACCTCTTACTATGTAATGTAGACCAATAAAATTTTTAAAAGAAAGATTATACTGTTTTTCAGAGAATAAACAAATGAAAACTTAATGTGCTAAGTGACCTCACAATCAATGTTGCTACGCTGATGCTAAGCTCCCTCCCAGGTTACAAAATACAGGGCAAAAGAAACAATTCTTAGAGATTTGACTGATGGAGAAGAGTCTTTCCATATTGAACACTAAATCTAGCTGAAAACTGCACATGTCACTGTCTAATGGGTGGCATTTTCAAAATGGTCTCTGCTGTTTTTCTTATTTCAATTAGACATACAGATTGTGTGTGTGTGTGTGTGTGTGTGTGTGTGTGTGTGTGTTTGGGTCCCAAGGCCTGAACTCAAGCCCTGCACTATTTTGCTCAAGGCTAGTGCTCTACCACTTAAGCCACAGCTCCACTTCGGGTTTTTGGTGATTAATTGGAAGTAAGAGTCTCATAGACTTTTCTGCCTGGTCTAGCTTTGAACTGTGAACCTCAGTTCTACCTCCTAAGTAGCTAGGATTACAGTCATGAGCCACTAGTGCCTGCTAAACACACAGATTGGAGGACAAAGAATTCTGGGTCCAAATCCAACCTCTTCTACCTGCTTACTGGGTGGTCTCATGAAATATAGTTTCACTAAGCTTCAGCGTTTTATTTCTTTTTTGGGGGGTGGGGGTCTGGTTGTGGGGCCTGAACTCTGGGCCTGGGCACTGTCCCTCAGCTCTTCAGCTCAAGGCTAGTGCTCTACCACTTGAGCCACAGCGCCACTTGCGGTTTTTTTCTTTTTGCTTATGTGGTGCTGAGGAATCGAACCCAGGGCCTCAAGCATGCAAGGCAAGCGCTCTACCACTGAGCCACCTTCCCAGCCCCCCAGGGTTTTCATCTGTAAGTAAAGATTCTAATATATACTTTGCAGAGCAGTGAGTTTTAGTGCTCGTACAGAATATAATTAATATTTAATAGACTTTAGTTACTATTATTGTTATTCTCCATGCTTGTACAAATCTAGCCTAGCAGTAGATTTGGCATGAGTTCCAAAGATTTTTGATAACTTAAAAGTATAATAATAAGCTGGAAACCCACT
Organism: Dipodomys ordii; assembly: GCF_000151885.1. Classification (NCBI taxonomy): domain Eukaryota; kingdom Metazoa; phylum Chordata; class Mammalia; order Rodentia; family Heteromyidae; genus Dipodomys; species Dipodomys ordii. The sequence goes on along the minus strand of NW_012267217.1, from coordinate 24,745,783 downwards.
GTCCATACCAGGTTGGGTAATGAAAAAAAAAAGGACTGTAATTATCTTTTGATAATATAGCTGGTGAGACTAAAAACAAATGATTACAGACAGATTTAGAGATGCAATTTTACTATGTTCTTGGGGGAATCTATTGAATTAGGAAAGACTCCATCAATACCATGGAAACTAACCTACAATAGGATACTCAAAAAGTACTTGTTAGTGCATCAGGAGACTGATGTTCAAAAGCTGTAGCAAACCTTGAGATTAAGTGCATTTCTTCCATGTACTTGGCAGGTCACGATTGCCAGTTCGACAATGGCCATGATAGTTTCATAGCGTGTGGCTGCAACTGACTTAAAACCTTCGCCACGTAAAACATGGCTATCTGGCTTTATGGTTCTGATGGTTCCAGTGGTTCTAATCAATCCTAAATAAACAAAGCCAAAGAGAACATAAAATATAAAGGAAACCACAAGAGCATAGCTCAGATATCACCTCCCAAGAGACAGCTCCATTTCTCCCCTAACATCATCTTGATCCAAATACCCTGTGCAATTTAACTCTTCTCTCAGTTTGGAGATTCCACATAGAAAAGGAAAGGAAAAAAAAACAAACAGCTCAGGAATTAGCCAAGAAAACACTATCTAGCTGGTCTCCAGGTAGCTCACACCTGTAATCCTAGTTACTCAGGAGGCTAAGATCTGAGGATCATGGTTTAAAGCCAGCCTTGCTTGGGGAGTCTGTAAGACTCTTATCTCCAATTAACTACCAAAAGGCTGGAAGTGGAGCTGTGTTTCAATCAGTAGAGAACTAGCCTTGAAAAAAAAGCTCAGGGATGCTGGGCACTGGGTGCTCACACCTGTAATCCTAGCTACTCAGGAGGCTGAGATCTGAGGAGCGAGGTTTGAAGCCAGCCCGGGCAGGAAAGTCTGTGAGACTTTTATCTCCAATAAGCCACCAGAAAACCAGAAGTGGCACTGTGGCTCAAGTGTTTGAGCATTTGTCTTGAGCTGAAGAGCTGAGGGAAATAAAAAGACTGTATCCAAATGCACTTTGTCATGACGTGGTGGGCTTTGCCTTCCATTAAAATATGGACTGTGTAAGCATACACCAGGTATTGGATGAAAAAATAGTTGGAGATTTTATGTACAGTAATCAGTTTATAAATGTGCATCCATTCTTGCTGTATTACTTGCCAGAATGTATTTTGAGATCTCCAATATGTTTTGAGATTTGCAGGTCATTTGCTTCAATGAGAGAAAGTAACGCATCTTAGCATCACTACAACATCAAAAAGTTCACCTTTGAACTCTGAAAACACACCGGACCCCTTTCAGATCAACAGATATAAAAATTAACTGCAGAATAAAGAAAGGTGTATGGTGTGATATAAAGAGACTTGTTCTTGGGAGAGGGAATGCAGCAAGAAGGATGGCAGAGGGAATGAGCTGTGTGCTCACCCACCCTAGCTGCCTTTTGAGTGGGAAAGAAGAAATCAATAGAAATCCTTCATTGGTCTCTGAAGTATCTGTTTCACTTGCTTTGAATCTTCCAATGAGTGAACCCTCAAAAACTCAAAGACAAAAAAATATGATTAGGCTATACATATTGTCTAATCTCATAAGGTGAAGGAGACCCCAAAATTAATCCATGTCACAGACTGGCTGAATAACAGGGAGGGCTGGTGGGGTCAGAAAGTCCTACAGATGGAGTAGTACCTCCTGCTAACTACTGTTACTCAAAGATTCATTTGTTATGTTCTTTTTCTGCCTTAGAATTTTGAGTTTAATTTTTAAACCCCAAATTCCAGTATTTCAGTGAATCTCTCCAACCTATTCTTTATTCTCTTGAGCACAATACTCACAGTGACTTTTAAAACCCTGTCAGAAACTCCAACTAGGAGCTGTTTCTGATCTTTTCTTTCCACTAATTTTCAGACAATTTGTTTTGTAGGGTGCTTCTTCCCTTCCTTCCTTCCTTCCTTCCTTCCTTCCTTCCTTCCTTCCTTCCTTCCTTCCTTCCTTCCTTCCTTTTCCTTCCTTCCTTCCTTCCTTCTTCCCTCCCTCTCTGCATCCATGACTGTCTCCCTCCCTCCCTCCCTCCCTCCATCCCTTCCTTCCTTCCTTCCTTCCTTCCTTCCTTCCTTCCTTCCTTCTTCCTTTCCTCTTTACTTTTTCTCTATCTCTTTTTCTTCCTCTCACTTTTGTTTTCTTTTTGAAACAAGCTCTTGCTCTATAGCCTAGGCTGGCTTTGAATTTTTGATTTCCAGACCTCTGTCTCTGATGTATTGTGATATTTTTTTAAAACTTAATGCTGAGATAACATTTATAAAGGAACAATTTTAAGAAGTATGGACAATACTCTCCCCTGCCCACCCCTCTTTTTCTTAGTCAAGAGTAGCACTGATTATTTTCATGCCTAGTGTTGAGCTTTGTTAGGATGGGCCTATTTTTAGGTATAGGTTTTCTGATCAGAGCTCCATGTGTTCACCAGGGCACTTAACAGTTTGGCAGAATTTGAGCTCTATTATCCATCTTTTGATATAACTAGAAAAATTTATGTGATTCTTTAGTTTCTTTGCTGATTTCCCCTCTGCAGTAAGTCTCAGAGTCCTGTTTCCCAATTCCCAGCTTAGAAATTATCTGGTATCCTTGAGGGAATTTGTGAACAGATTTCCAAATTTACTTCCTTTCAGTCCTCTCTTGTCCTAAACTTTGTTCCCTATGTTCTACTGATCCTTTCAGCTTTGAAGCTAAGAGCCATCTCCTCTGCCCCCTGACATGGACACATTCTGCTTGGATTCTCTTCTCCCACAGCACAAATGCCAATAGGCAAAAAGCTAAGGTCAAGGTGTAACTCTGGCATGAGCTTCCCTTCCTTCAAGTATTTAGTCACTAAATCCATGCCTGCATTGGTTACTTTCCAGTGCCTTCAACATTGATTTCATGTACATTTTGGCAGCTTTAATAGTTTATTTGGCAAGAAGGCAAATCCAGTAGAAGCTATCAATCATGTATAGAGCAAGAAGTTTTAGGGCTATCTTAAAATTTGTGTCTGTAATTCTAATACCTAACACTCCTGTGGGTATTATTTCCTGCTAGTTTTCATTTATTTGGTTTTTGTCTTTGGGTGCCTGATTATTACAAATTGTTTGCTACCTACTATTTTTGTGATAGTGTTGGTAGAGACGAATGCAAAGCCTGGGATGATGTAATCTTTTTTTCTCAATTTATGCTAAAAAAAAAAACTAAGGTTAAAGCCCTATGACACTGTCTGGAATTAGTAGTTAACTCTCATTAATTCATGTCTATCTGCCACATTCAGATTAAAAAATGCATCAACTTTTAGGGGCTCAACTAACTATAACTAAACTATAGTTAAGTGGCAGTGCACATTGCCTCCTCAGCACGGGTCTCCCTGGGTTCCATTCCCAGCACCATAAAATATACAAACAAAAATAATCATATGTCAGCTTCGGCATCCCTAACATCACTATAATATCTGGTTCACAGTCCAAACTTAGCCAGGCACCTGTAGCTCACACATGTAATCCTAGTTACTCAGGAGTCTGAGATATGAAGATCTCAGCTAGCCCAGGCAAGAAAGTCCATTAGACTCTGATCTCCAATATCAAAAAAGCTAAAAGTGGAGCTGTGACTCAAGTGGTAGCCTTGAGCAATTAACCTCGGGGTCACTGCCTAGGCTCTTAGTTCAAGCCCCAGGACCACACAGAGACACACATAGACATAGAGACACATACAGATACAGATACAGATGACACAGACACACACAGACACATAGACACACACACACACACACAGAAAAATTAATTCCTAACTCATGGGAAGGGATGGAAGGAGGAAAAGGAGAGAGAATGAAGGAAGGAGTGACACTGACCAAGAAGCAATGTGCTCATAACCTGACTTATGGAATTGTGACTGCTCTGAACAATTACATACTAATAATATTTTTTTCAAAAAGTTAATTGATCAGTAATTGGCTTAAGAAACTGAAAGTGACATTGAGACACACTGAATTACACAATCTATACACAAAATTACCAATATTTATGCAGAGAATGAATTTTATAGTTTCTAAAAGAATGATATAAATCTAGAATTTACCTTCCTGTGTTGATTTTTGGACAGTCTCTGCCTTCCCACTTTCTACGAGAGCCTCTAGAAGAAAAAAAAATGGGTGGGGGAGACAAGTTTGGAGTTGTTAAAATTCATTTGAGGGTATTAGAACTTCGTTGTAATTGCTCATTATTTAGTGAATTGGGATGATCCATGGAAATGAATCCATGAAGGCCTTTACTTATGGCGTTCATCTAGATAACCTTCTCATTCCTGTTCATGCACATTTTTTCCTTCATGTCAGTTTTTCTGAACCTTTGATTCAGCGATCCTTTTGGCTCTCATCATTACCCCATGGTTGGAGTCCCCAGTTTGTCCTGGGTAGAACAACAAGATCAGGATTCTTGTTACAGCCCATTGTCCCAGGTGTTAAGTATATATGCAAAAGGTGATTTTACCTTTTCACCCTTAAAACCCCGAGAAAGGGTCCCATTTGCTTATATATATTTCTCCCCACTTTGCTCTAATTGACCCTTGTTATTACAGACCATGTTCTATCATATTTACCTATTTCAGATTGTCTTCGAGGTTTTCTTGGGATCACTGGTATTGGTAAGCTTTTCATTCCTACAAACTTAGCTGAGCCTAGTACCACTTTATTGACGATTTGCTTAACATCGCCTAGTACCACTTTATTGACGATTTGCTTAACATCAGCTTTCCAAGATACAGTCTTCTCTGGTTTAATAGATACACTGCTGGATGCAGAGCTTACTAATACTTCAGTTGACGCTTTCAGAGTAGAAGGAAGCTCAGAGTCTGTAATCTTTGGCAAAATTTCAAGCTGAGGAGAACTTTCCTTTAACCGGGTAGTGATAACCAAGTAACGACCACTGAAAGGTTGGGAAAACTTTGAGGGAATATCTGAAGAGTCTCTTATTTGACCAACCGGAATCTTCTTGAGTTGTTTTTTCAACTTTTCCCCAAAAACTCGCTTAGAAGCTGACTGACATCGTGGGAAAAATATGGGAGGAGGAGCAGTCTCTGGTAAGTGCCAATAGGTACGGATAACAGATTTGGGGATCACAGTTCGTCTTCCTGGTATCTGAAAATCAAGACAGATATTTCGGATACTGACTTGTAATTGTGGATGTTTTTCTGAAACTTCAAGAAGCCTAGTTCTACCTATTCGTTTTGGAATGACTTTATCTTCAGTAACTGGTACATTGAGTAGCTTAGTTTTACCAGTCTTGGCTGAAAGAAGAGAGAGAGAGAGGAAGTAAATTTACATTCCATTTATCAGTATGTCAGGCATAAAACTAGGACTGTCTTAGCTTTTATAATTTTTCTTTACCCATTTACAGATCTCTCACCATCTGAAATATGTTTATGCTTGCTCAGCTTTGGTTAAGTGATGGGGATAAAGTTTGAACAATAGAAAAAGTGCAAAGGCCAAATCATATTAGATTTAGAAAGAGTGGAGAGATGCTCTGGGAAGAACAGAGCCGATGGAGAAATATAGGATATAAGGAAAGATTATAACCATTTGTCATTCAAACTCTAGCAAGATGACTTGGATGAAGTTTGAGAACATTCTGATACTGGCTATAAAATGTCACACATTTAGTTAAGCTAAACAGTAAGTCTTTTCTCTTTTACATCTAGAAATCCACTGAGCCCAGATTCTTTTTTGGGGGGGGGTATATTAACAGCCAACAAGCATTTATATATGGTTATTATTATTATTGATAAAATATGTAGAAACAGATTTTGTTCTCTGCTGAGCCTTGTCCTTTGACCACTTTTCACTCTTTCAAAAAATAACACTTGGCCAGGTGCCAGTGGCTCATGCCTGTAATCAATCCTAGCTACTCAGGAGGTTGAGATCTGAGGATCATGGTTCAAAGCCAGCCCAGGCAGGAAAGTCCATGAGACTCTTATCTCCAGTTAACCACCAGAAAACCCAAAGTGGCACTGTGGCTCAACATGGTATATATAGCATTAGCCTTGAGCAAAGAAGCTCAAGGACAGTGCCCAGGCCCTGAGTTCAAGCCCCATGATCACTACCAATAACAACAAAATAATACTTGCTTCAGTTTTTCATATGCTTGGTTTTCTATGGATCAATCATTTTTTTCCCCAATGCTCCATTCAACCTGCCAAACTTCTGGTAGAAATTTTCCCAGCTATTTAAAAACCTTAGTTCCCTATTTTTGCCCTGAGGGCCTTCCCTTGTACAGCCCTCTGCATTCTCCTTTGTCTGGAATGATTGTCCTCTAGGCCAGATGTCCACCTGCTATGCTTTCCCCTGATTCCTTTTCCTCAATTTCATCTATGCATGTGTCTGGGTCCTGGGTTTTGATGGCACCTTCCAGTAAGTTCTTTTTTATTTTACTTAAAAAAATTTTTTTATTGGTTGTGGGGCTTGAACTCTGGGCCTGGGCATTGTCCCTGAGCTCTTCAGCTCAAGGCAAGTGCTTCACCACTTGAGCAACAGTACCACTTCTGGTTTTCTAGTGGTTGATTGAAGATAAGAGTCCCATGGACTTTCCTGCTTGGGCTGGCTTTGAATCTGGATCCTCAGAACTTATTCTCCTGAGTAGCACCGGCACCCATGAGCCCAGATTCTTATGTATCTCAGTCTACCAGATGTGCCTTTTCTTTCCCATGGGGCAGAACGTTACATGACATTTTTCTCAGCTGAACGCAATACATGGATGACCTCTATATTGAAATGAGAAGGCAAGATATTAATTTTTATCATATTAATCATAGTTATTTTCAGTTTTCTGCCTGATCAATTTCAAGGTCTGTGTTATTCCTGAACATGGTTTTGATGTTAGCTCCGTCTGTTTAGATTTATTCCCCGCCCCCATGTTTTGTAGCCAAGTACTGGTGGCTCACATCTATAACATAGCTACTCAGGAGGCTGAGACTTGAGGATCCCAATTCAAAGAAGCCTGGGTAGAAAAGTCCATGGGACTTTAATATCTAATTAACCAACCAAAGGCCAGAAGGAGAGCTGTTGTTCAAGTGGTAGAATAACAACCTTGAACATTACACTCAGGCCCTGAGTTCAAGCCCTAATACTGATACAAAAATAAATAGATAAACACATAACAAATAAATAAATACATAAGCAAACATACATTGTAATTTTTTCTCCCAATGTTTTTATCGAGATTAAGTGATTATGTAAGCTTCACAGACCTGTGGCATAGTTATACTTAGCTAGAGTAATTTTTAATTGAAAGCTAAACTTGATATGTAAGTTACAGAAGGGTAGATAATTGCATGCGTAGCTTCAGTTTCCTTTATCCTTTTTTTTTTGGTCTTTTTTACAAATTTTATTTTACTTTATTGTAAAGGTGATGTACAGAGGGGTTACAGTTATGTAAATAATGAGTACATTTCTTGTCGAACATTGTTCCCCCCTCCCTCATCTTTTCTTTTTTGTTGTCTTTGAGTTTCCCTATGAAGTCTTTAATGAATAGAGTATGTATCTTATAGCTCCCTCAATTGCAATCCACTATTATTATGCTATAATGCTATTGATCTAGTATAGGGTGAAACAGTGTGGGAAATGTTCTGTGATATGATTAAACCTCGGTTTTTGAGTGGGCCTGAACCTCTTCTCTATGGGTCAGAAATTGTTTTAGTCTCCCTCTCCTCACCTTCCCTGAATACGAAAGCTAAAGGGGCTAGACTTGGCTAAATTTTCCCTTCCTTTAAATTATATGGGGTTCTGGTGACCTAACTTCTCTTAAAGGACATATCTTTGTTGTGGAGAATGCTCTGGGATGATTTTATTTTATTTTATGGGTCATGGGGCTTGAACTCAGAGCCTGGGCACTATCTCTACTATCTACATGCAAGACTAGCGCTCTACCATTTTGAGACACAGCACCACTTCCAGTTTTCTGGTGGTTAATTGGAGATAAAATTTTCTTGGACTTTCCTGCCTGGGGTAGCTTCAAACTGTGATCCTCAGGTCACAGCCTCCTAAGTAGCTAGGATTACAGGTGTGAGCTACTGGTGACTTGCTCCTGGGACTATTTAAATGAACACCTTACCCTTCTTCCTCGAGGACAAATGTCTCCACTCTTCTCAAAGAACTTGGTGCGTTCCAAAAGGAAAAACCATGGCACTGTAGAGTTACCAGAAACTTCTAAATCTCAAGGAGGTCTACACTCAACCTCTAGCAAATCATCAAAATTAACATTTAAGTGTCCTACCTGTTAATGGTTCAGTTTTCTTCTGCTTCAAAGGAACTAGTTTCCATTTTGATCCTACCTTTTTAGGCTTTGGGATGATAGTTTTTCCTGTGAAATACAGAAAGGAAAAATAAGTGAAGAAGCAAAAATATTCAAGTAAATCTTTCCACACTGTGCCACATTTCTTCTTACCCTCAGACTTTACACAAAGAAATAGCACTGATAATTGCAAACGGTTTCATTCAGGCAAGGGATCTTGAAAAGAAAGCAGATGTATATGTATCTCTAGCAACTTTCAATGCATTTCTTCGAGAATACAAGTGAATGATTATATCCTTTTGGTTTAACTTCCTTATGTCTGAAGTCACAAAGCACAGTAAAGGCTATAATACCTTTTAGAATAAGTGCTATATGAGAGGAAGCAAAGCAGAGAATCACAGGCCATGTGGTCAGTACAAAGAAATCCAGTATAGATTGTAATATCAAGGACACAAAACCTATACATGCTCTGCTAAAGATTGGATAATGCATCTCTTTGCACCTGCATGGTACCCCATCTGAGCACATCCTGTACTGTGTTCAATCTTTAAGAAAAGGCTGGAGCTCTCATGTTTGAATTCATCCTGCCTCTAAATTCTTTCTTGTAACGGAACCAAGGTTGAAGGATAACTTGTGTTTCCTGCCTCTCTACCACCCCCCATATTTAGAAGTAGAATTCTCTAACATAGAAAAGATCATTGATTGCTTGTTTGCTTTTTTGATTCATTTGAGGATGGAGATGACCACTTCCAACCTCTTTATATTTTAACACTGACACTACAAGTCTACTCACATTTACTTTTCAAGTAAGTGTGACCTGCAGTTTTCCATTTCTAATATCAAAACTATTATTACAGTTACTACTGATGTCTTGTGGCTACACTCAGTGGATATGTATTATAATTTTTCTTTATGACCTCCTTTTTAGCATGTGATATATATATTTAATATATATACACACATAGATATAAACTAGTAGTTGCCTTTTATGTTTTTAAAATGGATACATTTTATTAGAAGTTGAATTTTTCACTCATCTGTATTTGCATCAATTCATTGTACAAGAAGGTTTTCATATGATATGTTCACATGTACATACAATATACCTTAATCAGACTCATCCCTTCCCATCCCCAAACCAATCTTCAGGGAATGTTGGAGGGTGAATCACATTGAAGTGCACTGTATCTATGAACAAAAGTTGAATAATAAGTGTTAGGGGATAAAGGAAAGAGAGTAAGTGAAGGGGTCAATCTGATTAAAATACTACATGTGCAGGTATGAAACACCAAGGTGAGATCTTTGTAAACAATGTACGTACCCTTTAGGAAACAATGACAGGAATGTCAAATAGGTCCTATTGAGGATATAGTTGGAGGTATAACTGGAAAGGATGATGCAGGAGGGATATGGTTAACATACTTTATGTACAAGAATGATATCTGACCATTTGGTATTTTAATCTACTCTTTTTTTCGTGATAACAGGCTATCATTTTTCCTTTCCTTCCATTCTGGTGACTCATCCCTCCTTTCTAAGTAAATCTTTTTCTTTCCTAATTTACCACTTAATATTCCTAGGACCTCAGTCTTATTTGCCATATACAGTAATATTTTTTTTTTTTGGTGTCAGGTCCTGCAACTTGAACTTAGGGCCTAGGTACTGTCCCTGAACGTTTTTGCTTAAAGCTAGTGCTCTACCACTTGAGTCACAGCTACACCACTACTAGCCTTTTGTTGGTTAATTGGAGATAAAAGTCTCACAGAACTTTCCTGTCTGAACTGGTTCCAAACCATGAGCCTCGGATCTTAGCTTTCTGAGTAGCAAGGATTACAGACATGAGCCACCAGCATCTGGCTTCACTAATTAAATTTTAAAATCTCAATCCATAAGCCCTAATGTCTCAAACTTACCATGCCCAAACCACATTCATCAGTGATTTCTGTTCTGATTTCCCTTGTAGAGATATATCTTCTGAGTACACACACACACACACACACACACACACACACACACACACACACACACAAATATCCATAGTGGTTTCTTTTTTTTAATGATGAAAATACTGTGGAGAGGGGTTACAATTACATGGGCAAGGTAATGAGTACATTTCTTATCAAGCATTGTTGCCTCCTCCTTTGTTTCCCCTTCCCATCCCTTTCCATCCCACTCCCCCCTGCCAAAGTTGTAAAGTTCGTTTTTCGACATAACGTCTTGTACATCTCATTGTTGCAATGGGTCTACCTGTATCCCTATTTAAACAATTTGTTTTTTTCTTTCCCCTCCCCCAATTATACCAACATCAAATAAAGTGAAAACAGGGGTTATGCCATGGGGGAGGGACATACAAAGCAACAAAGAAATATCTTATAAATATGTTAGAAACAATAGCAAAAAAGAAAAAAAACATTTGAGTCCTTATCTTGGGGTTCATTTCGCCTAACATCAAGTTATCTGACCATTTCTGCTTGTCTCAGAAACATACTAGTTATTGCAAATAAGGGAAACCATGAGACCTATGTTACTTTGGGCCTGGCTTACTTCACTTAATATAATTTTTTCCAAGTCTTTCCATTTCCTAACAAATGGGGCAATGTCATTCTTTCTGATGGAGGCATAGAATTCCATTGTGTATATATACCACATTTTCTTGATCCATTCAGCTACTGATGGGCGTCTGGGTTGGTTCCATATCTTAGCTTTGGTAAATAATGCTGCAATAAACATAGTTGTGCTGATAGCTTTAGTATGGTCTTGTTTGTGATTATTTGGGTGGGTAAATGCCCAAAAGTGGGATTGCTGGGTCATAGGGGAGCTCTATGTGGAGTCTTTTGAGAAACCTCCATACTACTTTCCAAAGTGGTTGAACAAGTTTACACTCCCACCAACAATGCAGTAAGGTTCCCTTCTGTCCACATCCCCTCCAGCATCTTGTTGTTATTAGAGTTCTTGAGTATAGCCATTCTAACTGGGGTGAGGTGGTATCTCAATGTTGTGATTTACATTTCTTTTATGGCTAGGGAGGTTGAGCATTTCCTCACGTGTCTAAAAAATATGGAACACTTCACTAATTTGTGTGTCATCCTTGTGCAGGGGCCATGCTAATCTTCTCCTTATCGTTCCAATTTTAGTATATGTGCTGCTGAAGTGAACACACAAATCCATAGTAGTTTCTTATGGCTGCTGTAAAAAAAAATTCCACAAACTGGGTGGCTTAAAACAACAGAAATTTGTTCTCTCACTGCCTGGAATCCGAAGTCTACAATCAGTATCATTGAGCTACAATCAAGGTATAAGCAGGGCTATTCTCCCAATGGAATCCTTTTTATGGAACCTAATCTTTGAAAAGTACAGACTCATTCTATGCAGAAATATTGGATAGCATTGCAGCACTATGCTTATGGCCATTGTGTGCGAGTGTGTAGGGGTGGAGAGGTGGAGCACATGCACGTGTACAGTATTAGAGCTTGAACTCAGAGCCTCTTGCACTTGCTTGGCTTTGTTGCTTAAGATTACCATTCTTATCACTTGAGCTATACCTCCACTTCTGAGATTTTTTTTTTCTGGTTAATTGGGGATAAGAGTCTTTCAGATTTGTTTGGACGGGCTGGTTTCAAACTATGATCCTCAGACCTCAGCCTCCTGAGCATCTAGGATTACAGGCACTGGCACCCACCCAGCTGCGAAGGGTTATTTTAAACAGTGCAAATACCAACAAAAAGCACAAAGTTGAAGAAACATGGCACTAAACATACCAGAGAAAAGGGACACTTGTTCACAGAGTGAGAGTTGAAACAAAAAGCCCATAGGTTTCCCAGTTCTTCTCAGAAGGGAGTATTGTGTTGAATGATTCATATCTTTCTTAGCTATCCATGGCCACCCATGACTTGGAAAGAGCTATAAGTGCTGATTTAGAGTTACAAATAAATTTTATCAATGAGGAAAACCTACATTACCAAGTGCACAAATAAAGACTGTACTTGTAGAACTGGACTTGTTTGGATTGTATTGTACTTATAGAATTGACAACCAAATGTTATCATTTTACAACACACATTTGTCAGTTATGATTAGTGAATGTCCTTAGTGGTTCTGAGCAGCACAAGTCAATGAATTTCTATTGAAATGCACAAAGGTTAATGCAAATGTCTGATTAACACACATACCTGTAGTGATTTTCTTCTTATATGTAGACAATTTAGGGAGTTTTGGAGGTAAAGGTCTTCGAAGAAGTATTAATGGTTTTTCTATTTTACAATAACTTTTTTCCATAATCGTTGATCAAGTGAGAATTGAAGTTTTTGAGTGTGCTTAAATTGCTGCTGAAAAGTAATTTAGATTTCATATTAATGAAAATCATTCTGTTAATTATGTTAATATCATACTGAACCTAAGTAGGTTTTTTTATAAGGAAAATAATTTACTTAAAGTTTTGGGTTTATAATTAATCAAAAAGTGACAGGACATAGTGGGCATCGGTGACTCACATCTGAGATCCTAACCACTCAGGAGGCTGAGATCTGAGGAGCCAAGCAAGCCAAGGTAGGAGTCTTTGAGAGTCTTTGAGGAGTCTTATCTCCAGTTAACCACCAAAAAGCCAGAAAGGAGCTGTGATTCAAGTGGTAGAACTGTGACTCAAATGGTTTGGCACAAATGCTCAGGGACAATGCCTAGGCCCTGAGTTTAAGCCCCAGAACCAGCTAAAAAAAATGTATCAGAATTTGAATTCAGGACCTTATGCTCTACTAATGAGCCATACCTACAGCCCTGCTTTTTGCTGGTTAATTGAAAATAAAGTCTTGAGGACTTTTCTTCCCAGCCTGCCTTCAAAGTGAAATCATTAGGATTTCAGCCTTCTGAGTAGCTAGGATTACAGGTGTGAGTGACCCATGCCCCACTCAGAATTTTATATATACATATACATTACATATATATTACAAATACAATATATATTACATATACAGAAATTATATATACATACGCACATGTATATACATTATATATAGTATATACACAATTCTATATGTGTATATATATACATATGTACATTATCTATTGAGAAAATATATACATGCATATGTTGCACCATTCAAACACTCACATACACACACACCGGTCATTCTAAAATTTCCCACGTGAAATGGGAAATGTACTGTCAATGTTATTTCAGTCAATAAAGGGTGATTTTTTTTTTCTTAACCATAAAAATGACATTTCTTTCACTACCTCCAAAGTGTTATCGCTCCAAATTTAGAAAGGGTTTGGTCAAAAGATGTGAAAGATCCTTCTATTGTACGCAGACGCTCAAGGCTCACTTCCTGGCAGCAAGTCCCCGTTGATGTTGGCAATTTTCCATCTGTAATATCCAAAGCGATAGCTGGAAGAACTGGATTCCTACACTACCCAGAGGCTTTTCAAACCAACTGCTCATCTTTCATCGCCTTTTCCTGGGAATCTAGGCAGCTCTAGTTAGGCTGTGGTGTTCCTGTAGGATCCAGCTCCCATACAAGCAGCCTGAGGCTAAGGAGGCCGACCTTGGCAACCAACATCCCTAGACAGGTAGGCCGGTGGGGGGCCTCACCACTGGCGCGAGAGGGAGAGAGGGCGGGAGAAAGGTGGGGCGAGGGCGGGGCCACGACGAGGGGGCGGGGCCACGGCGAGGGGCGTGACCGGAGAGTGGAGGGGCTAGGGGCGTGGGCGGGGCCGGATGGCGGGGCGGGGCCAGCGCGTGGGTGGGGCCAGCACGCGGAGCGGGGGCCAGCATGCGCCACTGAGCCCGGCGGAGCCTGGAAGAGCCGGGTCCGGCCCCCGGCTCTGTACAAGTGGCACCCACTGGCCCAGCCCCAGGACTGCTTGGAGAGGCTGCGGAGCTGTGGGGCAGCTGGAGAAGCCGCTCCACAGGCAGCTGCTGTACCGGAAGGCTGTGGTGAAATTGTTATTCCTATTCTTCTTCTTAATGACAATGACCACTGTTACTTATTTACTCTAGGACCAGATGCTGAGCTCCAGAAGGTGTCTGGGGTCCAGGCAGGGCTCATTTTGCCTCTCCTGCGGTGCTATCCCCTCCCCTCACCAAAGCTCAAGGTCTGCTCTCTGTTTTTCCTCCCCTGGAGACAACCTGTTAGCCCTCTCTGAGTCCTTGGTTCTGGCTGTGTTCTGGTTGTGACTTGGTCCTGGTGTTAATGCATCTGTATGTGTAGAGCTAGAGCCACTGAGGGTGTTTGCATGTTGGTGCATGCGTCCCTGGAGATTTGAAGGCGGCAGGACAGTAGAGAGAATTCACTAGGTGACTGGAGAAATCCCAGTTCAGCAAGTAAACTAGACTTAACTTCCGCTGAGCCTTCCCTTTCCCTTAGCACAAGTGCAGGAACTTCAGTAACTGTTGTTGGGAAACCAGACTTCTGTGTAAATAGCTTTTTTAGCTCTAGGGATTTTCCAGATTCATCCTCTACCCATCTTCCTTTTTCTCCTTATGAACTTCAAAACAAAACCAAACAAAACCCAGAAAACTTGGAGAGTCTGGGGACTGTTGTGCACAGTGTTTCCCTGTCAAGTATTAGCATATGGTTTGCTTTCCTTAGGGATTACTCTGTTCTTGGTTCTTGATCACTTTGGCCATCCCAGATCCTGGATTTAGTTCACTTCTGCCTGTCTGGATATCATAGATTGATGAGAATTACAAATCAGATCGTCAAAGGCAGATCTAATCATCAGTATTATCTTATTCTGCATGTTTTGTAAATGTGAAAAAAATGTTTCTATTCTGAAGCACTAAAAAACTGCATGTGTGCCACTATGAAGTCAAGTTCTGCATTCTTAAAATAGTTTCTTTTTTTCTGGGAGAACTACTGGGGTTCAGCTTTACTGAGTGCTGCTTTGTTTTTATAATTTTGCATAGTCATAATCAAGGTAATGCATTCTTCATTAAAAATAAAAAGGAAAACAACTGCTTGATCACACATGGAATCTCCTGGCATCAAACTTTATTCTTTGTAGATTTCTAACAAGTACCAGACCAGAACCTAGGGCTCTTTTATAGGCTCTTTCCCAGGTGTGAATCTTTCCTGTGGGTACTGCCAGGGAGCACCAGCTATTTCAGAAAATGAGATCGTTATTATGACAATGAAAGTCCATGCCTGCTACGTTTCATATGCACATCCCAGTTCTTCTAGGACATCTTACCAGCTTTATTGATGGGAATGATATAGAAAAACATAGGGTGAGTTTTTAAAAACACACATCACATTCAATGTGGATTACCATGCTACTATTCTTTTTTAAAGATTTCTTTCTCTTTTAAAAAAAGTAATTATTGTTTTGTCTCTGAAAAAATGGCGTTCTGTCTTTGATGTCAATGGTCTTTGATGTCACATGTTCAGTATGTCCTGCCTTTTTATTTGTCTCAAGCTTTGCTGTCTGGGCAAAACCACTTCTTGTCAGAGGGAGCCACTATGCTTTCAATCTGATAGCAGATATTATTACAGCAGCCAGAGTCAGGGTGAACACTAAGGTTATAGACATCCTACATCACGCTTTTGGGATGAAAGTCTTAGGCAGAAAGCATCCCCAGGCACCCTGAAGAAAATGCTATTGATTTTCCTAATGATGGGTAAGTTCAGGAACCTCAGATTTGCTGTTGATGAAAGGAAACAGCCTGTTGGAATGATGTAAAGAAGTGTTATTATGCCAGGTGTCAGTGGTTCACGCCTGTAATCCTTGCTCCTCAGGAGGCTGAGATCTGAGGATTATGGTTCAAAGGTAGCCTGGACAGCAAAGTCACTGAGACTTTTTCTCCAACCAATCACTACAAAGCTCAAAGTAGAACTGTGGCTCAAGTGGAAGAGCCTATCCTTAAGAATAAAGGCATGGAGACAGTGCCCAAGACTGGTACAAAAAGAAAAAAAGAAGTGTTGCTAGAAATCTTCATTATTTCCCATAGATCCCTTTGCTTTTAATTCATATTTATTGTTCGTTTGTTTGTGGATCTAATACCAGTACTGGGACCTCCCACTGTCACTTTTTCATTAAAGGCTGCACTCTACCATTTGAGCCCTGGTTTCACTTCCAGCTTTTTGCTGCTTAATTCGAGACAAGAGTTTCTTGGGTCGTTCTGCCCAGGATGTTTTGAACTTTAATTCTCAAATTTCAGCCCTCTGAATAGCTAGGATTGCAAGTGTGAGCCACCAGTTCCTGGCTTCTATATATTTCTTTTGTTTTCAAATAGAACAAAAGTTTTGCAAAAAACACTCTGGCCAATGTAGAGTTAATCTAATATTTCATCATTTGGAAGTAATGGGAGTAATTTTTATTGGCTCATATTAGTTTTTAAAGGTCCTATGAAGTTTGAATAGTTGTTTTTCAGAGCATATTGTTTGACTATTCAGTCTTAGGGTGACTCCAGGCATTAAATTCTTTGACAAGGAGGTGTTTTTCTTGGTCTGCATTTACTTGTATGTATCTATGAAATGAAATATCTTTAATCATCACCATAACTTAAACACATACACTTAAGTCAGATACTTTCATGCTGTTGCCTAGAGAACAATCTAACATTTTCTCAAACATTTATAAAGATACTTGCAAGCAGTTGTTGTTCTTTTAAACTCTCTTCATTTCTAGTCTTCATTATTTTTGGCCAGTCCTTTTTTCTCTTTCAAGATGATAATTATTTCTTTTCTTTTGTATGAACTAGAAATCCCATAATTCATTATCAAAAAAATTGCCAGTAAGGAAATGTCATTCAATCTACATCACAGATTTTTTTAAGAATCCCAAATATAATGAACAGACAGCATCTATAAAAATGTTTATTAATTCATTCACTCCAGGATTGTGTACATTAAATGCCTACAATGAACAAAACACTTTGCAAGGTGATAAACTTATAATTTTATTTAAGTAATTTATTAGTTTGAGGCTTTAGTTTTAAGCATTAAAACAAAAATTTAAATCATTTCCAAGACCTCACTTATCTATAATTATAACTACTTGAGGTTTTCTTTTTTGTTTTTAATGATTTATTACACTGCTTGGGTAGAGTTATTTTTACTGCTCTTAAAACTTGGAAACATTTTACGATTTCTTAGCTGCAGTGATCATTTTAGACTATTTGTCTGCAATCAGGTGATATTACATATTTGTATATATTTTATGATTCTGTCCTTCACTAAAATAGTTATAAAATTTGTTTTTTCATCTTTTTTGGTGGGCACATGGGTTTTGGCATTAATTAGTTCAAACTTGTGGCTTCATGCTTGATAGGCAGGAATGCTACATGAGCCATGTCTCCAACCCTTCTGATCCTCCTAATTACACTTCCCACTGCTAGGATGACAAGTATAAGCCATCATTCCCAGCTATTGCTTGAGATGGGATCTCTTGACCTTTTTGTCGTCGTCGTCGTCATCGTTGGCCTTCTCCTCCTCCTCCTCCTCTTCCTCCTCCTCCTCCGCTTCTCCTTTTTCTTCTTCTCCTCCTCCTCCCCCTTGTCCTCCTCCTCCTCCTCCTCCTCCTTCTTCTTCTTCTTCTTTTGTCAGGGTTGGTCTTGAATCCTCCTCCTCCTCATCTTTGTCTCTCAAGTAGCTAGAATTACAGGCATGAGGAACATGCGCTAAACCTTTTTCTTCCCTGTAATATTATGTTAAGGGAACAGCATTGCCCTCAGTACTGTGTCTTATGAAATGTCTTGGCTTTAAGCATTAACAATTTTTTTTACTATATGGAAAGCTTTGTGCTAAATTTCAGCTTTATATTTTACTTTAACTGCACAATTATTATGTAGACTGAGAATTCTGCTATCTTTACATCAGATTTAATTAAAGGCAGCATAGCTTAGCTCTACTTTTCTGGGTTTAAATCTTACTGTTGCCTGTTAGCTTTGTAGTTACTGGCCAGCTGCCCAACCTATCTAAACTACTGTGTTTTCCTCATCTGTAAAATGGAGGGAAAGCAATACCCGACTCAGGGCCTTGTGGCCACTTAAACATCTCCTCCTACCACCAATGTCCAGATTTAGTTCTATGCTAACCACAGAACAAGGCAGTTAGTAGGTGACAGTTGTAGAAAACTAAAGTAAGAACACAAATGGTCAAACTTTCCAATCTTGGTGGTTCCTGCTTTGTATAATAATAATTGATGTTCACAACTGGATGGCTAGTGGGTGAATCCTGGGCATTGTTCCCATTAGTGTGCTAATGTCTCTGGCTATGGGTGAATCTAGTTTGCAGCTGAGGCATGACACACAGACTGTGTGGTAGGAAGTGTTCTTGCTTCCTGTGACTGGTTCTTGTACTCTGAGCCACAGAGTGGTGGGACAACCTGTAACTGAAAGACTCCAAATGCAGTCACGTGTCTTAGGAAGCCTGGAGTCTTTGCTTGCATGAGCTGAAGCTATGAGCTGCTGTCAGCATTGATTAAGCTGGGCCGAATCCATGATGAGTGTTCGCTGATAACCCAAGGGTGAAAATGCTTTGTTCTGAGCTACCCAGGCAAGTAGTGAATGTAACAAAGGTTGACAGGAAAAATGGTTGCAGTGTGAAACTCTTTTTCCTGTCTAGAAGAGAAGGTGCTGTGAAACACATAACCTTCCTCTATTTTTTCAGGGTGCACTCCAGATTTGAGAAGCGTACTATATTGAGTTCTTGGGCCCTGCTAGGATTTAGTTCTAAACTTCTAAGGAAAAGGTAGCATACCCATAAAGTGTGTGGCCTCTGTTCATTTAGAAATGCTCTGTGAGGACTTGTTCCTCATTCTTTTTTTTTTGTTTGTTTTTGGGTCCGGTCATGGGGCCTGAACTCTGGGCCTGGGCACTGTCCCTCAGCTCTTCAGCTCAAGGCTAGCGCTCTACCACTTGAGCCACAGAGTCACTTCTGGCTTTTTTCTTTTTGCTTATGTGGTGCTAAGGAATTGAACCCAGGGCCTCAGGCATGCAAGGCAAGCGCTCTACCACTGAGCCACCTTCCCAGCCCCCTTGTTCGTCATTCTAATGTCACTAGCAATTCATGATCTCAGACAACAAATATGATGATTTGCCTTTCAAGCCCATCATTCCGCTTTAGACTCACCATCCTGATGGGGCGTATAGATTATGTTTTCTTACAAGTGTAGTAAGGCTATAGACTATGTAGTAGAGGGATGGAGGGGACAAGCAGAGATGACCCGGTCAAGTAGGGAGGGGTACAAGGCAGTCTTCATATTGTTAAAGAAGTTACATTTCTTCTGCCATAGCCAGGTACCTGGAATTGTACTATGTTGTGGTACCACAGTGTTTAGTGTATTGGACAGTTCCGTGATATATTTACTCTGCAAGTCTGTGTGTATGTGTGTGTGTGTGTGTGTGTGTGTGTGTGTGTGTGTGTGTGTGTGTGACCCAGTATTAGGGGACTTGAACTCAGAACCTGGACATGGTCCCTGAGCTTATTTTTGTTCAAAACTAGTGCTTTACCACTTGAACTGCAGCTCCACTTTCAGCTTTTTGCTGGTTAATTAGAGATAAGCATCTTCATGGACTTTCCTGTCTATGTTGACTTCAAACTGTGGTCCTCATATCTCAGCCTCTTAAGTAGCTAGAATTATAGGTGTGAGCCAATGGTGCCCAGCCACTCAATATGTTTTGATGTCAGATTGTCATTGGTGAAAGTTCCAGGACCCTGCCTCTATTCCTCTCCCAATCACTTGTCTTACTGGTAGGGAGAAGACTCCTGTGTTTCCTCTGCCAGTCACTCCATGTGACGTCAAGTTCAGCAGATGAAGAGGGCAGTATGTAACTTCACTCAGGAGCAGAGCAGCTCTGCTTTTGAATGTTTGGCATTTTAGCCTCTGCTGCAGATTACCTTCAAAAATGGATGCTGTGATGACAAGAGATTTACATACAGACCACCCAACCAGGTGTTTCTTTGGTATATTTTAACCTTGAAATTCAGTCTGTGCGAACTGCTCTTCATTGGCTGGTACTTGGTACGGAATCAAACCTCACCTACCATTGCTGAAGGGATTCGGAACTCCAGACACACCATAACTTCCCAGCCTATCTACAATCAGACCATGAGGGGGCATAACTAAGCCCTGCCTCCTCTGCTTTTCTCAGGAGCAAAACTCTCACATTGTTCTTTTCTACCCAGCCCCCATTTCCTTCTCCATATTAAAAAGATTCCTTGCAGAGGATTTGTAACGTGGCATATCACTTCCCACAGATGTTCTACTAGGGAGAAGGAAAGTATCTCACCTTATTTGCAGCCCATCATGGATGTTTACACGCTCATGAGACACTGGATGTCCACAGTGAAAGTGGAGGAATGCAGGACTGTTCAGGAGGGACAAGAATGATCCTGACATTCTGACTGGAGCTAAAGCCATAGACCACAGGGATTGAACACAGAGGCCTGCACTTAACAAATCCAGTTTGGCACCACTTGCTCAGTAGAAATGATTCAGTTAGGAACCAGAAAGGCCGGTTTTGTTGCTCTGGTACAGTGAACTGTAAGGTGAGCTGTGAGGAATGGGAATAGCTGTGATTTCTTTTAGGCCCATACTTGAGGATTAGATTTGGTCTACGGTGTTTCTTAACAAATGTATTCAATCATTCTGTATAGCTATTTTTCATAGTGAAGGGTCATTTTCAAAGAGAAGCGTTTTGTGTAGCGTTTTAAGATATTGCAGCACTGAGAGCTTCCCACAAGCCTGAAGGTGTGGATTTTAAACAAGTTGTTGATAGGTTCTGGCAAAAGGAATAAGAAACCCCAAAGAGGAAGGGCTTCTGGAGAAGTAGAAGAGAGGCCCTTATCTACGGTGTGACCACTAAGCTCTCCCCCAAGTAGCCTCCATGCTGCAGGACGAATGCACCAATACTAACAGGCCTCTTCCATCAGGTAGAAAGGACAGGGTGAAACACAGAAGTTGTTACTTTCTGGGGAGGTCACACAGTCCTAGTCAGAGACTCATCTCCAAAACGAATCAGATGTATTTGACAGTGGTTTTACCTGTTTGTTTTTAAGTAGTAGGTGCCTTTCTCATATGTGCAGTCCTGAAACTTACATAAGAAGTCCCATTACTCTGCCAGTACCAACAGAGTGCCCTCCTAAGTTTTCAAAACAGCTATTGGGAATCATCACCTACGGTGTCAATCTAGAAAGCTATAAACAGCTGCAGATGGCCAATCTCTGTGGACTTGTTTCCTTACCTTTCAGGCTCTTTCCATATTCATGTCCTATGGTTCCATTACTAATTTCTACTCCAACGAGTATTGTTCAGCTCCTCCTAGTGTAGCTAAATAATGATAGAATATGTTGGTATTTATCATATATGACTTGAAATACGAATGTCTACAAATCTATTCAATTTCCAAGTACTAGACTCTGTGATTTTATTTGTCATTAAATAGTATCTGTCAAACTTCAGTGGGTGAAGTACCTGCATTTGATGTTTTCATTATTGAGTGAGCAAAGCCATGTGCATGCTTTGTGGATTTTGATCAATTACCTTCTTCAAGTTATTTATTTATTTATTTTATTGTTGGTTGTGGGGCCTGAACTGTGGGCCTGGGCGCTGTTCCTCAGCTCTTCAGCTCAAGGTTAGTACTCTACCATTTGAGCCACAGCTCCTCTTCCGGCTTTTTCTGCTTATGTGGTGTGAGGAATTAAACCTAGGGCCTCATGGATGCAAGGCAAGCACTCTACCACTGAGCCACCTTCCCAGCCCCTAAGTTATTTATTTTTAATTGAGAGTTTTAATTACAAAATAATTTCTGCTTGTTGGGGGAAAAGTAATAGAAGGTTCAAGTCTTGCCAGGCACTGGTGGTAATGCCTGAAATCTTAGTTACTCAGGAGGCTGAGACTTGAAGATTGAGATCAAAGCCAGTTCAGGCAAAAATATCCTTAAGATTCTTATCTCCAGTTAACCAGATAAAAGGTGGAAGTAGAGCTGTAGCTCAAGTAATAGAGTACCAGTCTTGAGTGAGAAAGCTAAAAGACAATGCCCAGACCATGAAGTCAAGCCCTAGTACTGGGATGAAAATAAGCCCTAGTACTGGGATGAAAATAAAAATAAACATCTTTATATTTTCCTCAACCCAAATGTTGGGTTTAAAACATTCCAGGATGCGCACATGTACACACATATCTACATACATAAATATATGTATGTATTAACTATAATATCTTAGTGTGTAATATATACAAATATGTCTATATATATCAACTTACACACACACACACACAAAATGTAAAGAACTTATTTTTTTTAACAAACTAAACTTTTTTCTCCTGAGTTTTGATCTAAGACTTCCCAATGACAGTAGGCATCTATATACTTTAATACCACCCTTTGATTTTATAAGCTTAATCCTTTGATTTTTAAGGCTGTCCAATTATTGTTAAGGAAAGTTTGGACTAGAAGTTCCAACACTTGTTCATTCTTATTATAGAAAAATCAGATTATACAGATTAAAAGGAGAGAAAGCTAAATTTTATCATTTATTTATTTATTTACTTACTTACTTATTGGTCTTGGGGCTTGTACTGAGGGCCTGGGAACTTGCCCTGAGCTTTTGTTGCTCAAGGCTAGCAATCTACCACTTGATTCACATCTCTGCTCCCAGCTTTTTGGTGGTTAATTGGAGATAAGACTTTCCTGACTGGGCTGACTTTGAACCACAATCCTCAGATCTCAGCCTACTGAGTAGCTAGGATTACCAGTGTGAACCTTGGTGCCTGGATAGGAACTAATTCTTTTAAATATAATTTCATTGTTTTTATTAAGGTGCTGTACAGAGGGGACTTATTTCACAAGTCAGGTAATGAGTATAATTCTTTTTAGACAATTTTACCCCTTTAGTCTGACTGTGTGCGAATGACTGGAGTCCTGTATAGGTTATCATGTCCAGTTGTATTTTAGATCTGACTTCCACATATGAGAGAAAACATGCACCATGTGTCTCTCTGACTGTGGCCTACCTTGTTAACATGATTTATTCTAGGTCTATTCATTTCTCTGAAAATGGCATAATTTTATTCTTTCTAATGAATGAGTAAAATTCTATTTTATACCATAATTTTTTGCTCCTCTCATCTATTGTAGGGCATCTGGGTCATTTGGGAACTCATTTTTAAAGACAGAAAAAAATGTTTCAGCAAGATTATATGCCCATGTGAGAATTCCTGCAGTAATAGCAACATAACTTTTAATACACAAAATAAGAACTGACAAAATTACAAGGAAAGTTGGGTGCCAGTGGCTCACATCTGTAATCCTAGCTACTCAGGAGACTGAGATCTGAGGATTGCAATTCAAAGCTGTCCTGAGGGGCTGGGAAGCTGGCTCAGTGGTAGAGCACTTGCCTTGCATGCATGAGGCCCTGGGTTCGATTCCTCAGCACCACATAAGCAAAAAAAAAAAAAAAAAGCCAGAAATGGCTCTGTGGCTCAAGTGGTAGAGCACTAGCCTTGAGCTGAAGAGCTGAGGGACAGCGCCCAGGCCTAGAGTTCAGGCCCCATGACCAGACCAAAAAAAAAAAAGCTATCCTGAATAGGAAAGTCCATGAAACCTTTGTTGCCAGTTAACCACCAAAAAGCTGGAAGCAGAGCTATGGCTCGAATAGTAGAGTGTTAGCCTTGAGCAACATAGTTCTGGGACAGAACCTAGGCCCTGAGTTCAAGCCCTAAGATTGGTGTGTACGCAGCACACACACACACGCATACATTTCTAAATGGGACTTTTTCCTGTGGTTATCACTAAACATATCTCAAAAATAAATGAGTGAACAAAAGTATTAGAAATACATAGTTTTTAAATAAATTAGCCTGGTCTGAGAAACATGTTGATTGATACCTCCATCCAATAAATAGTGGCCATAATAATCTTCAGGCCACATGGACTTGACATGAGGGAACCTCAAAAATTCCAAAGGTTTCTCTGCATGCACTCCAATTTGACTAGAGAAGAAGTTGGGTAGAGGAGGCTGGAAAGGTAAGTCTGGGAGGAAGTTGAATACTCGGGCAGAAGATTCTGCTGACCAACTTGGGGACAGGCACTACAGGAGTTTCCTGAGAAGGTGAATTTGTGATGAAGACCAACCACCGCAAAAGTTAATGAGAAAAGAACAGGCTCTGCTTAAATCATGAGCTGGTGCAAAGTAAAGACCTGGAAGCTCACACTTGTGATCCTAGCTACTCAGGAGACTGAGATCTGAGAATCACAGTTCAAAGCCAGCTCAAGTAGTAGAGTCCCTAAGACTCTTATGTCCAGTTAACCAGCAAGAAAAGCTACAGGTGAAGGAGTAGGAGAACTGAGCCAGTATGGAACACATTGTGATGGAGCAGAACACTGCCTCAATCCAGGCTCATAGGGCAAAGTGAGACTTAATTCTAGAAAATCATTTACTGCCATTTAAGTACATAGTTTAGCTTTGTGTATTGCTCTTGCACCTATTTGGGGCATACAGTTAGGACCAACTGCACTAGTTGCTTATACAAAGTTTTAAATTTGCTTCTGTAATTAGAATTAAGACAACTCTGGGAGTTTAGAATAACTGTTTCCACGTGTTTACTCATGTAAGAGCAATTGTAGTCTCCTTGTTTCTCCTTGCTCTACAGTTATGGAAAATGAAGCCCAGGAAGGTGACTCATGATGGATTGTGCCGAGTGCCATCTGTTCTGTTTCTTCATCTATGCCTTGCAGGGGTGCTGTGGTGCAAGTGCTATTTGCCTTTCCTCTTTTGAGGATCAGGAAGCTGAGACTTAGAAGGCAGTTCCATGGAGGTACACACCTAAAATTCCAGTACTTGGGAGTCTCAGGTAGAAGGATCAAGACTTTGAAGCTAGCCTGCCTGTGCAACATAGTAAATTTCAGGCTAGCTTGGGCTCTATAGTAAGACCTTGTCTCAAAATAAATAAAAACAACTCTGGAAGCAGAGCTAGAAAGATCATGGTCCAAGGCATGTCTAGGGAAAATTTTAAGATAATTTAAGACAAAATATCTGAAAGACAAGCTAAAACAATCTGGAAAAAAAGCAAAAGTATAGGGCCAAGCGTGTGAGACCTTGAGTTTATTCTCTAGTACTAAAAAAAAAATGGAGTAGGAGCAGTCAGGGTAGGGAAAGGGAATGGAGGAGAAGGGGAAGGAGAAGGAGGTAGAAGTGGTGGAGGGAAAGTCACTAAGACTAAACTCAGGGATCAATCAAGAAAGTTCAGAATATATATTTCTTCATATTTCCATTGTTTAGGGAAAAACTGACTTCTCATAAAGTTCCTACTGTCTTAATTATGTATTTGTCATCTATGTCTGTCTCTCATAGTATTTTCCAGGTGTTCTGGTTTTAGATTAATAAGTATTTATTGGATAAATGGATGACCATCATGAATCTCCATTCCGATTATGAGAGAAGACCAGATTTCAGCTGGCTCTTTTCAAGTATATAAGCTTGAGTGACTCAAGTGGACTTAAGAACTATTTCTCAGAAGTGCCCTGAAGCATTTCCGTGAAAGAGAGGGAGGGTATAAATCAGTCTTGTGAATTTTAAAATCAGGTCTATTTCCCCTCTGAGATCATTTGTAATCCAACTGACTTCCTTTGTATAGATTGTTTTAGGTCTCCATTGAAAATCAAGGAGGGATTTAACCCTCCTGTTTGATAGTGTCTGCAGATGTTTGAAACTTCATATTACCTAAGTTATTCACCTGATAACACATCATATTTAATCAACTCTTTACCTGCTCTGTCCTGTTAGGGAAGGGAAGCAGAAGAAAGCACACAAGAAATGCTCTTATTTCTAATCCACAGTCAAGCAGTTAGGCCATGTTCTTTTCAGGTTACATAAAACATTTTTTTTGTCTTTTTGAAGTCCAAGGTCACTTTTTAATTGCAGAGGGAAAAAATCATAACTTTACATGGGAGGATCCCTACAGACATCATATATTTTGTGCGATGATTCGCTGAGAAAGACACAAGGTCACTTTTATGGTATTATTTGCCAAAAATTCATTCTGGAATTAAACTATGAGGATGAACCCAAACTGAGAATCATTCTATGACCTTTTCAAAAGTGCAAAGTGATGAAAGGTCAACTGAAAGATAGTCCCAGCTTAAAGAAGACCAAGGAGATACCACATCCAAGTGGAATATGGAGTCATGAATAAGACCCTAGCCCAGAAAAGGCACATTAGCAGGACAATATACTAACAATCTGTAGTTAATCGTGACACAATGATAACTTCCTCATCTTGGCAATTGCACCGTGGTTCACTTAAGATGTTAATGTTTGGGAAAGTTAGGTGAAGAACAGAGAGGAAATGTGTTAATTACTTTGACAGCTTTTTCTGTACTCTGAAACTATTTTAAAATAAAAAGTAAAGAACATTTTTCAACTGTAATCACTCACCTTGAATATTACTCAGCCATCATCTGGTATTCCCCTAAAGCATTTATTCTTCTAGGCTCCTAGGTAATTATTTCACAGGCTCTTCTTTTTCTGTAACCCTCCCATAGCTGTAACAATGCTGAACTCCTACCCAGTTGCCCCAAGAGGAGGTGGGTCTCTACTGTTGTAACCTCATTCATTGAGAAAAGTAGAGGAATTTCTACAACCAAGTCTCCCAACACCAGTGTTTACTTCTATCCCAGTGCTGACAGTGTTCCTAGACATACTACAGAGTTCTTCCCCAACTTGGTATAGCCTCCTTACACTTCATCCTTTCTTAGCTATTCAGGAAATTTGTTCTGACACGTCTTCAGATCTTCCCTTTGTCTCTGGCTTGGTAATACCTTTTCCATCAATCTCTGTCTTAATCTGCTTCACCTCTCCTCGCTCCCCCTCCCTTTTTTTCTCCCTCCCCCTCCTGCTCCCTCAGAAAATTTTTGTAACCATAGAGATAAGCTGTTATTTCTTCCATTTGAAAGGGAAAAAAGAAACACCTCTAGATCCCACTTCCTTCTTCAGCCAGTTTTCGTGTTAACACTTCCCTTCCTTTACAATCAATCTTCTGACACTTATTTACAGTTGTTGTCTCCAATGTCTCCACTTTCATTCTTTTGGGGAGAACAATTCCAGTGGGACTTAGCTCCACTCTTCATCTACCATACTCATTGGTTGCTAGTGGCTTCTGTGTTTGTGCCTTCAGCAGTCAGTTTGCCCTCTCTTCAGAAGTCCTTCCTCTCTCCCCTAGGTCTGTCCTCACCCTCTCTTTCTTATCCCAGTCACCTGATTTATCTTCTGCTCCTCAGGAAGCTCTTTCTTCATGTCTTTGCAGGTTCCTGCTCATTTTCCTAACTTCCTTTTCTGTTGCAATGCTCCGGAGCCTAGGCTTGGACTTCTCTTTATATTTATTCTGTGGATGATCTCATCCTACTTTGCAACCTTAACCAAATACTACTTATATGCAGATGGCTTCAAATTATTTCTACAGTGTGGCTATCTATCCACCTTTATCTAACTGCCTATTCAACATCCCCTTGTTAGAAAACTAGAATACAAACTTCATAAGGAAGCCAAGTGTCAGTGACCCTCTCTCTCATGACTATAATCCTAGCTACTCAGGAGGTTGAGATCTGAGGATCAGAGTTCCAAGCTAGCCCAGGCAGAAAAGTCTGTTGAGACACTTATATCCAATTAGCCAGAAGTAAAGCTGTGATTCAAGTGGGAGAGGAAATAAAAAGCTCAAGAACAGCACCCAGGCTCTCTGTTCCAGCCTCAGAGCCAGCAAAAAAAAATAAGTAAAAGTAAAAAATCATTCATTCATTAATTCGATAAGGCCAAGGATTTCTGTCTGATTCATGCACTATTATAACTCCAGTGTTTCTCAGAGTATCTGAGACATAGTAAGTACTCAGCATGTTGACAAGTATGGACATGCAACTTGACACTAGAACCTCAGCACAAAGTTTTGGGCAATGAACTGTGAACCAATGGAACCACCATGCCCTGTTTTCAGCATCAGTTCAACCTGATCTATGAATGATATCAATTCCTAGCCTGCTGAATTAACCTTAGGCCTCCAATGTTTATCACACCAAAGATTCCCCCCTTGTTTCTAGGTGATGATGATATTTACTGCTTGGGTTGATCCCATTTGAACCTTTGGCATGATTTGGTACTCAATTTTCAGTGTTTTTAATACTGTTACTGTTCACTCTCAAAGCACTTGATGAGTTCTTTTTATCACTATTGTTGTTGAGGAAATAATGTTCTCTCCTTGCATTCTCATCATTCCGATGTATTATGATAAAGCCAACAATAACTGGAAATCTGAAATGACTTCCAAGTTTCTAAACAGACATAATAAACTTGCCATCAAACCCGAAGTTGTACATGAGTGACTTCTGGGTGAAGCCATTACAGATGAGCCAACAGGACATTTGATTTATTTAAATTCTTCACCAATATTTCACAGACCAGGTATTTTCCACATGAAAATCTAGATCTCGAGAGAATGATGGGCAGGGTGACACTGATCAAGATGGTATTGCACACATCAATGGACATGTTAAATTGAAACCCTTTTACACAACTCTTAGAAGAGTTGAAGAGTTGGCCTTGAAAATGACCAGCATGTTTTTTCCTTCAAGGCCTTCACACTTGTTCTTCTGTCTGGGATTCACTTAGCCTAGTATCTGCAGGCTCACTCCACTCTCCTCCTCCCAGCCTCTTTCCCCTCATGGTCTACGTATATGGTGCTTGAACACATGGAATTCTTTCTGCTGCTACCTTCTGAAAAGACCTGTTTCCTAGGGTATAGAAGTCCCGCCACCCATTTCTCTCAATTTTATTTCCTGATTGGCTTCTGTGGATTTTAACCTTCATTCAAAATGGCACCGACTAGCATGGACAAATCTGTGTCTAGGAATTTTGCTCTCTCTTTGAACATTGAAAATATGAAAAATTGTAAGTTTAATAGATTAAGCATGCCTATCAAAATCAGTTTTGAAGAGTGTGTCTTTTATTTGTTCTAGGACTTTCATTTAAAAATTAAAATATTTAGCCTGGTACCAGTGGCTCATGCCTATAATCTTAGCTACTCAGGAGGCTGAGATCTGAGGATTGAGGTTCAAAGCCAGCCCAAGAACTGTGAGACTCTTATCTCCAATAAACCACTCAGAAAACTGGAAGTGGTGCTATGTCTCAAGTGATAGAGTGCTAGCCTTGAGCTGAAGAGAGTAGGGACAGCGCCCAGACCCAGAGTGCAAGCCCCACAACCAACAACAACAAAAAAAAATTAAAATATTTTTAGAGCTGGGTGCTGGTGGTTTATGCTTACTATCCCAGCTATTCAGAAGGCTGAGATCTGAGGACTACAGTTTGAAGCCAGCTTGGCAGGAAAGTCTGTGGAACTTTTATCTTCAATTAACCAGCCAAAAGTGGAGCTGTAGCTCAAGTGGTAGAGGTCTAGCCTTGAGCACAAAAAGTCAGGGACAGAACACCATCCCTGAGTTCAAGCACCCATACTGGCAGAAAAGAAAAATTAAAACATATATTTTTTGGAGGGGGTCTGGTCATGGGGCCTGAACTCTGGGCCTGGGCGCTGTCCCTCAGCTCTTCAGGGCAAAGCTAGCACTCTACCACTTGAGCCACAGCACCACTTCTGGCTTTTTTCTTTTTGCTTATGTGGTGCTGAGGAATCGAACCCAGGGCCTCAGGCATGCAAGGCAAGCGCTCTACCACTGAGCCACCTTCCCAGCCCTAAAACATATTTTTTGACGAGCTAGATATGATACAGCGTACCTGTAAACACTTAGAAGGCTGAGGCAGGTGGATTAGGAGTTCAAGACCAATATGTTCTACATGCTACATAGCAAGACTATAACAAATACACACACACACACACATACACACACAAATTCTGATTCATCCTTTGTTTTTCTTGGTTTAGGCAGGAAAAATAATAAGGGAAATAAGATGAGAAGAATCCTTGTCCTGCTGTGAACTTCCTTTGACATGTTCATAAAGAATTTGGAGGCTATTGGGCACTGGTGTTTCATGCCTGTAATCCCATCTACTCTGAAAGCTGAAATCTGAGGATTATGCTTCAAAGCTAGCCCAGGCAGGAAAGTTGGTGAGACTCACTTTTATCTCCAATTAAGCTCCAGAAAACTGGAAGTGGTGCTATAGCTAAAAGTGCTAGTACACTAGCCTTGAGTATAAAGAGCTCAGGAACAGTGCTCAGGCCCCAAGTTCAAGCCTGCTGAAAACAAAACAAAACAAAATAAGACACAAAAAGGATTAGGAAGCCTTCAGAGGGCTGAAACTTTCTGTTGTGTAGAACACTGACAAAGCCAGAAACACGCACTAGAGTTAAAAATATTATCATATGTTAAAGCTGCTAATAATTTATTTGAAAGAAAATATTCCATTATTGGTTAGTGAACATATAGCCTTTATCTATAAAAAGTGCATATCCAAAAGACAACAGGAAAGTCAAATCTCAATTGCCATTGAGATTCAATTCTGAATTCTGTGGATTGGAGGCAGTGAAGCAGGATGCAGAATGCTACAGGTTTGATTATGAACTCTGGAAACCCAGGCGATTTCCTTATCCGCAGCTGTATTCTCACTATCTGGTTGAGTACTTTGCAGAACATGAGTTTCATGAGGAAAGGAGAGAACGAATTTCGATGTCATGGTCACTACAAGCAGAAGTGTTTTCAGATTTACTGGGCACTTCCTGGGGTGGGTTGTTTGTTTTTGATGGAAACAGGTCTTAACACATGGTGAATTGGAAGTGAGTTTTTCCTATTGCTGCCTGGCACAAGGGAACTTATTTTTAGCTCTGATTCCTTCCTTTGAGTATTGTTCTTCTCAAGATGGCCAAAAGATAAATCTCATGTACTTCCTTCTTTATGATATTTATCCTGTACTGAGTATATAGTAAAGCAGGAGTAAAACAGTCATTAATTCCGAAATTATTCCATGTTAGTAAATCCCTTCAGATGATTAAATTCACTCTTCTTTCTTCTTTTCTCAACTTAATTTTAGATGTCATTAAACTTCTGTTTATTTGCTTCTAAGTGCTTCCTCTTAGATAGTCAACCCTGTCCCCCAGTTCTAATTTTCTCTGTGTTCCTGAGACAGATCTATATCTTCTGCCCTCACTGAGCGCCTACACTGTGGTCACATATCTTGTCTGTGCACAGGCCAGGTTTCCTGAGCTATCTCCAGGGTTGCCTCAACCTTCTTGTGGTCAGTGGACTTCATCTTTGCCTTGACTAAATGCCACAACTCTGTTCACAGGAGCAGTATGGCCTGAAGCCTTGGGATGATGAATCTCAAATGTCATTGATGTATCTACCTCAGAGGTGATAAGTGGACAGCCTGAACACCTCCTCTTAAGCTTGCCTCTTGTTCCCATAGACCATTGCCGTGCTCTAACCTGGTAGTTATTGCCACATAGCATGGTCTTTGCCACAGTTTCCCAACCTGCTTGATTCCAGTTGCTTCTCTATTGCGTATTTTTTGCCACCAGGCTAAACTAAAATGATTGGTTTCATTTCATACTCTTTCGATCAAATATTCTGTGACTTTTTAACCTATGTTGGTGTCCTCTTTACACTTTGTTATACATGGCAAAATAGCTGCTTAGTATGTAAGTACAAAGAATAATGGAAATACGGAAGCAGCTGTGTTATATGAAATTGCTGAAGTTATGTTGACAATCCTTTGACCTAGTATGTAGAAAATAAGAAGCTGGGGCCTGGGAAGGTGGCTCAGTGGTAGAGTGCTTGCCTTAAAAATAAGAAGCTGATTCATATTTCTATTTAAAGAATGGAGAACATGACCAGAAGCATTTTTATATTTCAATTGTATATAACTAATTGTCTGTAACTAAGGAAGATAAAGATTCTTCCTCTGGAACTGAGCAAAGGTGGCTCATGCTTGTAATCCTAGGTATTTAGGAGGCTGAGATTTGAGGTGCCAAGCCAGCACGGGCAGGATAGTCCATAAGACTCTTAACTATAATTCATCACGAATAATGTGGGAGTGAAACTAAAGCTCCAGTAGTAGAGTGCACCAGCCTTGAGGAAGAAAAATAAAAGCTAAGGGACAGTGCCTAGGTCTTGAGTTCAAGCCCCCAAAACAACATTTTTTTTCCCATTTGGAACTCAATTTCTTTTTTTTTTTAATTGTGAAAATACCGTACAGAGGGCAAGATAACGAGTACATTTCTTATCAAGCATTGTTGCCTCCTCTTTGTTTCCCCTTCCCATACTCCTCCCTACCTCCCTCCGCCCAATCCTACCCCCCCCCCACCAAAGTTGTAAAGTTCTGGAACTCAATTTCTTTACCCTAAGAGAAAGGAAATGTTTTTCATGTCCCAGTTTTTCTGATACTATTAAATTTATTATATTGGTTTGGAGGAATGGCTCTGTGGCAGAGCACCTGCCTATCTAGCGAATCAAAGGCCCTGAGTTCAAACCAGAAGAAAAAAAAAGAATGATATTTTAAAGTACTCCACATAGGTTACCTTAATATGTATAAAAATAAATCCTACTTGAGTCTAAATACAAAAGATTGAGTAAATTTGATAGCATAATTAAATATTTCAATTTATATGTAAATCACAGCTTACAAAATTCAGACTTAAGTTTGGCACCAAAGGGACCTCTCTGTATATCTCATTTATTCTTTGAAATAACTCGTTAATACAGGTGGCATTTTCTCCAATATATTTTAGCAAAATATTCTTAGTTTAGCTAAGGGGAAAGGGAAATGCTTTACTCTGTACCTGTTAATATGCACTACAATCAGAATTAGTCTTTTAGATATTCTAGTTCCAGGACTTGCTTTTATCCTGTATCATGCTCCGTAACTGTTTTCCTTTCCACCAGTGGATTTCATTCCTCTTTTTATTTCATGGCTTTGCATTCATGAAAGGATGATGGTTACATCTGTACTCTTCCACTGAGATATTTGATTCACACTTTAGCTTTCATTTTCTGCATATTTATTTTTAAAACTTTGCCCCTATATTTGAATCATTGGTGAGTGAGAGAATCTCAAACATTGTTTCAGCAGCAACATACCTGTTTGCAGAATTAAAGTAAATGTAGTATTTCTAGCATGGGAGGCTCAGGCTAAGTGGCAGTCATTCATTCCCACCTGTGTTGGCGTCAATGACTGTGAGTGCAAATGAGTTGGAAAATGTCAGGGAGGGTCTAGGGAGTTGTTAAAAGTTACAGGTAGATGAATTTTCTACTTCTGAAATGAAGGTAACCTGTATCCATTGCTGAATTTCACTTTTTTTTTTTTACCACTTAGGAATACTGTAGACATAACATTTTTATGTGCTTGACATTTTATAAAAATCAGATTTGCAGCTATGAACAGCCTTCCTTCTTTTATGATCTACCTGACAATAAACTATAATTAGCTTTTATTGCACTGTTATCAGAAAGGGATGGTAAAATTAGCATTTCACAGATGCAACACCGACCTTCATTTGGCAGTTGCCTATGTAAATTCTCTGGAAGACATACGACACTTAAAGAGTAAGTCTTAGATTTATATTTTAAATACCCTATTACTTTCATTCTTTAGTTCAACTTTTAAATGTCATATTGTTTGTAGAATCAAATTGCCTTCCCCACTAATGAAATATGTATTGAATTTGTCTACATGCAATGCACTGTTTTAGGTGCTGTGGTAGGTGAATGGTAGGATGATGTTCAGTTAGGCAATGCATGCAACACTGTTATGTCTGCTGGTCCTTCTAGCTGAAATGCCATTTATCATTCTCTGGCTACCTTCTAAGCATTTTTTAAGCCCAAGTACTATCATCACCACCTTTTTTTTTCATTGACTATACACAAAACACGTATATGTGTGTATGTGATATGATATTGTGATATGGTATGACATGACACATAAGTACTTTGTGTATGACTAAGTCAACCTAATTAAATATCCATCACTTGACAGAATTTTTTGTAATGACAACACTGGAGAGCAATTTTGAAGTATACATTATTATTGACTGTAGTCACTATGCTTCTGTCTGTTATACAATAGATGCCTAGGACATAGCCCTTCTGTCTAATGGAAATTTTGTATCATTTGACTTATATCTTTCTATAACCCCTACACTCCAGTATCTGGCTTCTATAAATTTGATTCTTCCAAAAGATTTCACGTGAGTGAGATTGTGTAGTATTTGTGTTTCTGTGTTTGGCTTATCTCACTAAGCATAATGTCCTCTGCACTCATCCTTGTTTATGGATAAACAGAATTCCCTTCTCTTTTAAAGCTGAATGCTATTTTGTTGAGTGTATATGCTACATTTTTGTATCCACTAGTCTGCTAATTAATTCTTAGATTGATGGTAAAACTTGGCTATTGTGAATAGTGCTGCAATATACATGGAGAGCAGGTCTCTTTCAACATACTTATTTCATTTCCTTAGATTGCCATAAGTGGAGCCTTGAGATAATAGAGTAGTTCTTTTTCTAATTTTTGAGGAACATTCATACTGTTTTTCATAATGGTGATACAAACTTACATTTACCAACATTAGTGGGCAAGAGTTCCTTTTTCTCTACGTTCTTTCCAGCACTCATCCTTTATGTTTTTTCCCCCCAAAGCCAAAAAGTGAAGCGTTGTTTCATTGATATTATAGCTACACTCTTTCCAGTTTGCTATCCTTCCCCCATCCTACTCTCCTGCCTTTTTGGTAGCATGTATCATGAGGTATTACAATTTTTGGAATATTTTGTAAAATCTCAGGTTGCAAATTCCTTGAGATTATGAGATTGAGTCTTCTAGTTTTGTTGTCTAAGGCTTTTACTCACATATATTCTCAACAAGAGTTTGAAGAGGCATAAATAAAGATGTACAGTCATACAGACTAACTAAGTAAGGTAGCAGCAAAAATGTCAAGAATGGCTTATGAACAAGCACTATCAGTAAGAAAGATTGGTGGTCAAGGAAAGGTTCTTGATTAGGGCCAGATTCATGATAGGTTTGTATTATTCTGGAACATTAGAAAGGAAGTGATGCATAATTTCAGATGCACACTTAGTGACCAGGAGACTGATAAGAAGGAAGTGTACTTTCTGAAGAGTAATTTGGTAATGAAATGCAGGCTGTATTGCGGAGGTAGGTAGGAAGACAGGAAAGCAGGAAGTTAATCCAAATGAGCTTATAAGTTTAAAAAAAAGCATAGTGGGAAACCATGAGGGGAAAATAACTGCAACTTAGATAATGGGGAACCATCTGTGTTAGAAGCACAGTCTTGACTGAGTGAAGAGGAAGGCTGGTATACAGGCAGCTGTTTATCAGAGGAATGATGGGTTCAGGTTTTTTATTTTTTTCAGTCATGGGGCCAGAACTCTGGGTCTGG
Source organism: Dipodomys ordii (assembly GCF_000151885.1). NCBI lineage: Eukaryota > Metazoa > Chordata > Mammalia > Rodentia > Heteromyidae > Dipodomys > Dipodomys ordii. The sequence continues at coordinate 24,710,151 of NW_012267217.1, read as the reverse complement.
GTGCTGTCCCTCAGCTCTTCAGCTCGAAGCTAGTGCTCTACCACTAGAGCCACAGCACCACTTCTGGCTTTTCCTGCTTATGTGGTGCTGAGGAATTGAACCCAGGGCCTCATGCATGCAAAGCAAGTGCTCTACCACTGAGCCACCTTCCCAGCCCCCATGGGTTCAGTTTTGGATACTTGAGGTGACGGGGAGATTTCTATCTAGAATTGTTCGGTATACATTTTTTAAATATCTTATTAGGTTTTTCCTTTTATTGTGTTTACCAAAAAATTGAACCCAGGCTTCATGCATACTAGGCAAACACTCTACCACTAGCTACATTACTCTGCCTCCTCATTGTACATTTAAATATCAGTATTCATGGAGGAGAGAATTTGGAAAAGGAAAGAATGATTGTTGCATGAATGTCAGGACTTTGAGGACTGAGGAGAAATATAGTTTCAGGAAAGCGGTAAGAAACAGAGTGTGTGGAAATGGATGAAATAAAGCAGACTTTCCTAAATTCATAATCTTCTTCTCCAAATTCTCCCTGAGTTCCCTGCCCCATTGAGTGGTACCATTGTCCACTGCCCAGCTCACCATCTAGAAATGGGATCATCCTTGGTCCTTCTACTTCATTCAGCTTCCTTCTTGTACTATAGTAAAAGTAACCTTCTTGCACTGGCTGCCTAGCAAGTGACCCTTGCATTTACCGAAAACCTGTGTGTCTTAGAGCCACTATCATCATGTTACCTCATACCCAGGTGAGGACCATGGCCTTGAAGATGGTTAGGTCTTCATTCTTACCACCCCTACTCCAGCCTTGCCATCTCATGTTTTTTTTTCTGTTCCTGGACCTTGAACTCTAAGAATGGGCGCTGTCCCTAAGCTCCTTTTGCTCAAGGTTAGCGCTCTAACACAAGAGCCACAGCTCCACTTCTTGTTTTTCTGTGATTAATTGGAGATAAGAGTGTCTCAGACTTTCCTGCTTGGCCTGGCTTTGAATTGTAATCCTCAAATCTCAGCCTCCTGAATAGCTAGGATTATAGACATGTGCCACCAGTACCCTGCCATCTCATTCTTTTTAAAACAAAGATCCAACTATGTCATTTTCATTTATGACTCTGTTATGAATTGTATCTCACCAAAAATTATTGAAACCTCAAACCCTAGTGCCTCTACAGAAGACCTTATTTGTAAGTGAGGTCTTTGCAGATGATGGAATCAAGATGAAGTCGTTAGGATGGGACTTAATCTAATTATGGTCTCCCTTTACAAGGGGAAAGAGAGATGTGTAGATGTTAGCAGAAATCAGAATGATGTCTTTGTAAGCGAAAGATGACCAAGATTGCCCGAACATCTCCAAACCTAAAGAAGACAAGTATGGAAGAAGTGATCAATCTCTCATAACTCTCAAATGGAATCAATTTACAAACCACTTCTCTCTGACTTCTAGCTTTCAGAGCTATGAGACAATAGTTTTTGTTAATTTTTATTTTTGTTTAGTTGCTTGAGACAGTATCTCACCATGTAGCCCCGTCTGGCCTCAAACTTGCATACCTGCTTTGTCATAAAAAATGAGCATTCCGACAAAGAGTTTTCAGCTATTACTGTGATGGAATAGAACTGCTTGTCCCCACCAAAACTCATGTTATAGTTTAGTCATCACTGTAACAGTATCAGGAGGTAGGACCTTTAGGAAGGAGTAATGACATTGGTCAAAAGGGAGTTCAGCCTGTTTTGTTCTTTGCCCTCTCACCTTCCTCCTCACCAGATGCTCTCAGCTCTGTACTGGACTTCCCACTGCAGATTTGGAAGCCAATATAACTCTGTTCCTTACAAACTATAGTCTGTGCCATGCTGTTGTAGCAGTACAAAATAAAGTGAAGACATAAGTTTAAGCAACAAAGGCAGAAATAAGACATTCGATAGGAAGTGTTGAAAAATTCTGACAGTGGAATAGGAAGGCTAGAAGGCAGAAACTAGAAGGGAAGAAGGAGAAAATATAACATCGGCCCAGGAGGGACAATATTCAAATAAATGTGATGCCAGGGAGATAGAACACAGAAAATGATTGAAAGGGTGTGTGAGAGAGAAAGAGACAGACAGACAGACAGACAGAAGCACACACACACACAGAAATGAAAGACTAAAAGAGAATACCTATCCAGTGGATAAGAACAGACCCACACAAAGATATATCATCCAAATACCAGGTAGGCATGAAGGAAAAAAAATCCAAATAATGTCCAGAAAGGAAAATAAATGGCACACGAGGGATCATAAGTCAGAAAGTCATCAGACTTTTGAACAGCATGGACAGGATTAATTCTTTCAAAATTTGGAGAGAAAAAGACTCCCAGTGTGTACTTTTAAGAACAGGAATAGACTCTATGTCTATTTTCCCAGCTACAAAACCTGTAAAAAATATTTATGTCCCATCCATTCTTAGGAACCTAGTAGAGGATGTGCTTACTAAAACAAGGAAGTAAACTAAGAAAGTGGAAGGCGTGTGGTTCAGAAATTGGAGATCTGGCCCAGAGGGCCAAGAAGGGGCTTCTCATGATGACAATGAGGGGACATTCTGGTGACAGGAGGAACCTCTCCAAGGGAGCAAAAGAGGAATGGTTGGGTGTCCATGGCTCACAACCCTAATCCTAGCTACTCAGGAGGCTGAGATCTGGGAGGATCTCAGTTCAAAGCCAGCTTGGGCAGGAAAGTCTATAAGAGTCTCATCTCCAATGAACCAACAAAATAACGGAAGCAGAGCTGTGGCTCAAGTGGTAGAGCACTAACCTTGAGCCAAAAAGCTCAGGGATAGTGCCTAGGCCTGGAGTTCAAGCCCCAGGACTGGCACAAAATAACAACAACGACAACAACAAAAAGCATACACTGATACCTTGATCTTTTTTTTGTATTTTATCTCTGATAGAGAGTTTAATATAGCCAGGCACTGGTGCCTCAGGCCTGTAATCCTAGCTACTCACGAGGCTGGGATCTGAGAATCCCAGTTCAAAGCCAGCCAGGGCAGGAAAGTCTGTGAGACTCTTATATCCAATTTAACCACCAGAAAACTGGAGGTGGTGCTGTGGCTCAAGTGGTAGAGTACCAGCCTTGAGCTGAAGAGCTCAGGGACAGTGCCCAGGCCCAGAGTTCAAGCACCATGACTAAAGAGAAAAAAATAGAAAGAGAGAGTTTAGTACAGTATTCATAATAAGTACATGGAGGTCATCAAATGAAAAAATTATACAAAAATTGTATACAACTTAACTCGGCATGAATATCAGGGTATCATTGTAAAAACTTGAATATTGATTTAACTGAAAAGAGCTCAACAGAGGAAAGTATAGGGATATAGACCATTCTGTGAAGGGTCTATAAAGGAGTACATTGCCTGCAGAAAACCTAAAACCAATAACAACACCAAGAGTTACTCCTCTTTTTGTTTATTACCACAATACACAAGCCATTTGAAACACAGTGATAAGATATCCTTCTCTGTGAAAGTCTGAGTAAGGCATGAGCAATTTCCTGCAGCTAGATAGACTGACACCACTGAGGCAGAAAAAGAGATGAAGGTTGCAGGAGGAAGGGTAGACTTGAAATAGTGAAATCCCGGATGTGGTTAAGGGGGTGATGGGAGGCTGAGATAGAGTTAGCAACCTATTCATGCTAAGGTAGGAAAGAAGCACTCCATCAATTGGACAGTGATAAGCTACACCCTATTTGATGGGTTTTGTCTCTAATTGGACACTGTCTAGAATCGTAAATCTTTTTGATTTTTATTAATTAACACTGACTGCGGATGCTAACCATGTCTGTTTCACTGACTTCACACAACCCCTGTCATCACGGCTTCCCGCTCATGCAGGTTTATTCGCCCTCTCTGATATTCATAGCACTTTGTTCACTCCCATGTTTTTCTCTCACAAAACTTCTTATTCCCTTTGAGGTCAGTGTTTGTCTCTTTTCTCTCAGTCATCAGTTATGAGAGTCTCTCACACCCTGGTAGAACTGTTGCAACACTATGTTCGGCTTTTCTTTGTAGTTTGCTTGGGTCTGCACAGGACCAGGCTCTAGTAGGTATAGAATGCTGCTGCTTCCTGCCTACCAAGTAAAAGAAATACAGATCTGTTCCCTTCAATGAAACATGACTGTTAAACTTCACTTCCTCTGGTTCCAGGTTGTGAAACCAGACTGGGGAGATTGACCCTCAACCTCATAGTCCACCTTTAAAATGATCAAGGGACCTTCCGTGGAGCCCTGCTGCAGAGCCCACGGTGAGGACGGTTTCCACCAGAGTTGCTGTTCTGTGGTGTGATCAGTCCTGTAAGAACAATGCACGCCATGTTCTTGTATCCTGAAAGTACTTAGGTGCTTCTTGACCTTTCTCTGCAAATTTCTAGTTGGAAGTAATTACGCAACGAAGAAAACAGGATCCCTCTCGCTTTGCAGTGTTACTAGGGGGAATCACAAGAGGGTTGGCAGTTCTCTGAAAAACTATTTCTAGATTGTTCTCTAGAATCATTTCTAGAATCTTGCTCCAACGACTCCTGTTAGACTCTGTGAGCATCAGACTAAGAAAGAAATCAGCATACCATGAGCAAGTGGAGGAGAGAGGCTGATTAGTTTGCTAATTGAGATCAGACACAAGAATTTTCTAGAGAAATCAAAGAAGCAAAGTAATTCTAAGGGGGACCCCCCAATGAGTAGAATTTTACTAATACAACTTGATAGGGTTCATGGCTTCTAACAATATGTGATCAGACATCTTTACCTCATCACCTGACCTGGGAGCTATCATCCATCTTCATTGCTGAACCCATAGTTACTGCTGGGCCACACTGGCTCCAGGCACTGTGCAGCATACACTGAATATTTATTTAGTCAACAGAACCCAGGGTGCTCCACAATCTTCACATCCAATTTGAGCACTTGGGCTTTTCCACTTAGAGGTAAGAATGTGCGCTCAAGATAAGCAAATGGCATTTGGATCTGGAATGGAGCTTTTATAAAATGTACATTCGGAAGAAAAGATCTGGTTTGAATAAAAGAATTAAGCTGCCCAATTAACAATAGCTGCTTGTGTGATCTGCTGCCCTTTATAGAAAACATCTAAATAATTGATATCTTGAATTGGGTTAAAGAGATCGTTAACGCAAAGGTATTCTATAAATAAAAGGATGCGTAAATAAGAGAGTAACCTTTTGAGATCCTTCTCTTAAATAAATTGTGTGTATGCATGTGTGTGTGTGTGTGTGTGTGTGTGTGTGTGTGTGTGTGTTGTTGTGTTGTTAGGAGACTTAAGAGGCTTTTGGCTGGAGAGTGGAGCTCTCTTAAGGAAAGTCCTATTTGTCTCAAGTGTACTGCCACCTTTCCTAAGCTTTCTCACTGGCAATGACTAATTTGTTTATCCCTGCTGAAGTGACCAGGCACCTGGCCTTGGCTTTTGCAAATAGAGTGAGACAAAAAACGTCCAGGTAGGAAGCTGACCTTCCCTTGGGATCTGTCATCATCAGAAAGGTTTAAGTGGCCGAGGGCCTACTTAGAGACAGCTGGGAGAGACATGGAAGGAAAGAGATCGAAAACTGCTTATAAATAAGAGGAAGTGGCTAGAGGCGTCTGAATTTCAGTGTGACCTGCTCTGTCAGGTGATTGTTTTAAGTGGGAGGGGACATGAAGAAAAAAAAAGTTAAGTGAAATGTCCTTATAAAGACAAAATCTATTTCTTTCCTGCCTGATGATTTGTCATTCTAGTCACTTCCTGCCTTGTGACCACACACCCGGGCTTGACAAAGCTGTTCTGCAGATCAGAAAGAAAGGAGTTTCTGGTCACATACCAGCTCAACTGAGGACCGAGTTTCTACAAGGTAAACTTTTTGGGTGTCTATTTGTCTTTTCTAAGTGTGTTGGGCTCTGTTTCCCGGGGTTGTGGGTTTAGCCTTGAGGGGACGGAAGATCTGTGCACCTGTCACCCATGTGTGCTCTGCCTCCTCTGACTGCTGAAACCCCACAGCTGCCCCGTGGGACTGTCTGGGGTGGAGTCCCCTCTGCTCTCCTCGCTGGCTGGGTTCTTAATTTACCTTCAGTTATCAGCCTTCCAAAACTAGTATTCTTTTTTATTTTTCCTTTTTAAACCAAACTATGATCTGCATTATGCCTATTGCTTTAAGTCAGGAAAGCTGTTTACTGTGATTTTTTTTTTTTTGCCTACTTTAAAATGTCTTCAGGAAAGTGCATATCGATCACTTAGATTGTGGTGCTTTAATGGGGGCAGTTTAATTTTAGCTTCTGTGGTTCTGTTTCTCTACAGAACTTCTCCATAATACGTTAGTGGATACATTAACTTCTTGGGTCATATGTTCCTGAATGTGATACTATTATTTTTAAGTGAATTGGGGTGCCAAAGGTTTTTTAATGAGTATACTTAATGACCACATCGAATTAGAGGTCTCCGCCACTTATCTTCTAAAACAAAAGCAACTTGTGTTTCTTCATGGTACTGTATTTTTAGGATTAGCTGAGTTATTTGTCAATGCTTAAGGCCATATAATTGGATTTCCTCAGTTAAATTCTTCAGGAAAACCTTATGTCTACAAAGGAAATTCTTTTAAACTTTGTGGAAGCATATGAAAGATTTGAATCATGTAGTATCAGTTACAAATTCAAATTTGAAGCATTTTTACGTCATATACTACCAGCTTTTATTTATATATCATTAATTTATTTATCTAATATATCATCATGACATAGTTTTAAGAACCATTGACAGATGATGAAATTATCCAGATTGAGATTGGATACAATAGTCAGTATGCTCACCAAAATCCACTGTTTCTCAGTCAAGTATTAGCAATTTATTTTCTATGATTACTCCTCAAACAACTTTGTAAAAACAAAACAAAACAAAACAAAAAACCTCTTACTGAACAACAACAACAGAGTGGCTTTTCCATTGGCAGCTTGATTTCTTGCTTACCAAGAATTGTTATAATTGGTTTCTATTAAGTAAAATTATTCAGATAAGTCTGTATGGGCAAATTTGAATGGAAGTTACCATTTATCTATCAATGTGAAATTCTAGAAGTTGCAAAGTGTGTGATCTTGCCCAAATCATTTAATACTAGCAAAAATGTGGGAGCCTAAAGGACTAGAATATATACTGTTTTAAGTAAAACTAATGATGAGAATAAAATGATCAGGGTGTGAAGGATGAAATAGGAATTAAAAATAATAACTTTATATTGACCTGGGTATGCTACAGCATCGACCAGGGAAATTCTCAAGTATCCATTCCTCTTTCTTCTTGCTCATGTCCAAGGACATCAGAGAGGATTTTTGGGGTCTTTTCCTCAGAAGAAGTACTGCTGAGGTGGAATTGAATGGAATGGTGTTTATAGCAATCTCAGGGAGGCTTTTCTGTGTAGCATTTAAATTTTCATCTCCTAGCTGAATGCTGGTGGCTTACACCTGTAATCTTAGCTACTCAGGAAGAAGGCTGAGATCTGAGGATTGCAGTTCAAAGCCAGCCTGGACAAGAAAATTTCATAAGACTCTAATCTCTAGTTAACTACCAAAAATTCAGAAATGTAGCTATGGCTCCAAGTGCCAAAAAGCCTTGAGAAAAAAAAAAAAAAGCTCAGGGATAGCACTCAGACCTTGAATTCACACACATACAAATCATCTCTTTTTGTAAATCAAATTATGCCCCATAACAATCAGGGAGAGAGGACAAAATTTAAGTATTTTAGCTTGTTTTAAACTTCTATAGCTAAGTGCTTTGAGGAAGGCATCGTCAATAAGTAAAGCCTCATTTGGATGTGTGCATTTAAACTAGAGAGGACAGGAAGAGAGCTTTTGAACCAGGCACGTTCTGACCTTCCTAACAGAAAATGGCTCCCTGGGGCTGGGAAGGTGGCTCAGTGGTAGAGCGCTTGCCTTGCATGCATGAGGCCCTGGGTTCAATTCCTCAGCACCACATAAGCAAAAAGAAAAAAGCCAGAAGTGGCGCTGTGGCTCAAGTGGTAGAGCGCTAGCCTTGAGCTGAAGAGTTGAGGGACAGCACCCAGGCCCAGAGTTCAGGCACCATGACCAGACCCCCCCCCAAAAAAAAACAACAAAAAATAGAAAATGGCTCCCTGCCTGCTTAGCACCTACACACATCCTCCTGAAAGTTTCAACCATCTCTATATGACTTATAAAAACCTCATACCATTTAATGCTATGCCCATAGTTTTTTATACTGCATTGTCTTGGTAATGGTGACAAGACAAAATCTGCAGGTGGACACAAAAGTTGTATAGACTTAATGTTTTGTCAAGTTGGTTGAGTTTGTGGATGCAGTGCTCAGGGACATGGAGTTGACTGCCATAATAACACTTTGTGTTTCTATGTACTTTGTATGTGTGGCCACTTTGGATGCCTGACCTCTTAACTACCATTAGAGATCAGAGATAGGCTTAGATGTTCAGAGATTCCCTAAGGTTACAAGCAGTGGAGGCAGGGCAGTAGGTGGCCAGGACCCAAGCTCTGTGCTTCCTCTGTCGAACAGAGCCCTTAGGTACCATATGCTGACTGATATGGGGATTATAGGAGTTCATGACTAAATCTGATCAAATGCTTCCAAGTTTTGAGACAGAGAAAGAGGAAGACAGAGAAAGCGAAAGATAAAGAGAGAAAAAAAAGAAGACACTTGCAATAATCCAGACATACTTTTTTTTTTTACCATTTATCACTGTAGACTTCATATTTTCTTTTAATTAATGCACAGTTTTGCTGAGAAGTTTGAACCTTCACAGTCTTGCCTCAACCCACTTCCTCAACCTCATTTCTTGTCACTTCCTCTGCTCTAGCTCTCACATGCACCCCATCTCCTCCCCCACCAGCCCGCCCATATTCTGGGTGCACCAGACCACAAGCCACCAGAAAGTTCCATGTTCTTTCACTCTTTTCTCTCCAACTGTTTCTTTAATGTACCTTCTTTATTCATTACATTACTGGTTGGTTTTCAAAATTCCTGTTAAGAATTGTGCCCCCTAATTATCTCTCTATTAACTGTTGTGTTTGTATATTTGCTTGATGCATTACTTTTCTTTATTTTAATCTTAAAGCATAGCATTGATCCTATTGTATTAATTGCTAATCTTTATTTGCTGACACATTTGAGTTTCTTCTCTCTCCCTCCAGGCACATGTAATGTGCTAATGATGCTTATCAAAACACATATTTGTTCTCAAATTTTCTAAAAATCAATTTCTGATATACACATGGAAGTCTTTGATTTCACTCTGGAGCATGGTATTTACTGAATTCTCATGGTGATTGCTGAGAGAGAAGATAGAATGATAGCCTAATGTTTTGTGTCTATCACTCTTCATCTCTGTTAAAGCCCCATTCTTTCATTATAGCCTCAAAACTGGAAGTAGAGCTTGACCACAAGAAATTTCAGAAAGTATATAATGATTTTAACCTATAAGAAAAATTATCATCTCATTTCAGTCTAAATACACTCATAGAACTAAACTTTAGTTGCACTCACCAAAATTATGTACTCAATAATGGGCTTCTTTGAAGGCAAAGAACATAAGAATGTATATCATTAACTTTTACTTAGTGGATTTGACTTATTCTTAGAAAATCCTTAAGTCTCCTTCAGGCCTCTCCATGTATAGAGGAAAGACTGAAAACAGACTTTAAAATCAAGGTAGGTAAAAGAAAGTGTGGAATTTTCTCATAAGTTCACATTTAAGAAGATGTTTATAAAGGCATTAGACTTTATGGCTAATACAAGAAAGGTATTCTTTAGAATAATTTAATTTTTCTCCTAGGATATTTTGTGGGGTCTGGGTGTTTCCCAGCTCACAAACTTCAAATTAAGTGACACTATTACCCCCCCCCCCACACACCTCTCTCTGTTTTGTTATCAGTCCTGGAGCCTAAACTCAGAACCTGGGAGCTGTCCATGAGCTTTTTTTGCTCAATGCGAGCACTCTGATACTCAAGCCACAGTTCCATTTCTGACTCCTTGCTGGTATTGGTGATAAGAGTCTCATGGACTTTCTGCCCAGAGTGACTCTGAAGCATGATCCTCAGATCTCAGCCACCTAAATAGCTAGGATTATAGGCATGAACCATCTTTGTATTAAATACTATAAGAATTAAAAAATGGAATTAAAGCCACAAAAGTATATAACTTAGCAGACTTGAAGGGTTTCAAGTGTCTTCTATGTTGCCAGATGGACAATACATTACTCAAGTCAAAAGTGCTCCTGCTTCATATAGTTTCCATATTGAAGTTCTAAGAAGTTACCTCCTGATTAGACTCGTACCTTCCTATGAACAGCGGCTGGACATACAGTGCTCCCAAGGTGGTGGCATCCTGTTCCTTTCCTCTGTCCCTCTGGTTCCACTTCCTGTCTTACATTAGACTTTTCCTGTTGTTTTGGTTTGTCAATTTCAATCATTACAGCAGTCTTCCTAGCAATTGCCTAAGTACTCTGTCTTTCAAGATAGTCAAGCAATGGAAGGGAGGGCAGGGCAGGGCAGGGCAGGGCAGGGCAGGGCAGGAAGCAGTTGCAACCTAACATCCTGTAATAATCACTTATACCTACTCACCACTTACTTTGAACTGGTTATTTTTCTAAATGAAGTATTCATGATTATCACAACAGTCCTGTGACATAGTCATTGGAATCACCTTCATATTTGATGACCAGTTCATTCATTTGTGTATTTTGTTTAAATTTTCTACAATTGCATCAATGTTGTATCAACTGTGCAATTTCAGAGCAACTTTCTAGACTAACAGGTAGCAAACCGTGGTGTTTAAATATGCCCCAATTCTCAGGTGTGCTCAAATAATTTTCATTTCCTTCCAAGAAGTGTAGGCATAGTACAGTTGTGTTTATAAAACAGTCTACTCTATCATCATGGTCATTACTATCGCTGCTTATTCAGCTCTTCTGTGCAGTGGTTTTTTTGACCAATGTAACAGGCCTTTGCATGGGTCATAAAATATGACCTCCATCATGAAAAACTTCAAAAAGTTTTTTGTCTTAGAAGTTTATAGTAATTATAGTCAAGTGCAATTCACATTTTCTTATTTTTTGTGCCCAACAGTCATGAACAAATTTGGCGATTTAATATTTATACCCAAGTACGCATACCTATAATTGTACAGGAATGGCTAAATATAAGTGTCCTAAATACTGTGAAAGAATGAAAAATTGTTAATTGTGCATAGGAGAACAGAGGTTAAAAAGTGACCCACTTAGTAAGATGAAGTAAGTTTTGCCCAACGTCAGAGCCAGGTCTATGTCAGCTCTACTTACAAGCTACAAAGAAGGCTGTTTCTCAAATATGGTCAGTTGTTTTTTCTGGCAGAAGGAAAAGCTAAGAAGTTAAATTGAGGAACTAGCAAAGCCACAGTTTTGTGGTTGCAGCATTGATTCTTGTTTAGTGTAGTGCCGGTTGCAGGTTATATGGAGAGGCAGAATACCATTCCTCCACCCCTCTCTCACACACACATACACATACATATATACATACACATACACACACACACACACATACACACAAACACATGCATGCATCTTGATGGTTAAAGTAGAAAAGAGATTCTGTTTACCAAATTGGCTGGTGAGATAATTTATGCATGTGGAATTGCAGTCTTCCAGATAATTTGTTTTCCTTTATACTCTGCTTGCATTTTCCAGGGTGAAGTGATTTAATGAAATGCTCACCTTTTACTTACATTGGATTTACACCCTGTACGTTGATCCCTGCATCTGGTAACATCACTAAAATTTATCCAAACGAGGTTTTCCAAATGCACAATGTAGAATCAGAGTAAGCTTTTGTGGACCTTCAGGTGGAACATTCTACAATGTGGGTCCTTTGTTAACCCCTCCCCACTTTTTGTGCTAGTCCTGTAACTTGAACTCAGGGTCTGGGCACTGTCCCTGAGCAGTTTTGCTCAAGGTTAATGTTCTACCACTTGAGCCACAGCTCCACTTCTGGCTTTTTTTTTTTTTTGATTAATTGGAGATAAGAGTCTCTTGAACTTCCCTGCATAGGCTGGTGTGGAACTGTGATCCTTAGCACTCAGTGTCCTGAGTAGCTAGGATTACATGCATGAGCCACCAGCACCTGGCTCTACCCTCATAATGTCATTGGTGCATAGGAGTTGAACATCCTTAATCTGAATATCTGAGTTCCAAAATAGTCTGTAATGCAAAACTTTGATGTCATGCTCACAATGTTTCAGATTTTGGAGTACTTCAGATTGCAGATTTTTGGATTAGGGATGCTTGACCAAGTCTGATGCAAATATTTGAAAGTCCAAAAATCTCTGAAATCTGAAGCAACTCTAGCATTTTGGATAAGGGACACTCAACTTCTATTACCTTCACCAGTAGGACAGTTCAAAGAAAGAAGGGGGTTATAAACTCCTTATAGAGAAAGCTAAGTTGCAGGTATAAAGAGAAAGTAAGAGACAGGATTATATATGCAGTTTTACATTGTTGTGTACCCAGTCTTTATCTTAAAAATGTGAATTGTGCCAAATGTTGATGGTTCATGCCTATAATCCTAGCTGCTCCGGAGGTTGAAATTCTGGTCTGAAGCCAGCACAGGTAAGAAAGTCTGTGAGACTCTTATCTCCAATTAATCATCAAAAGACCAGAAGTGGAACTGTGGCTCAAGTGGTAGAGCACTAGCCTTGAGCATAATAGCTCTGGGGCAGTGCCCAGGCCCCAAGTTTAAGCCTCAATACAGCACACACACCCATACACATGTTAATTGAGCCAGGAGTAGTGGCACATGCCTGTATCCTAGCTACTTGAGAAGTGGAATTTGGGAGAGTGAAATTTGAGGCCAGAGCCAGCACAGGCAATAAAGTTTGAGAGACTCCATCTCAACCAATAGTTGCACCTAGTGTCAAGTACCTGTAATCCCAGCAGTGGAAAAAGCACAGTGGCTGAGGACAATGTCCCATCTGTCATCCCCAGTGTCCCAGAGAAGCATGTAGGAGGACTGAAGCCAAACAAACCCACCCCAGACATAAAGCAAGATCCAATGCAAAAAGGGACTGGAGGTATGGCTTACGTGATAGCACCTGCCTGGCAAGCATGAGACCCTGAGTTCAATCATCCAGTACCAACAAATAAGTAATTACATAGATAAATAAATAACATAAAATGGTGAATTGAATCTCTCCTTTTGTTCTCAATGGCTTCTAAATGTTTCTTTAAATCCCTTATAAAAGATGGAATATGTTGGCACCTTTCCACATTTCCCCCTTCCACCCAGTGTCTTTCACATGGGACTTTTCATCAAAACATCACTAATTCTGTGTCTTCCTGTGACCATGGATAATGACAGTTGAGCTTAATGAGTGACCTGTCTGCTGGTCTCTGGTGCCTCACACCTGTAATCCTAGCTACTCAGGAGGCTGAGATACCGATGATCTCAGACTGAAGCCAGCTAGGCAGAAAAGTCCAAGAGACTCCATCTTAGATTAACCAGCAAAATGCTAGACTAAAGGCATGGCTCAAGTGGTAGCAGACCACTTAAGCAAGCTGAGTAAGAGCATGAGGTCTTGACCCCAAACCCCAGCATTGCCAAAATTAACTAATTAATTAATTAATAGATAAATAACCAACTTAAGGTCAGAGAACTGGTAATGGGCAGAGTTAAGGTCCTTAAGAAAGAAAAGATTCACAGCTTACCTCTATTCCAATAAGCAGTTTCTTAAGTACTCAAACCATGCCTGTTTAAACTACATGATAGCTTTTAACATGATCTTCTGGATCCCTTACCCACCCCAATAAGCCCAAATATTCCATTCTGTGACTGAGTTTGGATGGTTATTCCTAATACCATACTTTCTATCAGGAAGATCCCAGCTCTATATTGATGAGTCTGCTGGCACGCTGAATATATTTAAAAAGCAAGCATATAAATGCCTGAGAATTTCATGATTCAGTGTTCTTAAAATAACACCAATAAAATGAAAGTATCCCACTAGGGTATTTAGCCATTTCAACTTCACTTTTTGCCATTTAAAATCTGGGCAAAAAAATTGGAGCATAGGTCATTGTCCATTGCTATTGGTAAGTATTAGCCAATTAATTGTAACTTTTTTTTTTTGGTGTGGATTCTGTGGGCTTGAACTCAGGGTCTGAGTGCTGTCCCTAAGTGTTTTTGCTCAAGGCTAGTGCTCTACCATTTGGGTCACAGCTCCAATTCTGGCTTCATGGTGGTTTGATTGAAGATAAGAGTCTCATAGACTTTCCTGCTCAAAATGGCTTTGCACTGTGATCCTCGTATCTCAAACCCCTGAATAGCTAGGATTACAAGCACAAGCCATGGGTGCCCAGCCTCTACCTGTGAACTTTTTAGAAAGTCAAAATAAATAGAGTCCTATCAAGTCATACAAATGTTCTGCCTTATTTTATCTGCAATTCCTTTTTATTGGTAGAAAACAAGCTTGTCATTAGAGATTTTAGGAGTTAACTCCAAGAATTCCTATTAAATATAAGACTACATTATTAAGAATAAGCCGGGGCTTGCGTTACCATTGCTAATATACAAATATGGGCTGTGCATGATTTCACTATTTTTCTGGTTCAAACTAGAATGGAGAAAAATGATTGGAGACTTAGGGATGGAAGAGCAGGCAGAAGTAGAATGCAGAGTAACAGACCCAGAGCTGGGAAGATGTACCTGAGAGGGGAGTGTGGGAGAGAGGAGATCATCCGAGACAAAGGAGCACCAGAGACCAAAGATGGAGGAGCACCAAAGAGGGGGGGACACCAGAGAAGGGAGAAAATCTGAGAGGGGAAAACACCGATGGTCTCCATCACAGATGCCCAGAACTCTTGCCTTCTCATGACTCATGATGGATGTGGCTGAGCTTTCTTAAGTTTGCTGTACATTTTTCCGCTCTGGCTATACTTCCTCCACTGTGGGAAGGTGCTTTCCACTGTTGGTATTTCAGGCATTCAGAGCCCAGGCAGAGCTACTTGACTATTTCACATGAGATCACTCAGAGCCAAGTACTTTGGCTTCTGGTATCATCTACCAATTTTGTCATGTGTGTGTGTGTGTGTGTGTGTGTGTGTGTGTGTGTGTGTGTGTGTGTGTGTGTGTGTGTGCGTGTGTGTGTGTGTGTGGCTTCTAACACTCTGGGTGGGTAAGCGTGTGGTACAAGAGTCAGATGAGTCAGGCAACCAACGTTTTTCCAAGAGTCATGAAACCTGATCTATATTCATATGATACATGCAATACACACACAATGAAGGGTTGACTTTTAGGTAATGACTGTAATATTTCATGAAGCTTACGAGGAAATTTGAATTTGTAAATGTTCTAGTTTTTGAAGTTTCATTGTCCCTTCCTCTTCCCACCACTTCCCTCCCCACCCCCTTCTTTCCTTTAACAGACGGAGCATGTCCAGGTTGGTTGGTTTTTTTTTTTTTTTTTAACATTTAGGACCTTTACTTTTTTATTTTTTTTAACTTTCAGAACAGGTTTATTTGAAAGTAAAAGAAGTAAACAACAACAACAAAAGCAGCAAAAGAAACATTGAGAGTGAGACCGCTTGTACAAGGAGAGGTCCAGGATATTCCAACCTGTAGGTCCTTAGTGCTTATTGACTTGTGTTTTTCCCGTGACTTGGCTGAACCAAATCAAGATCCCGGAGGTTTTACTTCTTTTTTCTGGGTAGTCACTGAGACTCAGTTTGAGACTTTGGCGAGTGACTGACTTAATTCTCCAGGGCCCTTGGGCACCTCTAGTTCCTACTTTACTTTGTAATGTTTCCTAACACGAAGTGCTAGGAAGCCAGGTAGCTGCATACCAGAAAAACCAAATAGCTCTGGGCGGAACAGTTTTGTCCTTTATATTATTAGCATTGTGCCTGCAGGAAGAAGAGTTGGCACTGGAATCTAGCCTAGATTTTCCTTTCTGGGATTTACTTCTGGAAGCCAAAGCCAAAGAAAGAGAGCCATTCTGGCAACCTCTTCCCCTACAGTTTTGCCTTCCATGCCCCTGACCTCAGTCACCCAAACCTACAACGAGCCCAGTCATGTTTTGCTCTAGTGATCTTTCAGATAGGATAGCATCTATGACTCCAGAGTAGCTGGGATTATAGAGTGAACCACCACACCCAGATTGTTTGCTGAGATGGGCGTCTTAATAACTTTTTGCCCAGATTGCTCTGGAACAGTGATCCCCCTGATCTCTGCTGCTCCACTAGCTGATATTGTAGACAAGTATTATAGGCACAGTTGGATGCAACCTTTTTGTTCTTAACACTTCCTTTAAGATAATGAGAATAACTAAGAAGAATAGATATCTAGAATTTCCCCAAACAGTACAAGTCCTGAGTAAAATCTTACAGAAATGTGTACTAAATGACGTGAGGTCAGATCTTTGACCTTTTACATTTTCCTTTTGAGTAATCCCAAAGACAGACAGAGAATCTGGAGATACAGGAATTTGGTGGGCAGAGTAAAGATGAGAGTTGTCCCCAGTTCATAGCTGCATGACCCAGTGAATTAATCTCAGTTCCTCCGTACAAGTAATATCTGATATTGCTGTAGTGAGAACTGAATGAGATGATGCACATAAAAACATGGAGTATCCAGGAACCACTCAGCAAGCATTAACAGTAGACAATTAGCAATCTTCTCATTTGTCCTTTAGCTACTGTCTCTGCGAGTCTGAATAGAGTATGATTAATAATTCCTCTTGAGTAAGGAAAAAGGCTGACTGATCTTCAAACATTCTTCCACTCATCTGCTGTATCTAAGGGTCTTCGTCCATTTAGGGTCACTGTAATCAAATACCTGAGATGGAGCAATTTATAAAGAAGAAAGATTTGATTCTTATGATTTGGGAGGTCTGGAGGTCTAAAAACCAATGAGCTGCATCTGGCAAAAGCCTTCTGGCTGTATTATCCCATGGTAGAAGGCAGACAAGCAAGAGAGCATGCATGAGAGAGAACAAGAAGGTTCTCCATAAACACCTTAGAGTGGGTTGTACCTCTCAACACTGCTATGTTGGGGATTAGGTTTCCAACATATGAACTTTGGAAGATACAGTTAAAATCAAAGCCCTCTGTCACATGTAACTTTCTCTGGTGACCATCTTTTGCTCTCTTCCTCTTGTGACTTTTAAATGTCCTTTTGTGTTCCAGTGACTGATATCTTTGTGACTACACAGGCAACCGCCATGTCTTATCTTTGTGTCTTTGCATCTAAAAAAGTATTTGGTAGATGTGTGTTGAAAGCATAAGTGTGCAAATGCATGGATTGGTTGGTGACACACTAGAATTTATTAGAAGACAAATTTCATAATCCAGAAAATAATGTGCAAAATATATTCAGGAAAACATTCCCCCTTTGTATTCTATGACTTTGGTATTCTCTTTTCTCTAAACAAACTGTTCATGTAGGAATAATTCTACAGCTATAGATAAGTTACAGAGACAGTATGCAGAATCTCATCTACCCTTCACTCAGTTCCCTTACTCCAAATAGATAACTATTACCTTTTAGACTATTGTTTCCTGTCTTTTTTCCAAATTAATTTTAATTGATATATAAAATTGAATGTAGCAAGTTCATCAGAACATTTTTAAACATATATACGTTCACTATAAATGCACATTTATATATAGGCATATATATATATATATATATATATATCTGTGGATATGTATGTGTTAAAAGATCTTCTGTAGCTACAACTTTGTATTTGTTGACAAACACCTGCCATACATATATAAAACCATCCTAGCCTCTAAGAAACAGCATTCTACCCTCAACTTCTGAAAATCAACATTTTTAGATGCCACAGGCTTGAACTCTGGACCTGAGTGCTGTCCACGAGCTCTTCACTTCTGGTTTTCTGGTGGTTAACTGGAGACATGAGTCTCATGGACTTTCCTGTCCAAGCTGGCTTTGCCATGCGATCCTCAGATCTCAGCATCCTGAGTAGCTAGGATTACATGCGTGAGCCACAGGTGCCTGGCTTTATCCCTGTTCTTATACATGACAGGATTTCCTTTTTTATAATAAAAAGAAAGGTGAACTATTATTCTCTTGTGTTTACTGATGGATACTTAAGTTCTTTTATTTTTTGGCCATTATAGATGTGCTACAGTGAACATGAGATGCAGTGCTCTGGATTGAGCACAGAACTTTATGCACAAGGGGCAGGTGCTCTATCACTAAGCTATGTCCTCAGATGTCTTTTAACATACTCAATCATGTCCTTTGTCTCTATACCTAATAGTGGGGTAGCAGGATCAGACGGGAATTCAGAACCTTCATACTGCTTTCCATAAAGGCTGCATTATGGCTATTCCCATTTTTATATAATTTTTATTGTTTTTAAGTAGCTGCACAAATGGATTTCAATTCAAAATGTCAGTTTATGGGTACAGTGCATCTTGATATGGCTCTTATTTGTATGTTCATAGTTTAAAGATGTTGGTCTAGCCCCTGAAGACAGCCAAGTAAATAAAGATTTAGAAAATAAGCCTTTAAAAAACCAGGATAAAAGAACAAAGAAGACAGGAGCACAGTCTCCCAGGCAGGTGATGGAATTTATATGAATTGAATAGCTCTTGTAATTCTCCTTGAGCATATCCCAAGAAAGAGGGAACTTTAATCCTATCAGCAAAGATTTAAGATACGAGGTAGGAATAGGAGACACGAGTAAAATTGTGGAATTTCCTTATTTGGAAAAAGCTTTAAAGAAAATAGCAGACGACTCTCTTTCTGGGACAGTTTGTGTAGAAACCAGGATTGAACTGGATCAGCGTGTCTTAAACTGTGTGATGACATCCCAGAAAGACAGATCCCCAGGGTTTCTCTGATAAAGTCGCTGCACTGCACTGTGCAGCTGAGCAGCTGAGTAGTGAGCCTCTGCCTTGGATCCGTGAGGAGATGCATCTAGAGGAGCCTTGTGTACTGCTGAGGTAAGAACAGGAACAGTCCCCAACCCCTGGGAGCCAGGCTGCAAGGGCCGGAAGCCCCTCCTCCCCCACCTGCTAACCTCACAGGAAGTAGCTCACCTGGAGGCCACAGCCACAGCTGCACAGGGCTTCCTGGCCTACTTCATCTACTTCTCTGATCATTTGCAATACTGTGATTTGTACTCGCACTCATCAGCTACTCAGTAGGAGTAGGCTTTTGAATAAGGAAAATTGAGGACCACAGAACAAGCTGAAGGCTGAAGTTGTAGATTTCTGGGTCTCCTAATGGCCAAGCCATTCCCTGCTAGTTATTTTAATTTGACTTTCTTTGGAGCTCTTCAAATATATTAATTATCCCCACTATCTTCATTGCATGGGTTGATTTAGACATTCGATAGTGCAATTTTTTACAAGCTTCTGTATGAAGACCATATTGCTATATAGTCTGTTTTTCTCTGCAAAGCTCTAGTTTCATTTTTTCACTTGTCTGTTTCTGATCTTGTGATGACTTTTTTTACAATACCATTTTTGTAATAAATTAACCGTCATCTATGTGTTGTGTTTGCAACTTGATATTTACCTGTGAGCTTCATGCAGTCCTAGTGTTTGTGTCCCCCATGCTCAAACTCCTGGCTCCAGTGAAAGAATGATTGAGTAATGTTGGAGGTAAAATGTACAGTACAATGACAAGGAATCAGCCAGCACATGAGAATGTTCAATTTTCTGAAGAACAAGCATTTGGAATACTGTAAACTTCCAGGAGCAGCGAGTACAGGAGGTGATTGTGGTAGAATGTGAACTGAAGGGAGCTGTGGGTTTTCAACCTATTGGTACCCCGTGTAGCGTTCATAGCCTAAGGAAGGAGAGGGGGTCCTGAAGCACCACAGTCTGGAGAATTCCCTTTACTTGCAAGAGGTGAACCTGGGTAACTTGGTAGAAAACAGAGGTATTAAGAGTATTTTAGGGAAACAGAGGCAAAGAAAAAAGAACTTAGCTGATGCCAGAACTTGGCTCTCCATAGCTTTAGGTGACCCTGCATTCAAGTGGCCAAACCAAAGAGGTTTCTAGAGCACTGTGAGGGTAATAAGGTTGGAAGTCAGCCCGTCTGCTCACTTCTCCTGTTTATGGCACCACTGAGCCTCCTCTACTTTCCACCCATGGGACTTGGGTCAGAGAGTACAGAAACAGGAATTCTGTAGCCTGGAGCAGCCCTTGGGAAATCAGTGAGGTTTGCAGGAAGAGAAAAAGATTATCTAGATGAGATTTTTAACTTGATAAAAAGGATTCCTGAGAGTTTATCCAAATGGTTATCGTGTTTGAGGCTGTCTTGTTATTATTAGGATTCTTATAAACAAGCCAGGCTACTGGTAGCCCCACCTGTAAATCCTATTTTCTTAGAAATCTGAGAATGAAGAATGGGCAATTGGGAACCAGCAGGAAAAGTCCATGAAACTCTTATCTCCAGTTAACCAGCAAAAAGTTAGAAGTGAGACTACTACTCAAGTGGTAGAGTGCCAACCTTGAATGAAAAAGCTAAAGGACAGCACCCAGGCTCGTAGTTCAAGCTCTTGTCCAGGCATAAGAAAGGAGAAAAAAAATTCAGAAACAAATACAAAAGTCACATACTCTACAATTTTTTTCAGATTTATCACTTATATAAAATAACAGGCATACATGTATCTATAGAGAAGTAGTAGCTCAAGCAGAGATATTGCCAGATATTCTTTTTAATGCATTTTTGTTGTTATTATAAAGGTGAGGTACAGAGGGTTTGCAGTTATATAAGTCAGATAAAGAGTACATTTATTTTTGAACAATGTCACCCCTTGCCAGATATTCTTAAAGTCAACCCTCCACACAGTGGACTACTTTGGAAAATGAAGAGGACAGGATTAAGCAAAAGCAAAGATTTTTGTTATATAACTTTATCCTGATGGCTTAAAAAACAAGTACATGGGTATTTCACTTTTCTTAAGATTCCTCTATGTTTCCTTTCTTAGTCATTATAACCCAATGCTTAAGATCACAGGAGTCAGATAATAAAATATAATTTAAAAATACAAATAGTTTATAAGAAGAACACATAATGTATTTTGGATTGCTCATAGTGTATTGAGGTGTTTGGAAGTTGTATACTATCAGATAACATTGAAAGTACTAAGATAGAGCTAGGAATTTGCCCTGAGTATCTAATTTTATGTTAACCATTGAGTCAAATTGCAGGAAAAGTGGGGCACATTCAAAAAGGCCAGCATCAAATGCCCAGATTCAAGCAGACAGCACAATTGGCATCAGTGTTTTGAATCGCAGCACTGAGTTGCCCAGAGCAGCCTCCTTTCCAATAACTGGCCTATGAGCATCTTCTCACTCTGGATAGCTACTTTCCTTCCTTTCTGCTTTTTTCAAGATCACTTATAAAACTCAGAAAAAAAATCCATTCATATTAACACATTGACTTTAGAAAACATATTTTCTTCCATAAATTCTTTGGCAACTTGTTCAATAATAAATTCCTACAAATAGTTCCTGTATTCAAACTTCAGGGAACTTGAATGAGGTACTTTTGTGATAACTCATTCTCAGAAGTTCTCTGCCACTACTGATGTGGGAAATATCTATTTTTCAACAAAAATACAAAACTCACTGACTTGAAAGGAATGAAGTCTTGTGGCCTTGGCAGCCTGAGAGAGTTATTGTAAAACAAACAAACAAACAAACCTTATAATTATATGATCTCCCTATCTATCTATATCTATATCTATCTCTGTGTCTATTGAGATACACACACACACATACCACCACCACCACCACCATCAGTATTTCTTTGGCTAAATATCTTGAGATTCTGCAGCTATTGATTTGATGTATTTAAGTGCTCACAGAAAAACTCACAGTCAGAGGTGACCTTGATGAACAATTTGAGATTTGTCTTCTTAGATTTATGATTCAGAAACAAAGTTCTAAGATTTACCATTGATTTGCAGAAGACCTTAAAATGGTTCCTGGTAGGGCATGGTAATTAGATGATACAACCACTAAAAAGGAAATGTGGGCTAGAGGTATAGCTCAATAGTAGAACACATGTTTAGCATATATAAGACCCCAGATTCAATCTGGAGATTGAAAATAATTTAACAAGCAAAGAAGATCATACTCAGGGCAGGGGTAGTAAAGCTGAGCTGAAGAAACCATTCATACTAGACCCTGTAATCCTGCCTAGCAAGGAAGCTGAGATCTGAAGATCTATGTTCCAACCCAGTAGGGGCTGGAAGGTTACAAACCTACAGACTTATTTCCAATGAACCACCAAAAACCCTGAAGTGAAAAGCACTCAGGCCCCAAGTTCAAATGCCACACAAGCACAATACCAGAAGAGAAAGAAAGGGGGGTGGGCAACGCATTAGTTTATATCCTGAAAAGACATGCATTCTTCAGGACCCACTTTCAGGTACCAAATACCTCATCAGGACACATGACTGCTGCCACATTGGAATCTGTATTGTAAATACCCTCACCAATTATCCTATGGAACCTGAATAACTTCTATGCCATTTTCATGACCTATACCTTCAAACATGCATGAATTAAAATAGGTCTCTGTGTCTGCACAGAGACTGAGAAAGGGCTAGTATCTAATTGTATCCTCAGCAGTATCTTTTTTTAGAACTTCTCTAATCTACATAATTCTTTAAAAAAATTTAATTGTTATTTCAAAGTGGATATACAGAGATATGCATGTTTTGACATTAATTATATCCTCTTCCTGGCACCCTGATGGGTGAAAATGCCATCATTTGCACATTCAGTTCCATTAGCTTAAGGGTCCCTTTTGTAGTAAGGGACTTTAATGGTCCTTTTACGGATAGCCCCACCCTTTCCTTGCTCTGTTAAGGAGTAATTGCATCTGTCAGTTCTAGCCTGGCCTGAGAAATCCTGTGTTGGAGAATTTGTACACTGATAAAGCATTTCATTTTCTGGAAACTTCAGTTTCCTTATCTAGAAAATTAGAGGGCTGTAGTAAATTAACTCTGAGGTGACTTCTATCTCTAAAAATTACGTTGTGTTTCTAGAACCCACTGCTCATCGCCATGGAAAGACTCACTGCCTAGCTCCGCGTAGGTTTGGGCCTAGCCACAACACACACTATCAAAGCAACTTTAGCAGCCAACTCTTTCTTCTCCCTTTCACTTCTCTTTTTCTACACTGTGAAATCACTGGCGAGTTTTGTACTTTTAAAATGTGCATGTTTTCTTTCTATTTGGCTTCTTTGTATTGATTTTCCCACTCACAAATCTCTTAGGAAAATGTGAGGTACTTAAATATCCTGTCTTAAAGTCAGGGAGAGTCATGCTTGTATGTAATCCCAGCAATTAGGAAGTGGAAGCAGGAAGATAGAAAGTTCAAAGCCAGTCTAAACTATTTAGAAATACGGTCTCAAAAATTCCAAAACAAGGCTGGGTGCTAATGGCTCACACCTGAAATTCTAGTTACACAAGAGGTGAACATCTGAGGATCACCGTTCAAAGCCAATCTGGGTAGGATGTAAGACTCTTTTCTCCAAGTAACCACCTGAAAGCCAGAAGCAAAGGTATGGCTCAAGTAATAGAGTATCAATCTTGATTAGAATAAGCTAAGAGATAATGCCCAGGCCCCAAGTTCAAGCCCCAGTACTGGCATCAAACTAAATAAATAGTTAATAAATAAAAATAAAAATTACCTAAAGTATCCTCCTTTTTCCTTTTTAGTATTTTTTTTTACTTCTCATAGATCATGCAAGTTTTATACTAAAATTTTCTACTTTTTCAGTACACAATGATCTTTAGAATTCTTGGACATTTGTTCTTTTATGATACTGGGCGCTCTCCCTGAGCTCTTCAGCTGAAGGCGAGCGCTCTACCACTTGAGCCACAGCGCCACTTCTGGTTTCCTGGTGGTTTATTGGAGATAAGAATCTCACAGCCTTTCCAGCCCTGGCTGGCTTTGAACTGAGCTCCTCAGATCTCAGCCTCCTGAGTAGCTAGGATAATAGGTGTGAGCCACTGGTGCCTATCCTCAATACAGTTGCCCCGCTTGAATACTGTAATTCTTTTGTTTCTTTCTTGGCTCTGATTTTGACACTTAAAACAGAACCTCATTCCTGCCAGTACTTATGTTTCTTGGCAGTCTTTTACAAGTGCTGTAAAATCTGATACTCTTCTGCCAAGGATTAGAGCTGGTTTGGAAACCGGTTTATCCCTTACCTTTACATTGCTTCAGGCTCACTAACTTGAACAGTACTGTTGGGCCTTCTCTGAAATGAAGAACAGGGTTCAGTTTAAAGTAGGCATTCATAAACTAGAGTGTTAAATGTGAATTTATCTCACAAAAATCATGAGCACTCATGAACCAAGAGGTGTTAAGACCATTAGAGCCATCTAGCTGTGGGGTCCTAGACCAGTTCTGACCTCAAGCCTGGCTGCAGTATGATGAGAAGACCTGCTATAAATGCACACAGGCTGTGCTGGTATAAAGGAGAGCCCAATCAAGCTAGTCACAAGACTCATCAAATATGCAAAGTTCTAACTGATTTCTGAGCACAGAAGCCTTAATTTGATAACACAAAAGAAAACATAGTCTCTGCAGCATGTCTAGAAGGCTCATGAGTAGTTTTTTAAATCTTCCATAAGCTACATAGATTGTAGAAATTTAATGAAGAATTGTTCATGTATAATGGTTGGATGAATGGGGGAGGGTGTCTAGTCACAATCTGAAGGTGTGGAGCCTCGTGGACAGCTGGGTGAGGAGGAGAGACATGAGGGCTGGAATCTCTACTGCTCCCCTACCTAGCTGTGTGATCAGAGAACTGTATTTTGGCTTCTGTGGGCTTCTATTTCCTGGTCTATAAAACGGAACTGTGAGCTGGGCACTGGTGACTCATGCCTGTAATTCTGGCTACGTAGGAGGCTGAGATCTGAGGATTGAGGTTCAAAGCCAGCCTGGGCAGGAAAGTCTATAAGATTCTTATCTCCAATTAGCCACCCAAAAATTTGAAGTAGGATTTGTGTCTCAAATGGTAGAAAATGCTAGCCTTGAACAAATAAAAGCTCAGGGATAGTACCCAAGCCTGAGTTCAAGCTCCAGGGCCTGAAAACAAAAAGGAAAGAACTGTAAATATATTCTGTGTAATGTATAATTCATTCATGCATAATGTATTCTACCAGCTGAAATTGTGGGACATTAGAAAAGACACAAACTATTCTATTGCCTACATCTCACAGCAACCTCTTTGCATGAGCCCAGTGAAGACTTAGTTTTCAGATCTCAGTTCTGCCATGCAAAGAAAATTAAAGTTGGTTTGCCACCGATAGATAGGGTGAATCATACAACTGATGATTCTCCTATTTTTGTGTTCACTCTAGAGAATGAGAGTTTTAATTTTATCCTATGTCCAGTCAAATTTGCAGGTTTTTAGGTGTGTACTGGAGTATTACATTTCCTCCCCATCATCATCTCCCATCATTCAAGCTTTCTTACTTCTCCTCAGTTATATTATTTCATTGATTTCACCTTTAAGTTTGGATATATCTCTATAGCTCGGCTGAAACTATGTTTGGAAAACTAAATTGTTGTAAAGAAGGAAGGAACAAAAGATGGAGGGAAGGGAGAGAAGGGAGAGAAGGAGGGAAAAATAAAGAAAGGAAAGGAGCAAGGGAAGAAGGGAAGAAGAAAGGGAGGACAGATAGATATTACCCGTCTCTTAGGGGTTTATGTGTTGCGTGAAGAAGATTGAGTTTAACATGGAATTTTAAATGAACTGAAATACAGTAACATAAAGAATTCTGTGATTATTCGAAGCATGTTCCCGGGAGTTCCTATAAATGAGTAAAGTGACAAGGAGATATGACACTGTGATTTTCAACAAAAGACTGTCAGAATTGTTATTTTATATTTACTTCTTTGTGGTGGCTGAGTATTGATTTACTCTGTGTGTGTGTGTGTGTGTGTGTGTGTGTTCCTGTGCCTCTTCTGGGGCTTATATTCAGTGCTTGGGCACTGTCTCTGAGCCTTTTTGCTTAAGGCTAGCATTCTATCACTTGAGCCACAACTCTGCTTCAAGCTCTTTGGTAGGCAATTGGAGATAAGTCTCAGGGTTTTCCTGCCTGCAGCTAGTTTTGAACCTCAGTCCTCAGATCTCAGCCTCCTGAGTAGCTAGGAGTAAAGACATAGCCACTAGCACCCAGCTATTTGTTTACTTTTATTTACATGCAAAGGTCTGTGTTAACAAAGAGTTGTGCAGAAACTGAAGTTTGAAACCATTGATGGACTGGGCAAGTGATAGAGGGATTTCCTAGTAAGCACAAAGCCCTGGATTGAAACAGCTTCCAGGTAAAAAAGTGTAACACTATATGGTGGTATGAAATCATGGGCAAAAACTGATTAAAACATTCTATCACAAATTTAAAATATTTTAAGGAATTATAATTTTATTAAAAGTTCAAAGTGTAATTGCACTTAAGAATACCTCTTCTCTCCCCTCTCACTCAATTTAATCACCAACTTCCCACAAGTAGAAATCTGGAGCCAGTTTCTACTCTACTGTGAAACAAACTGGAGTGTCTAGACTAGCAAGGGGCAGGGAGAACATAATCCATTTTCGATTTCATTCTCTTTCTTCCCACTAGAGGGCAGAAATGATGTATCAGGACCAAGAAATTGCTCAAGCACTAGCATATTTCTCATTAAGATTATGGCTTTGCTCAGACTGTATTAGGACAGTCTCCTTTCCTCCATTCCTGAATACATAGGGAACTCTGACTAACTTTCTTTGAGTTTATAACATGTATTTCAACATGGGTTAATTGTTTTTCCAACCAATCTTTTATTATTCCAATCAATTCTTACTAGTATGTAGGAATTGAGCAAAGTTGTTTCCTGTGGTATTGCCATCATATAATGAGAGTTTACCTCCTCAATTATTCTTTCTTCTTCCTTATAAAACAATTTTAACAAATATCATTATTCTACTCACATGCAAAATACTTAGATCACATTCACTGAGCATTAGTCAAACATTAATTTTAAATATGAGCATGAATATATTTTAAAGCATTTGTGTAAGAATTCAGTGTTGTATACTGCTATGTTACAAATGACTCAGATGTATTAACCTTTATTATTTTTTAATGTGAAAATACTGTATAGAGGTGTATTAAGCTTTAATACCTCCTCATCTCCCCTGCTACTGATTGACTGAGCTCACCTGGACAATTCTTCCATTTCTTACGATATTGTCTAGCACTGTGGTCCTCTGGGAACTCAAATGAGCCTGAAAGGCCATGATTGCCTAACGGGGTTGCCAGGGATTGAAAGCTAGCTGTCATCCGACGTTCAGACTTAACCAGAGCACCTCAGATTCTCCTTCTTTGGTTTCCTACTCTTGGATATTGTACAACATGGCAGTTGGTTGCCAAGGGAGAGTATCCTAAAAATGGACATACTCAAGCAGCTCAGATTCAATACTATCTCTTGACACCTATAACACTGGGAGGGGGAAGATTGTGAGCAGATGTCCATGGAAAACACCATTGAAAAGGTTGAGAAGAGGCCTATTTCTGACTTACATTTTTCTTTTTGGTCAGTCGTGGGGCTTGAACTCTGGGCTTGGGTACTGTCCCTGCGCTCTTCAGCTCAAGGCAAGCGCTTTACCTCTTGAGCCACAGTGCTGTTTCCATTGGCTTACGTTTTGTAAAAAAAAAAAATGAAGATCATTTCTTCTTTGAATATGTGGCACTTGCTTCTGAATGTAATACTTCAAGAATTAAGCTGTACAAAACTCATTCTTCTCTTCATCTCTCCAGATCTGTTACCTAAAGCAGTAAAAGATGGCTAGAGGATCAGTGTCCGATGAGGAAATGTTGGAGCTCCAAGAAGCTTTTGCCAAAGTTGGTGAGTAAATCTCGAGCATCACTTACAATTCTTTATTGAGTAGCTTCAGGACAGACTCAATGAAATGTCAGCTTAAGTAAAATACCAACAATAGCAGGGAGCGGATTGGCTAGAGGTGCTGGGAGAACTTACATTTCACAGATAAGCCTGAGAAAACTACTTTACAAAGACATGGAATGTGGATCCTTTCTCTCCTGTAACTTTCATCTGAAGATGGTCCTTAAGACTCATCTTTTACATCTTGTCTGTTTTCATTTGGTTTCCTTTAACCCATGGCATACTTCCCTACACTTTATCACAAGGCCTTTGATGTATGTAATAGCTTTCAAAGAGTTCCTTCCGATTCATTTTCTCTTCTTTGACATTAAGACTCTGTTACTGTGAAGGTTAGGGTGAGGCTAGCACCCCCATCACTCCCATCCAGTAACAACAGGCCACCTCTGAGATTCCTTTTCTCACTCCTTCATAGTCAAGCCTAAACCCTTGAATGATCACTACTCCTAGTCCCTCACTTCCTATTTGGTTTCCTCTCATCTTTCTCAAGGTGGTACTTGAATTACTCTGAAGTATCATCATATTGTTTGCATTACAGATACTGATGGCAATGGGTATATCAGCATCAATGAGTTGAATGACTTGTTCAAGGCTGCCTGCCTGCCTCTGCCTGGGTACAGAGTAAGAGAAATTACAGAAAACCTGATGGCTACAGGTGATCTGAACCAAGATGGAAAGATCAGCTTTGATGAGTTTATCAAGGTGAGTCTCATGCAGAATCCTAGGAGATACATTTGAAACTTGGAACTTTAATCAGTTAAAAAAACATTGAGAAAGGTATTCCTACCCTCCTTACTTCATCATTACATCTTCTTTTCTTTGTGATTTTTCTGGACCATTGATTGGGATTTCTAAAAATACATTCTCTTGCTGCAGGTTTTCCATGGCCTAAAAAGCACAGAGGTTGCCAAGACCTTTCGAAAAGCGATCAATAAGAAGGAGGGGATTTGTGCAATCGGTGGTACCTCAGAGCAGTCTAGTGTTGGCACCCAACATTCCTACTCAGGTAGGTTGTACTAAGAGGTAGGAAGATGAGAAAGCCAATGGTTTGAGAAGAAGGAAATGTATAGGGAGACTACATACTGTACTCCACACCTGAGTCAGTCAAGCTGGGCGCTGTTGGCTCATGCCTGTAATACTACTATGCAAGAGGCTAAGATCTGAGAATTACAGTCCAAAGGCAGCTGAGGCAGGAAAGTCCATGAAGCTCTTCTCTCCAATTAACTGCTAAAAAGCTGGAAGTAGAGTTGTGGCTCAAGTGGTACAGTGTTAGCCTTGAGCAAAAGAAACTCAGCGATAGCACCCAGGCCCTGAGTTCAAGCCCAGGACTGGCACAAATAAAACAAAAAATTGAAGATAAAAATTGAAGATAGAAGTAATTTCAACTTTATGAACTATCATCTCCTTTTTTGTGTGTAAATAGGCCAGCTCCTGGTTCATAAGATAGGAGCTATCCTAGCACTAAGTAGGGCCTGATACCAAATGATCTTATCTGTATTAAAACAATAGTTTAAAGGATGCCAAATTCCTGTGTGAATTTATGGACAAATTTAGCTACTTGAGCTCTTGTCTTCAATATAATGATTATTTTTAATGCCTGCTTAGTGGTCAAAAATATCATAACTTCATTGATTTGGGAGAAAGTCATATATTTATTCTGAAAGCTGTTACCTGCTTTCATGGATGCTTCTAACAGTCCCAACAATAAAAGTATCTATTATTTCCCAAACTAAGTTCTTCACAACATTAGGTGACCTGAAAAGTAATCTCAGGGTTAAATACTACTTGTAGTTGCTAAGACAAAAATTAGCCTTTCATTTTTAAACACAGGAACTTTGATGGTTTTTGCTATGTGAAATGTTTGTTATGACTCTGCAAGATTGATTTGCTGTTCAGAGTTTCCCAAACTCAGAATTCCTTCTGAACATAATATACACGCATTTAACTATTTTATTTGGTCCTAAATCTCAGAAATCCTCTGAGAGATGCTTATTGTCAATGATACACAATTCTGAACGCATGAATAGGATATAAGGTATAACTTGAAGTTTTACTACAATTTTTAATGGTTTATTTTTGTTGTTATTTTTTGGTTTGTGTGCTAGAACTAGGGTTTGAACAGAGCCTTGGGGTCTGGGAGCTGTTCCTTAGCTTTTTCATTCAAAGCTGACACTCTACCACTTAAGCCACACCTCCATTTTCAGCTTTTTGGTGATTAATTGGAGATAAGAGTTTCAGAGACTTTCCTGCCCAAGCTGGCTTTGAACCACAGTCTTCAAATCTCAGCGTCCTGAGTGACTAGGATTAAAGTGTGAGCCAGGGGTGCCTGGCTTACTACAACTTTTAAGATCAATCTATAGCAGTTTTACAGAGGAGAGAAAGATTATATCACAACTTATTTAATTTGTGGAAGTTTCATTATATTGGTGTAAAGAATTTCAGAGGTAAAGTAAGACTTTTCCATGATCATCTAATAGTTCAAACAGCAGGTCTATAAATAGAACTCTGCCTTTCATTCTGTAGATATTAGATCATGTTTATTTTTTAAATTATACCTTGTTCTTTTGAATTATTTTTGATACTTAGATATAAAAGTGTGTGTATATTCCTGGACATGAAAACCTGAGATGCATCTGGGTAATGTTGTCCTATCCTATTTTCTCCCTGCACATAGTCATTTTAATCATTTATTCACAGAGGAGGAAAAATATGCTTTTGTCAACTGGATAAACAAAGCGCTGGAAAATGACCCTGACTGTCAGCATGTCCTCCCAATGAACCCAAACACCAATGATCTCTTCAATGCTGTTGGAGATGGTATTGTCCTTTGGTAAGTAGAATTTTCTTCTTGATTTCCAGGGAAATGCCCATTTTCTACTATGTCAACAATTAAGTGTTTTTATCCTAAGCTATCTACCTTTGGCGCTCAGCTGTTCTGGGAATGCTTTTCTGGACTTTAAGTTCTCTGGACCCAGGAAAGCAAACCAATTTCAGAAGCAATTTATAATGAAAAGTATCACA
Source organism: Dipodomys ordii (assembly GCF_000151885.1). Taxonomy (NCBI): domain Eukaryota; kingdom Metazoa; phylum Chordata; class Mammalia; order Rodentia; family Heteromyidae; genus Dipodomys; species Dipodomys ordii. The sequence continues at coordinate 24,679,184 of NW_012267217.1, read as the reverse complement.
TTGCTATTACTTAGATGAGGAGGAAGGGCTCAGGGTGGATAAAGAAGATCAAAAGCATCAATAGACCTGCAGTAATACAGTAATACAAGGTCAAGAGCAATGACATTTCTTTGCTTCATCTGAGCATGGCCGCCATGAAAAAGGAGAAAAGCAAATACACTTGAGAATGGCAGAAGGATAATAGTAATAACCCAATGCCAGCAATATCCTTCAGCAGAGGGACTATTGAGGATCACATATAACCCCACAACTCAAATAATGAAGGCAGCTGGAACAGGGGATCTCTGAACACAGTGCCAGTCAATTCAGAATGGTATTTCTGAAACCACCTCTGCAGTTCTTAACAGCTTCTCTGGAAGTGAACACTAGATTGTGTTCTTCTGGCCCCAACTAGTTATGACATTCAGAGACATGGCTGGGTATCAGTGATTCATTTCTGCAATTCTAGCTACTTAGAAGGTTGAGATCCAAGAGAACATGATCCAAAGCCAGCCTAGGCAGAAAAGTCCATGAGACTCCATCTCCAAAGTAGGGTCGGAGGTGTTGGCTCATGTGGTAGAGTGCCAGCTAAAGCAATGAGCCAGGCCCTGCGTTCAAACTCTAATACTTGGAAAAGAAAAACAATAGAGTTATTGTGTGATTATTAGACATATTAATCACTTGTCAACAGAAATGTAGACATTATATAACCTCAGAAATGTAGCAATAATATTTTCTATAGTGAAGACAAGTGTTATGGCTAAGAAAATAGAAGTGGGGGTGGTAGCTTTGGTGGTCTAGGGCAATTCTGCACCATTTTGGGTGAGTCACTGGGTTAAAATTCTCATTGCTTACCTTAGTTTATTAGTATAGCTTCAAAGACATTAACCTTCTCCACGGATAGTTTAAACCTAACTGAAGTAGAGTTATTTGTTTTATATTGAAATCCTGGGTGCATAAATCATGTTGCTGACATAGCTGTTCACTTATGAGGTTGCTAGAATTCAAATTCAGTGTTTTTGAGCTCTGCTACGCAGAAGGTGGCTTTCTTTAATTTCATCCTTTCTCTTTCAGTAAAATGATCAATCTTTCAGTGCCAGACACAATTGATGAACGAACAATCAACAAAAAGAAGCTTACCCCTTTCACTATTCAGGTAACTTTCCTCATAATTCCCTCATTCTTTCCTTCCTTCCTTCCTTTTCTTCTTTCTTCTTTTCTCTCTCTTTTTCTTTTTTTTCTCTCTCTCTTTTTCTCTCTGGGCCAAAACTCAGGGCCTAGGAGCTGTTCCTTAGCTTTTTTTGTTCAAGACTAGAAATCTACCACTGAGCCATACCTTCACTTCTGGATTTTTGCTAGTTAATTGGAAATATGAGTCTCATAGAATTTCCTGCCCAGACTGGTTCAGAACCATGGTCCTCAAGTCTCAGACTCCTGAGTAGCTAGGATTACAGGTGTGAGCCATCACTGCCTGGCCTCCCAAACATTATTTTTAACATAGGGCTGGCTTGGAATGAATGGATACCTTCACTACTGCTGGATCATCTTTTTATCCAAGTTCCAGCAGGATTCCCCAAACCTAGGTTTGGGGCTGGTGATTTGTCATAACTGATGGGGACAAAAAGACACATTTTTATCTAGTTTTGTAATTCATGGAGAGGCAAGTAAGGGTGTTGATTGGGTGTTAGTAGATGGAAGGTTATATTTTGTTTTGGCCGCTTAAGAATAAAATCTACATTGGCTAACGTTTCTTCTCTAACTTCCTGGCAATTTTTCTTTGAGTTGATGCCAAATGCAGAGCATTTAGCTGAAAAGATACCTTTCTAAGAAATGAGGGAGAGGGGAGAGCGGGAAATACTCTGGCAGCCTTCTCAATGATGCTGGCCACAGCAAAGAGCATAATAAATAGAATTTGCTTTTATTCTTTCAATTTGTTGATTAACTGGAATAGAGCCAGCATGAAACAAGCTGTATTTCTATCTTCTTATGTCCCAGTATTTTATTATCCTTGTCATTCCCTTGCTCAGAAACCATATCTTAAATCTTAAATCATGAATAATACATTACCTCCTATTTGGATATAAGTGACCCTGTGGACTTTTAATATAGAAGTGGTAACAAAAACATACTTAATGTTAAATTTATTTATAACGCACCATAAGTAAAAGCAGCAACTTTTCTTTCTGATTGTACCAGGGTTTTGAACTCAGGCCTTTGAGCTTGCTTGGCTTGCTTATTCAGCTGGTGCTCTACCACTTTAGCCATACATCCAGCCCTACTTTTTGCTGGTTATTGTGGGATGGAGTCTCTCAGTTTTTTTCCCCTGCCTAGGTTGGATTCAAACTATAATCATCTTTATCTAAGTCTCTTAAGTAGCTAGGATTATAGATATGCATTAGAGGTGCCTGACTCAATCTTTTCATTCTTTAAATGCTAAGGTAAGAACTCCACTATTTCTGATGGTCTTTGTCTTGCTTTTAATTTGTCTTAGAAACAACTTCTAAGCTGGTCTCTGGTGGCTCACATCTGTAATCTTAGCTACTCAGGAAGTTGAGCTCTGACGATTATAGTTCAAAGCCAGCTTGGCAGGGAAGTTCATGAAAATCTTATCTCCAAGTAACCTCCTAAAAAAGTCTAAAAAACCACTTGAGCTATGACTCAAGTGGTAGAGCACTGAACTTGACTTGAGTATAAAGCCTAAGGGACAATACCCAGGCCCTGAATTCAAGCTTTACTACTGGCACAAAGAAACAAAATCTTCTCTTTCTCTCTGTCTCTGTCTCTCTGTCTCTGTCTCTGTCTCTCTCACACACACACAAACATTCTATTCGTAACTGATATTGATATCTTCTTTGTGGATTTAAGAATAGTATATGGATTTGAGACTGAAGACTCAATTGGCTGTTCAAACTGTGAATTATACTACATGAATTGTTACTCACAGGCACATACAATCTCAAGCACACTTAATGAACACTTAATGAATTGTCCTATTTAAACCCCTGCATTGTTTTTTTCTCCATGAACTTGATCTGAATTTTTTCCATTCCATAGTACTCAACCTACAAGTCAAAAGATAATCACTTCAACTTTTACTCTCTTTTATGACCTTAATTGATACCACTGATTGTCTCTTTAATGATGGCCAATGATAAGACAATGACTTCCCCCACAAAGATGCCCTTTTATTCCAGGCTAACATACTGAGTGCGGGCCTCAGCACGGAGCAACAGTGACAACTATAAAACCCATTAATTACCTGTTGTCCAGCACTGGCCTTCCATGCAAGGTTGATTCAACTGAGCAGGCCATTGTGTAAACTCAGTATCTGGATTACTGGATTTTTCCCTTATTAGGAATCACTGCTAAGCAACAAATAAATCATCTTATAAATATGTTAGAAACAGTTGCATGAAAGAAAAAAAAACATTAGAATACTTACCTTGGTATAACCCCTGCTTTCACTGTATTTGATGTTGGTATAATTTGTGGAGTGGAAGGGAAAAAACAAATCGTTTAAATAGGGATACAGGTGGACCCATTGCAACAATGAGATGTACAAGTCGTTATGTTGAAAACAAACTTTACAACTTTGGTGTTGGGGGTGGTAGGGGGAGGCTGGGATGGGAAGGGGAAACAAAGGAGGAGGCAACAATGCTTGATAAGAAATGTACTCGTTATCTTACCCATGTAATTGTAACCCCTCTGTATGGTATTTTCACAATAAAAGAAAAAAAAAAGGAATCACTGCTTTTTCCCAGACTTACACTCAGAGAATACTATGCCTCTAGGCCTGTGAACATTCGAGAGGGAAAATATGTCTACCTATCGGTACTCATTTGGCGTCTGCAGAATGAAAGAACCACACTTGCTTCTGTTTGCTACCTTAGGAAAATTTGAACTTGGCTCTGAACTCTGCCTCAGCCATTGGGTGCCATGTAGTTAACATAGGAGCTGAGGACCTGAAGGAGGGAAAGCCTTATCTCGTCCTAGGACTTCTGTGGCAAGTCATCAAGATTGGGTTGTTTGCTGACATTGAACTCAGCAGGAATGAAGGTAAGCGCAATGTTCCAGATGTTAGAAGCGGCATGCCTTTCTGTTCATGTCTGTGTTGGGGACAAGAGGAGGTAGATGTCAGGAATAGAAAAGTGTACAAAATTTCTCAGTTAGATTGAATCTGTGGTTTTAACCTAACAGACTCTCCATCCTACCAGACTTTTGAAAAATGACAGAGCAAAAGCTTTTTAAGACCACAGGCAAATAATGATGCTTGTTTAGCGTCTACAGCTCCATCTAACTGTCTGGGGCTTCAAGCTCAGGAGCTTTCCTCAAAACTCACCTTGCTTAGATACTTCATGACAAATAAACCTAGCTATAGTTTGTATTTTGTGAAGCAATTCACATTCACGTCTGTATCTGTACTAGATTAGGAGACGTTTGGGTCTGTCAAGACTAGAAAGACCAAGACTTCTATCAGGACTAGAGAGGAAGATGTAGGCCAAAGGATACAAAGTTGAATTCATGTAAGATGAATGAGACTAAAGACCTACAGTACAGCAATGAAGACTATGGTTAATAATATTGCATTATATACTGGGAATTTGAAAAAAAAAGTAGATTTTGGGTTCTTTTATTACCAACAATAAGGAAGAAATGAAAGTAATTTTATGAGATATTGGGGTGTTAGTCTGCTGGATTGTAGCAGTCATTTATGTGTATGTCATGATAATTATATCAAACCATTTTGTGATATACTGTAAATCTATACAGTAAATATAAAAATTAGAAAGACTGTAGATAATTACATTTAAGGTTTTGAAATTTAGAACTAAATATGTAGCTGTAAATTGTATTCAATCTTTTTGTCATTTAAACAGCAATGGGCTAGTTATATAGATAAAAGTACTAGCCAGGCACCAGTGGCTCACACCAGTAATCCTAGCTAATCAAGAGGCAGTTCAAAGTTAGCCCAGGCAGAAAAGCCCATGAGACTTTTATCTCTAAGAAACTACTCACAAACAGCTGGAAGTGGTGCTGAGGCTCAAGTGAGCTAAAGCATCTGAGGGAGAGAGCCCAAGCCCTGAGTTCAAACCCCTAGACTGGCAAACAAACAAACAAAAAAACCAAAAAAACCCACAAAAAATCTTGATATGTAACCAACTTTCAGCTTTTAGGTACAAATCTTCCCAATATGAAATCTGTATTCCAATTTTAATTTTCCTTTTACACATCCTTTTAAATATATACATACAAGTCACAATAACCAATGAAGAGTCCTGAGCTATCTCTTGAAAACCAATATACTAAACAATCAAAAGAAGGGGGAAAAACAGCAAATGGGGATCTTAAACTCATGCAAAAGAATATTGATTTGCAAATTCAAATCGGCTAATTTTAAACCTTTTAACTGAGCCCAAAAAAATCCATCTGGGGAAATAGGAGAGTTGATTAAATTATTGAGTTGCTATGATTATGCAGGTAAGCATTTACAATATAAACTATCCATGGGACTAGAGAAGAGAACACAGTCATTATTACAAAGTCAATCACTTGAAAAGTGTTGTTACTTCATGAAATGTGGCCTGATAGAACCAGCAGAGGATTTTGAGCCAATGGTCTTGGTTTTTTTGTTTCTGGTTTTTGTTTTGGCTATGCAATAGTGTCTATAGGCCTACCATTGAGTTTTGGAGGTTTTTTTTTGGGGGGGGGGGAAGGTGCTTTGTCCTGTCCATCTGAAAACTGAGAGTTCACATTACAATAGTGAACCTTCTTTTTTTTGGCAGTTGTGAATCTTGAACTCAGGTCCTGGGCACTGTCTCTGAGCTCATCTACTCAAGGCTAGTGTTCTAAAGCTTTGAACTTCAGCACTATTTTTGGCTTTATAAGATCTCACATTCTTTTCTGCCTGACTGGCTTCCATCCTCAATCCATAGATGTCAGCCTCTGGAGTAGCTAGGATTATGGGCGTGAGCTCCTGGTGCTAACTGAACCACCTTTAAGAAATAATAACAAAGTATTTATTTATTCCATGGGAAAGTCTGTAAGAAATTTATCCCAGTGAGATGCTGCTGCTAACTTTCTAGCAAGATTTCATAAATATTATAATGAACATCCTCACCCCACAAAAACCCTGTATTTATTGTTGTTTGTTTGTTGTGTTTCTTCAGCACTGATTGCTCTTTTGAGAGAAGGGGAGAGCCTGGAGGATTTGATGAAGCTCTCTCCCGAAGACCTCCTGTTAAGGTGGGCTAATTACCACCTGGAAAATGCAGGCTGCAACAAAATTAGCAACTTCAGCATTGACATCAAGGTAGGAAGAATGGCTTTGAACTCTAGTAAATTGCTGCAAGGAAACTACCTTAAAAGAGAAAAATCAGATACTGAGCCTCATGTTTTCAGCAGCTCTAGCCATAGTCTGGTCTTGTTTGGAGCTGTTCACTGTCCTCAAGAAACTAGCTTCAGCTTTTCTTTTCTTTTGTTTTTTTTAAGCTGCAGCTTTTCTTCTAGGCCACACACATCTACCCAGAGTCCTGCATCAAAATGCAGGGTGACTCTGCAGAGGGACAATAGAGGGTAAATGAGATAATACAAAGGAGATAAGATTCCTTTTAGGTAAAGAGGAGTAAACACAGAACGTCCATTTCTCTGTTATATAAATGGACACATCTAGTAAAGATGCCTTTTGAAAAACTAAGTGAAGATTATGCTCCTAATTACACTAGCAACAGCCAACATGGTATCTGCTACAGTTCAGACACAGATGGAGCTCCATTATAAGTTCATTAATTGACTTATCAAACCTTACAAGAAGCCCCAAGATAAGGAAATAGAGCAAAGAAGCTCCATACAGGAAAAGGCTGGAGAAGCCATCACTGTGGTTTTCAAGTATATGAAGAGTTCTGTGTCATGTTGAGATGTACCAGGGTAGAAAGCGCTTAAGGAGCAGTTAAGGAAGGTCAGAAAGCAATCCCCATAAAACCAGGTAGGATGTGAAGATGCTTAGAAGGAAAAACGCTCTAGGCTCCACTTTCTTAAAGAAGAAGGAAACTCCATGGGGTGGGGGGTTGGAGGGATAATCATGTGATCTGTCAAGAGTACATAAGGCTTAAAGTTGAGTAAGAGCTTCCAGATGCTGGGCCCCGAGGCGTTTGGAATTCAGGATCAGGCAGCACAGCGACACTTGTAGGTGGAGCACCCTCCATTCCTTAGGACCTCAACTAATTTTGACTTTCTCAATGTGCAACTTCCACTGGTTTTCAACATTTTTCCAGCAGCACCCACCAAAATGAGGTTTAGTGGAAGCAGAACAGCATCTGCCTTTGTACAAAACAGTCAAGCCCAGCAATTGTTGAGCTGTTTAGCCAAAATTAGATTGTATGATCTCAGCCATACATTGGCTTGATGCCTTATCACTAAAGGTAAGGTTTTTAAGAGTATTTAACCACTTGGATGCTTTGGACAGTGTATGCATGACAGGAACATGCTAGCTGAGCATGTACACAGCATGTACCTGTTCTCATGGCATACATGAGGACTGGGCTGTCATGTGTATGTCTGAGTAGCTAACACTGTCAGGAAATATTTTTCAATCACATAGAATCATCAAAGAACATCCATACTAGATAGAGTGAGTGGATTATTAGGATCAGATGAAATGTCTATTAGCAAAACTAAAAATTGTAACATGTAATAAATGGAAGATTTCATTGGTGCCTAATACCTGTGTGACACCTTCAGCATAGCTGTAGATACAATAAGAAGGAACAAGAGAGGAGAGAGGTGGAGGGGGTAGACAGACAAGACAAGAGAGATAGAGAGAGAAACAGAGAGATCTGTTCCTCCCTTTGCAACATCAATGATCAAATTCTCTCATTCTCTTCTTTCTAATATCAAAAGTGATAAGCATACTTCTAGTCAACGTAGACCCTACAGAATTTAAAAAACAGCAACAGAGCTGATTTTCCATCTTTAAGAGAAATTAAGGTGATTTTTAAATGCTTTAAATAAATTACTTGACATTCTGTATGCTTTCATTGACTAAGAATGTTTGAATTTTAAGGACTAGTTCTGAGAATTCTTATCAATAAACATTCAGAATCAAAACTTAATGCAATGCCAGGGGCTGGGAATGTGGCTCAGTGGTAGGGTGCTTGCCTTGCATGCGTGAGGCCCTGGGTTCGATTCCTTAGCACCACATAAACAGAAAAAGCCAGAAGTGGTGCTGTGCTCAAGTGGTAGAGTGCTAGCCTTGAGCTGAAGAGCTAAGGGACAGTGCCCAGACCCAGAGTTCAAGCCCCACAACCGACAAAAAAAATGCAATGCCAATTTATTATAACTAAATATATTTTCTAGTTTCTAGATAAACTTTACATGTACTTCTCATCATATTTTTCTTTTTACAAAAAAGGCTTAACACTTCAATTTTCTGTCTTTGAAATCTTTTCTTTTTTTGTTTTTGCTGATTTAAATGTATTTTAAACTCTGCTTTAAACTTCTGTTTCCTTTTTCTGTCACTTTTTAAAAAAATGAAACCTTAGCTGACTGACTTCTATATCAATATAAAGGTTTATATATATTTTTGTGTATAATTTAATGCTTATAAGTGAGATGATTTTTTTCTCTTCAATACAAGAGAATAATATTTGCCTCTTTGGGTTGTCTTTTGTATGTAAATTGCATTTTTATTTGTTAAATTCCTTTCAAAAGGGAAGCAAATATGATATTTCAACCAGACAAATAAAACATTCAACTTAGTGAATGTTTCTAAACCTTGTTACTTAAGTTACATTCTGAATGACAGTGGAATAATAAATAAAATCTATGCCCTTGGGAAATTATGGTTGTGCTAAGTATGTAATTAATGGTGATGTTTCAAAAGTGTAATTTCTTCATTTTTCACAGGACTCAAAAGCTTATTACCACCTGCTTGATCAGGTGGCTCCAAAAGGAGATGAAGAAGGTATTCCTGCTATTGTGATTGACATGTCAGGACTGAGGGTAAGGCCGCGCCACAGCTGTGTGTAGAGAATACTGTGTTACTGCCTCTGTGTTGGTCATTCCATGACTCCCTATGACCTGTACTTTAGAGTTCTCCTTAAATCTGGCTTCAACTTTTGAGCACTATTACTGGTTTTTGAGAAGTGTGGAAAAACTGAATCTAGAAACAAAACATAAAAAACTGAACCTTGGTTAAACGCCATCTATCAAGCTAGCAATTCTTTGTACATCCCTCATTTCATATAACACCAACCTTAGTCTGAATGCTAAAACTTTAGGATTTTCTTAGCCAGGCACCAGTGGTTCACACCTGTAATTCTAATTATTCAGGAGGCTTGAGAGCTGATGATGGAAGTTCAAAACCAGCCCTGTTAGGAAAGTCAGTGAAACTCTGATTTCTGATTAACCACCAAAAATCCAGAACCAAAGCTGTAGCACAAGTGGTAGAATGCCAAAGCTGAGGGCAGTGCTGAGGCTCTGAGTTCAAGCCTGTGTGTTTGTGTGTGTGTGTGTGTGTGTGTGTGTGTGTGTGCGTGCGTGCACGTGCACGCAGTGGGCAAAAAGAATTGAGATCAATGTAAATGATAAGATCCCAGAAGCTATTGAATTGCTTTAAAAACAGGGTCACCAGCTATTAATCTTTGAGCTCTGTATAAGGAGTCTTAATTACTTAAATTCTAAGGTTACTTTGATTTGTGGCTTTCTGACTACTATAACTTTCTGAAGGTATATAATAATGTTCTGCTAGTAAGTGTCTATGAAATACCCAGAATCTCAGTGAGACTCCCATTCCTTTGTCACATTATATGTATTCACACATCCCTGGAGAACCATGACCTAGGAACACTCTTTTCATTGCAGGAGAAGGATGACATCCAGAGGGCAGAATGCATGTTGCAGCAGGCAGAGAGGCTGGGCTGCCGGCAGTTTGTCACAGCTACAGACGTTGTCCGAGGGAACCCCAAGTTGAACTTGGCTTTCATTGCCAACCTCTTCAACAAGTACCCTGCTTTGCACAAACCAGACAACCAGGATATTGACTGGGGGGCCCTTGAAGGTAACTGTAACCCAATTGCTTACATTGTTCTGAAAAACAATTCTGATTGAAGGGCAATCCAAAATCACCCCTAAGCAAAATCAACTCCTTCCAGTGATCAAAGAGCCATCAATTCACTGATATATAACAAAGAGAAGGAAGGAAGGAAGGAAGGAGGAAAGAAAGAAAGAAAGAGGAAGGAAGGAAGGAAGGTCAACTGCAGCCATCAGGAATAATCAAATACAATTATATCATAACCATTATACTTAGGCTTCATCCATTATCAGAACTGCATGGTTTTGTGTAGACATTGCATTTAATTTTTGGATAAAATAAATCCTATGATACAAGAAGTCTAATTTATGTACACAGTAGATGATGTTAATTCCTACAGACAAGAATGCCCACCACACACTGGCTAAAGTAACATTTTAATTTTAATTTATACAAGGTTATACTTACTAACTTTTTCCATGTAATTTTTGTTTCTTTGGCTTGGATTACTAATGCATAGACTAGAATCCTGACACTTGTATTTTGCTCTAAGATGGGACAAATGACACATAGCTGCAATCAACTTCCATAGCTAAAATGTTCACTTATTCTCTTTTTCATCATGAACTAGTTCTGTAAAAAGAATTCAAGTCAAAACCAATATTAAGTAAATGTCACCAAAGCAAGAAGATGTCAGGTGTGGGTTGAGCCCTTCCATGTGCTTTTCTAGCACTGGAAATACAGTATTGGGTACAGGTCCAGCATTATTGCATTTGAATCACTGGACCACCCCTGGTCAGGTGTTTATGTGTTTTGCTGATCTCAAATCTGTGTGTCAATTCCACTAGTTACTCATTTTCAGCTGTCTCTTGGGCATCACTGTGTGGGTCCTTTGCTATCTTTTGAAATGAAGTATATTAAAAAACCCAGAACGAATCATTTCTCCTATTCCCCATTGCTTTCACACCCCGCTTCCTAGCCCATTTGCTCCCCTTTAGAAATTCTCCCTGTCCATTAAGCACTAAAACTACAGAGTTTGAGTCCCACTATGGTATCAGTCTCTTCTTTATCCTTTCAATCTATGATGTCAACAAATACTAAAATTCCTCATCTGGGATATCTTCTAGATTGTTAATTTTCTTTCCTGGTCTTCTGACTGGGGAAGATACTGGTGGGCTTCATCTAGCAACTATTTTGTTGGGTCTTAGGGGCCTATTCCTCCATTCATTAAGCACTTCATTGTGTCCCACATGCCACTGCCAATCCTATCCACTCTGCATTTAATTTAAATGCATATCACCTCTCAGCAACTCTGCACATGGCTGCCAGGCACATCCCAGCCCAGCATTCCTTATCTTCCAATAGTAATAAAATATGAATCTATAATGACTGGCACTAATATATTAACCCAATCTGCTACCTGGCATTATAAGATCCCCAGTTCTGATTCCAGCCTCTAGGACCTTATTACTGTGTTCTCTACTAGTTAGCACCCCACAGATCCATTCTTGTTCTTGTTAGTAAAGACCTAGCCCCAATCCCTTACTCTTGTCTCCTTAATATCCAGCTTTTAAAATAGCCTAAAAACTAAACCTCAGAGTTGAGGGCCAATGGCTCGTGCATGGAATCCTAGCTATTCAGGAGGCCTAGAGCTGAGGATTGCGGTTTGAAGCTAGCCCAAGTAAGAAAGTCTGTGAGACTATTATCTCAACCACCCAAAAGCCAGAAATAGAGCTGTGGCTCAAGTAGTAGTATGCTAGCTGTGAGCACAAAAGTTCAGTGTCAGTGCCCAGGCCCTGAGTTCAAGCCCCAGGGTTGGTACACACACACACACACACACACACACACACACACATACACACAAATAAAGTTCAAATTTCATCCCTCTAGATTTAGCCCAAACTATTTGTGTCTGTCTCTGTTGATCTCTACTTTTGTATGATCTCTGAGGGGAAGACAAAAATTCTTGTCTTGAGGCCACCCCTGAACTGTTCTTCCACCTAGGATGTTGCACAATATTAACAGTTGTTATGAAATACTCATTGAACTGAAATGGAGGGAAAATTTAACCCAGGATAGTGACCTTCAGCCAACACATCTACTTTTCTTATTCTCTCTCTCTCTGGCTTTTATCTATAGTCTTCTTTATTAAACTTAGCTCATAAGATCTGCTAGAGTCATAAAAGGGCTAAAAATAACCAGTCTTTATTAATCTAGGTGAGACAAGGGAAGAACGGACATTTAGGAACTGGATGAACTCCCTGGGAGTTAACCCTCGAGTCAATCATTTGTACAGGTGAGAATCGCTGGGACCCCATCCCTGACACAAAGAGCAATTCAAATATGGCTGTGGTATGCATTCTGTTCTTAGAATATGTGTTTTTTATGGAGGAGGGGATCACGTTGATCAGCAGCTGTTGAATGTTCAGCTGAAAAGCTTCACTGTGTGTTTAATACAACAATCATACCGCAGCAGAATGACAAATTCACTCTGTGTGGCAAGCCTGTAATCTTCTCAAGATCAGCCCAAACAAGAGTGTTATCTTTGCAGTAAAATGTCTCCTATGCCATTTGTTAAGGCTATGTTTCTTCTTCCTGGAACAGTGTATGTCCTCGGAAGGGGATGAGGTAGGCCATCCTGAGAGGGGAAAGTTCCCTAATCCAGTGTCTGCATCTCTAGAGATGGAGCTACTCTCATCAAAACTTCAGGGTTCTTGTGAATGTGCTGATATTTAAGGAAGTGCCTGGTGCATTGTAGGTTATGAAGAAGTGTTGGATATGTGAGAATTCTTTTGTGTTTGTTTTTTTCAGTGATTTATCAGATGCCCTGGTCATCTTCCAGCTCTATGAAAAGATTAAAGTCCCTGTGGACTGGAACCGAGTAAACAAACCCCCATACCCCAAGCTGGGGGGCAATATGAAGAAGGTATTTATATATATGTATATATCTAAAATGACTGTTTTGATGTTCTGTGAGGCAGTAATGCTATCACCTGCAAGAGTTCTTTTCAAGTACTTTATCAGGCAGCCAAACTTTGGTAAGTAGTGTTTATCCAGGGATTAAATTATAGTAGAGCCATCAGAAACCTGAGTAGGTTTATCAAAGTGAGTCCATTATTTCCATTGATTACTTACTTATAATTCCATGTAGGCTGTCTTTAAACAAGAGCATGTAAAAATTCTAATTAAGATAATTAGAGCAAGCAGAGCCACAGGGTTTTTTCAGACCCCAGCAGGCTCCTCATTCTAATTTTCTAAAGAATTAAGGCTTTGTACTGACAGCTTGACTGGTACAGTTTGTCTACTGTCAACACAGTGGGAACATTGTTTTGTAACAACCAGCTTGGTACAGCCATTCCTCGCTGATGAGAATCAGTGTGATTTTTAATGATCCATGAGTGGCCATGAAAATATCTGCCCTCCACATCTATCTGCTTTGTATTTGTACAGTGGAGAATACACAATGTTCACACTTATCTCCATGAATTCAGCTTTTTAAGCAATATTGCAGATAACCGAGGATGACTTTCTACCTACTGTGTATCACATGTTCTTAATTATGAACTTGTTCTAGTTTTAAGGGTCCACGGGGAAGCTGGGTACTGGTGGCTCTCACCTTTAATGTATTTACTCAGGAGGATGCGATCTGATGAGTGTGGTTTGAAGATAACTTAGGCAGGAAAGTTGAGAAACTCTTATCTATAAGTAACCATACAAAGCTGGAAGTGGAACTGTAGCTCAAGGGACAGAGTGACAGCCTTGAGAGGAAAAATTTAAGGGACAGTGCCCAGGTCTTGAGTTCAAGTCCCACCCAATACTAGCACCAAAAAAAAAAAGAGAGGGTAATTTGGATATTTTTGATTGGAGGTAAGGAGTTTTATTTAAGGAAAGATGAAAACGTTCTAACTCACAATCCTAGAATTATAGGAAGCAGTAGAGATTACAGAGATTATCCAGTGTGGTATTAAGTATTTCATTCTGTATGGGGTTTTTTTTTGCTATTTTTGCTATGTATTTATGAGATAATGACATTAAATGGTTTTTCCTTCTGCCTCCTTAACAGCTGGAGAGCTGTAACTATGCAGTGGAACTGGGGAAGAATCAAGCTAAATTTTCCCTGGTTGGCATTGGCGGACAAGATCTCAATGAAGGCAACCACACCCTCACCTTGGCCTTGATCTGGCAGCTAATGAGAAGGTAGCATAGCTCCCAGGATTGACTGTTTCTAATGGTTATTTGACCTAGAAGTATACAGCAAATTTTTACAATGTGATGTAATTCTATGAAGCTGTATTTTAAGTGGAACTTAGTAACTAAGTTTCCTATTATAAATGCTATCTCTCTCTCTCTCTCTCTCTCTCTCTCTCTCTCTCTCTCTATCTATCTATCTATCTATCTATCTATCTATCTATTTTTTTAACAGTCCTGAGCCTTGAACTTAGGACTGGACGTTGCCTCTGAGCTTCTGTTGCTCAAGGCTAACACTCTACCACTTGAGCCACAGTGCCACTTGCAGCTTTTTCTGAGTAGTTTGTTGGGAATAAGAGTCTTATGGAGTTTCTTGCCCAGGCTGGATTTGAACTGCGATCCTCAGATCTCAGCCTCCTGAATAGCTAGGATTATAGGTGTGAGTCACCAGTGCCTGGCTTCTATTAATATTTTTAAACATTTAACCTTTTTCTTTTTAGTTCTAATAGTTTTTATTTCAGGTATTGTGAAGAATCTGTTGTTACATTAAAAAATGTTTTAGATGATTACTTTATCTTGATTAGTTTCATACTTGTATCATTATGGAGTGACCTTTCATGCCTGGTAAAATTCTTTTCTCTGAAATTTATTCTTTTCTGTATTAATATAGCCAACTACTGCTTCTTCTTGATTAGTGGTCAGTATGACATATCTTTTCCTACCTTTCTACTTTTAACTCCTTTGTGGAAGTAACAACTACCTGTTGGAGGGATTTGAAGATGAGAAAACCATGCTATATATACCCACATATTGGTATTTCTGGTGTTCTTCCTACTTTGTATAGGTTTACATTTCTATATCAGGAGTATTTTCTAATAGTTGAGCTCTGTTGGTGATTGGTTCAGCTTGTATAGATCAACACAAAGTCTTTGTTTTTGTTGGCTGATTTGCACATGCACAGTGTGTGTGTGTGTGTGTGTGTGTGTGTGTGTGTGTATGTGTGTGTGTGTGTGTGTGCTGAGACTGGAGTTTGAACTTAGGACCTGGGTACTGTCCCTTAGCTTTTTGACTCAAGGTTGACACTCTACCATTTTAGCCAGGGTTTTTGTTGTTGTTGTTGTTTTGGATCTGGTCATGGGGCCTGAACTCTGAGCCTGGGCGCTCAGCTCTTCAGCTCAAGGCTAGTGCTCTACCACTTGAGCCACAGCACCACTCCTGGCTTTTTTTTCTTTTTGCTTATGTGGTGCTGAGGAATCGAACACAGGGCCTCATGCATGCAAGGCAAGCGCTCTACCACTGAGCCACCTTCCTAGCCCCTTAGCCAGGGTTTTATTTCCTGCTTTTTAGTGGTTAACTAGAGATAAGAATGTTAGGACCTTTCCTGCCTAGGCTGGCTTTGAACTGTGATCCTCAGATCTCAGCTTGCTTAGTAAGTAGCTCGGGTTATAGGCTACCATGCCTGGGAGTGTCTTTTGCTTTCTTTTCTTTTCTGTAGTATTCTTCTCTTACTCTTGTTCTTCCTGCCTAACTCCACCCTGCAAAGACCCTGCTTAGAAGGAAGTGCATGCTTTATGCTTCATCTTAACCACCATGCATTTTTATTTTAAGGTAGTAGAAGAATTAATGTTGTTACATATTCTTCGTTCCCTCCAATATAACGAATAGTATCTTGATCATCCTCTAAAAAGAAAAGAAGTTTTTCAACAACTTTTCTCCAGAAATTGATCTTAACTTTTTTTTCAGGTACACACTGAATATGCTTGAAGAAATTGGTGGTGGGCAGAAGGTCAATGATGACATTATTGTCAACTGGGTAAATGAGACGTTGAGGGAGGCTGACAAAAGGTCCTCCATCTCTAGCTTCAAGGTGAGTTTTACTCCTCCCTTTAGAAGCCACCTGAATGCCATGCTTGTCTTGATTGTTTCCATTATATGTTAAATGACCTTCAGAGTTAGACATTTTAGGCTCTTTCTCCTGTACTGGCTATTACTGTTTTAATGTTCACTGACAAATTTCTCATCACTTTCTCCCATAATGTTTTTTTTTTCTTTTCTACTTTTTTTTTTTTTTTGTCCATCATGGGGCCTGAACTCTGGGCCTGGGCGCTGTCCCTCAGCTCTTCAGCTCAAGGCTAGCACTCTACCACTTGAGCCACAGCCACTTCCAGCTTTTTCTGCTTATGTGGTGCTGAGGAATCGAACCCAGAGCCTCACGCATGCAAGGCAAGCACTCTACCACTGAGCCACCTTCCCAGCCCCCTCTACTTTTTTTCCAGTGCTGGGATCAAACCTGTACCTCACACTTGCTAGACAAGTGCTTTACCACTAAGCTACATCTCTGCCCCATCATAGTAATTTTTAAAATCACCATATGTAACACATCATTTAACCCTTGTTTTTTGAAAGGAACATAAAATATAATATTTTTAAATGCATATACGTCTATGGTTCAGAATTCGAACATAATGGTGAAATATAAAATCCTTAAAGATGGCCCATGTAAATAGCTCCTGATCACATCCTTGTATCCAAATTCCATTTTAATAAATAACAGCATGATATTTTATTGAATTTCTAACCTCATTCACACAATAACTGGCTTCTTCCTTAAGGTACCTGTGTACTTGGTCCATATTATGGTAATATCTATACATCTTAAGTACAATTTTCTAGTTTAAAAGTCAGGACTGGAGGGCTAGGAAGGTGGCTCAGTGGTAGAGCACTTGCCTTGCACGCATGAGGCCCTGGGTTCGATTCCTCAGCACCACATAAGCAAAAAGAAAAAAACCGAAAGTGGCGCTGTGACTCAAGTGGTAGAGCGCTAGCCTTGAGCTGAAGAGCTGAAGGACAGCGCCCAGACCCAGAGTTCAGGCCCACGACTGACCCCCCCCCTCCAAAAAAGTCAGGACTGGAGGAAGAACAGCTTCACAGGAGCCTTGTTAGGGCCAGTGAAGGCAGGTGATCAATCTTTTGTGGCTCATGCCTGTAATACTCACTACTCAGGAGGCTGAGATCAGAGGATTACAGTTCAAAGCCAGCCCAGACAGGAAAGTCCATGAGACTCTTACCTCCAATGAAGCTAGTGGTAAGATACTAGCCTTGAGCACAAAAACGCAGGGATAGTGCCTAGGCTCTAAGTTCAAGCCTCAGGTCTGGCAAAAAAAAATATACCTTTTAAGATAAACAATTGAGGGCTAGGAAGGTGGCTCAGTGGTAGAGTGCTTGCCTTGCATGCATAAGGCTCTGGGTTCCATTCCTAAGCACCACATAAGCAGAAAAAGCTGTAAGTGGCACTGTGGCTCAAGTGGTAGAGCGCTAGCCTTGAGCTGAAGAGCTGAGGGATAGCGCCCAGGCCCAGAGTTCAGGCTTCTTGACCAACAAAAAAGGAAAAAAAAGAGAGAAACAATTGAAGCTGGGTGCTGGTGACTAACGCTTATAATCCAATCTACTTAGGAAGCTGAGGATCAAGGTTCAAAACCAGTCTTTGAGGTTCTTATCTCCAATTTAACACACACACACACACACACACACACACACACACACACACACGACATATGTATCTTGAAAAACGTTCCTCCCTCCCAGCACAAAGAAAGATCAAATTTCGGTACCTTAGGGCACTGATGACAAGAGAAATAAACTGAGACAGTGCTAACTGACATGTGAGGCACTGGCAAATATTAGATAGTGTCTGTCATTGTATTTAATCACACAGTGGCAGTGGCTCTCTTTCCTCAAGTTCTTCTGGGAAAAGAGCATCTACTGTTACCCATGTTACCTGCCATCTCTTCTTTACCCCTGCCACTCACTATGGAATAGTTACTCTACATGAGACAGGGTATTTCTGACATCCTATTCTCAAGCCCCAGGACCAACACACCCAAAAAAGAAGAAGAGCCATCTACTTGCCTTGAGCTAAATGAAAGTAAAAGCTTTTCTTTCTCTTTATGTAGGATCCGAAGATTAGTACAAGTCTGCCAGTCCTAGACCTCATTGATGCCATTCAACCAGGTTCCATTAACTATGACCTTCTGAAGACAGAAGATTTGAATGATGAGGAGAAACTCAACAATGCAAAGTATGTACATAAACCTGAGATAAAGGAGGGACCCAACTACCAACTAAAGAGTTGCAAAGTCTAATGCCAGTACCTTTATGTGAACACCCTGGTTTTTTTTCTAGTCATGATCAGTAGCCTCATCATTATTTTATCCATGCTGATAGAAGGAAGCAAAGCAGAAACAAGAACATTCTTGTAATTGATGAGCAAGTCTGTAGTTTTATAAAGTCAACTTCCAAATCCTAATCTGGAGAAGATTTAAAAAAATATTGTGCCAGCCAGGGAAGTTCCAAACACAAATGCCCCATTCGTGAATACCCATGGATATGAATAGGCAAGGGTTAATGGAACACCAGACTCTTTACCAGCTAGTGAACAGCTGCCATGGGCTTTACCCCTCACAATCACCTGCCACTGAGAATGAGTGTCAGTGGATTATAGTCTCTGAACAGCCAGACTTTGGCCTGTGGTCTGCTTTTTTACATAAAATTTTATTGGAACAGTCTATTCATTACATGCTGCCTATAACTGTTTCTCTCCTTACAAAAGCAGTGTTGAGTAGTTGCAACAAAGCCTGTAAAACCTGAGATATCTACCTCTAAAGAAGTGCCTTTCTCAGAACAGGTCATGTTAGCCTCTGGGCACTGCCATAACCAAGTATCACACAAACCAGGTGATTTAAAGCAACAAGTCTTTACTCTTCCATGGTCCTGGAAGCTAGAAATCCAAAAATCAAGCTGTTATCAGAATTGGTCCCATTTAAGAGCTCTAAGGAAGATCCTGTACCCTGTCTCATGACTCATGCCTCTCTCCCAGCTTCTTGCAATGGTCAGCAATCCTTATCATTATCAGCCTATATATATACGTAACTCCAATCTCTGCCTGTACCTCTAGTCTGACATCATGGTACAGTGGACACTGTGTTTCTGTGTCTCTTTTGTCCTTACAAGGGTACCAATCATTTTGTATTGGAACCCCACCCTAATTCCAGCATGGCTTCTCTTGATTACATCTGCAATAACCCTCTGTTCAAAAAAGACCACAATCAGAGATGCTAGGTTTAAGACTTCAACAAATCCCTTTGAGTGAATGGACAAAATTGAACTCTATGTCAACCAATGACTGGGCTGAGTGGCATGTACCTGCCAGCCTCAGCAATGTGAAGGTATAAAACAAGATCCTAACTCAAAAAATAACCAATGCAAAAACAGGCTGGAGATATGGCTTACCCGAAAAAGCACCTACCAAGCAAGTACTACCAAAAAAGAGGTTCTATGGCTGAAATAAATTATACATGCTTTTTAGCATCAATTCTTGTTCAGTTTTCAGACCTTTTCTTTTTTTAATATATATATTTTATTGTAAAGATACTATACAGAGGGGTTACAGTTACATTTCTGCTACACTGTGTTGCCCAACAGAAAGCTAGTAGCGTGGGTACCAAAAGTGGTAGAAGCTGAGGATATTTCTTACAACAAATACTACATCTGATCATAGTCTTGAGGCTAGACAGCAAGACTGAGGCTTTGATGGGAACTTTGTTGAACCAAGATTTGTCTACATGGATGGGGAGATGTTGATGACCAGTATGAACGAGTCCAGGACTGATTTGTGCCTGTAGGGTACTGAGAACCTGAGCAGTCCCCTTCATTTGCTGTTGCTTAAGCTTTCTTCATTTGTCCTCTCTTCTTTCCTTTAGGTATGCCATCTCTATGGCCCGAAAAATTGGAGCAAGAGTATATGCCCTTCCAGAAGACCTGGTTGAAGTGAATCCCAAGATGGTCATGACAGTGTTCGCTTGTCTCATGGGGAAAGGGATGAAGAGGGTGTAGGGCCATCCAGGCAGGCGAGAAGTCAACGTACCCAGCACCAGTTGCTCTGAGAATGCAGATGAGGACTATTGAAGCCATTCCAAAGTTTGCAACTTGGTGACACTATCTAAGATTCCAAAAAGTGCATATTTGCTAGCCAAGTAGCCTTTCTATACAAAAATGCCTCTTTTTTGCTGAAGACACAATCTCCAACAAATTTAATTTTTATTCCTGATTTATTTTTGCTTTTTTGCAAATCAAGAAGAAAAAAGGAAAAAATAATTCCAGGTACCCTCCTGCTTTTGGCCATTAGGATAGAAACTAATGTTAGTAATTTTGACATAATTGTCTGTTCAAAAAGTGAGGACAGTCTAAAGACTGTTACTAGGGGATGACACCGGCTCTGTGACAAGCCACCTGCTCTGTCCTCTTCCTTGTCCTTATCTGTGAATTTCCTTCACAGACCCATCTCTGCTGTGTGGCCCACATCTTCTTGCCATCTTTGTCCCTTGGCCCCTTGGAGCATCTGAGAAACCAGTGAAGCTATTAGGGTCCCCAAAGTCCTGGCAGCCTGCAGAAGTTAGCCGCATCGTCAGAGCTGTTCTTTACCTGAAGTCCCAATGGTTGTCAGTTTTTGTTTTATCATTTGTAAGATATCTCCTGCTTTTAACTCTAGGCTTTGCACTGAAGACCTAACATCTTGAGTATTGTGTCCTCTTGGGTACTGTGTCCTCTTGAATAATGTGTTCTCAGGTGGATTTTTTTTTTCTTTCTCTGAGACCAGGATTGGAATTCACTACCCTTGTTTTTGCTCATGCTCATTGGTTGTCCTTCTACCACCTGGGCCACACCTCCAACCTCTCAAGTAGATTCTTAATGGTAGCAAGAAGGTAACTGAGAAGGCGACCATTAGGGGGCAGCATAGAGCTATCACTAAGCATCTACTTTTCCTTTTTCTTTTTTCATCTACCTTTAAGAATACTGTTGCTCCACATATTTAATCTTGCTTATTAGATGTTAATTATGGTATGGAAAAATGTCTAGTAACATTTGAAGCAATTCTGCTTCATTATTATTTGCTTTTAGATATCAGCAAATCTCATTGCTTGCTGGGCCATATTATCAATGTTTACTTTTTTGGTACTACAAAAGCTTTTTGCTACCCCTAGTCCCCAGGAGGAGGAAGTATGTGTCCATAAGCAGCACTCGGCCCCACCTTACATGGGCACACACTCACAGTCTCCTACACAAAGCTGGATATTGAAAGATTGGGTTTAAGAACTGCCTGAGTTGCTCTGTGAAGTGCTAATTTATCTTTTTTGGACATATAAAGAATTTCAAAACATGAGAATGGTGTGAATTTAAATAGCTCTAATAGATCAAGCAATATATGTGAAAACCTACTGAATGCTAAAAGTCAACAGAGCATGACAATCCAACACTAGACTCCCTCTGTCACGGTAAAGGGATCAATAATGAGATTATCTTCTCTAGAGGTGGTATGATGTAATGGAACTTAACCATTTTTTCAAGGCAATGTAAATGGCAATACCATGGGTCTAGTGATGGGCTCAGGAAGCCAGTATATATCTTCTAC
The DNA here is from genome assembly GCF_000151885.1 of Dipodomys ordii. Lineage (NCBI taxonomy): Eukaryota > Metazoa > Chordata > Mammalia > Rodentia > Heteromyidae > Dipodomys > Dipodomys ordii. Next base: position 24,657,522 of record NW_012267217.1, on the reverse strand, counting down.
TAGCTCATCCCCAGAATTTCTGCTGCATCTGAATGCAAGATGATTAGCTTTGACTTTAGTCTGAACTTTAAATAGTCTCAGACGATTCCCTCCATCTGCCTCCAGGAAGGAAGAATGTTAATTGCCTTAATTGAACATGAAGATTAAAATAATACTGCAGAACTTTCCAAATAAAATATTTCTATTTCTGAGTGTCTCTGCATGTTGCCTCTGAAGGTTGAATAAAGATGTGTTCGAATTCATATGTTCCTTCATTCAGCTAATAAGTATTGAGTGCTGACTATCTAGGAGTCACTGTGCAAGATTGTCTGTCTAGAAGACAAGAATTGTATTCAACTGATTGGAAAAGACAGCCATTACAGAGCTCAACCTAAGGTGTGATATGTGGTTAAGAAGGGCCCCAGGTGAGATGTAAGCTTATGGCAGGAAACTCAGAGAAAAGTTTCAGGCCCACCCTGAAGGATACCTTGCTATTGGTGAGGGTAGAAAGTTGAGACAGGAATTCTTAGAAACATGTTGAACTCAATCAGGAAGATTAGACTTGGGGACTTGAGCAGTATCTTTTGGATCCGCACTACCTGAAGTCTCCCCTCCCTCTTGGCCAGGTCTTACTTTGGCATAACTGCTGTGTCAGGGGATAATAGAAAGGGATTCTGCTGCAGCTAGTCCCCTGCAGGCTGGATTGCTCATTCGGAACAAGCCTGTCATCAGTGAGGCAGGGCCTTACATGAAGAACTACACAGTGTCATCAGTGAGGCAGGGCCTTACATGAAGAACTACACAGTGGTCAGGACACCTAGGTTGTGAGTTCTAGCTTCACCAGCAGGCTGGGTTTTCTGCTTGTTTGTTTGCTTTGCTTTGGTTTTTTGTTGGTCATAGAGCTTGAACTCAGGGCCAGGGTTCTGTCCCTGAGCTTTTTGTTCAAGGCTAGTGCTCTACCACTTTGAGCCACAGTTCTACTTCTGGGTTTTGGGTGAGTAACTGGAGATAAAAGTATCACAGCCTATCTTGCCAGGGCTGGCTTTGAACCACAATCCTCAGATCTCAGCCTTCTGAATAGCTTGGATTACAAAGTGTGAGACACCAGCACCCAGCTAGTTGGCTGTTTTTGAAGGTGATGCTTTGTGACCTGAACATTCTTGCAGCTTCTGTACTTAGGAGACAGCTGCCTTCACTACACATGAAAATGCTACGTGCAATAAGTGTTATGTGATTCTGGACTGCCCTGACCTCAGAAAGTCTGAAGAATTACAGCACAGCAGAATGAGTACTGTCAAGGAAGAAGTAAGATTAAAGACACCAAAGGAAAACAGCAGTGTTAGAGTGATAGTTTTTCTAAAATTTACATTTTTATTGTTATATTTTGTTTACTGTTTGTATGTGTGTATGTTGGTCCTGGGGCTTGAACTCAGGGTCTGGGCACTATCGTAACACTCAAGGCTAGTGTTCTACCACTTGAACCACAGCCCTACTTCCAACTTTTTGGCGGCTAATTATAAATAAGAGTCTCAGGGTCGGGCTGGGAAGGTGGCTCAGTGGTAGAGCGCTTGCCTTGCATGCTCAAGGCCCTGGGTTCGATTCCTCAGCACCACATAAGCAAAAAGAAAAAAAAGCCAGAAGTGGCGCTGTGGCTCAAGTGGTAGAGCACTAGCCTTGAGCTGAAGAGCTGAGGGACAGTGCCCAGGCCCAGAGTTCAGGCCCCACAACTGGACCCCCCCCAAAAAAAAAGAGTCTCAGGGTCATTTCCTGACTGGGTGGCTTCAAACTATGATCCATAGATCTCAGTCTCCCAAGTAGCTAGGATCAAAGGGCTTATTGTTACATTTTAAATGGACAATCTTAAGTGTAGCATAAGAAACTGAATTGCATCGAAAGGTCTATAGTAGAAAGTAGAGCTCTCCCATCTGTGTGCCTAGCAGTGTGCTTCAAAACTAGCTCTTATCAGCTCACTGCAGCCAAATGAAAATTTCACACCTAATATTAAGTTATTGTTAGCTTAAAATTAGCCATGATGAGCTAGCTTCACCACAGGAATGGCAAACTTTTAAAATAGCACTTTTGATACAGAAAGAACTAGCTCATCAACTGACTTAATACTTCTGTGCTGGCCTTCCAGTTCCCTGCCCTAATAATCAAATGCTGTTACCCATTCCTTGTTTGTACCAATTCAGAAATATTATACACATATACCACCTATCATGCACACACACTTTTAAAATGAAAAATATTAATATATACAGTGTGTACTGATGGCTTATACTATAATCTTAGGTACTCAGGAGGCTGAGATCTGAGCATCACAGTTTGAATCCATCCCAGGCAGGAAAGTCTGTGAGATTCTTATTTCCAGTTAACCACCAAAAAGCCAGAAGTAGAGCTGTGGCTCACATGGTAGAGTGCTAGCCTTGAGCAAAATAAGTTCAGGGACAATGCCTATGCCCTGAGTTTAAGCCCCAGGACTGACCCCTCACACACACACACACTGATTCATATTGTAACATAAAGGTCTGCCTCAATCTTTTCAATAAGGGCCCGGCATTCTATTGCCAAACTATTTAACCAGTAATCAATGGATATCTATATTGCTTCTATCTTTTTGGCCAACCAAATAAGATCACAATGAGTAAGACTATTCACACTTTTGAAATACAGACTGTTTGTTGTTTTAGCAACAGTAGAAAATGTTGGGTAGTAAAACATCAATTTTCTTGAATTTCCTGAAATGGTTTTACAAGGGACCATAAACTTGGACAGCTTGCTTGAGCCAATCCCAACTTCTCCATTTTTTATCTAAAGGAGCAAGATAATCCAGCCTACAGATAAGGGGCATAAACACACAAGCAAATTGAAATAGAAAGCAAATTGATACATGCTATCATATTTATGAATGAAATAGTAGAGAAGCTCAGTATAAAATCAACTCTAAATGAAGAATCAGCAAGAGTTTGTGGAATAACTAGGTCTGATGAATGAAAAGTGGGCATGAACTATGACGTGCATGTGCTGATAACCCCTAGAGAGCCACGCACCATTTCTAGATGCTTTTTAAATTAAAAAAAATTGGCAGTTACTAGGGTTTGAATTTAAAGCCTTGAATTTACCTAGCAAGTGCTCAACCACTTTAGCCACACCATTTTTTTTTTGGGTCGGTCATGGGGCTTGAACTCTGGGCCTGGACACTGCCCTTGAGTTCATCAGCTCAAGGAGAGTGCTCTACCACTTGAACCACAGCCCCACTTCCAGTTTTCTGGTGTTAATTAGAGATAAGAGTCTCACAGATTTTCCTGCACAGACTGGCTTTGAACTCAGTTCTCAGCCTCCTGAGCAGCTAGGATTGCAGGTATGAGCCACCAACGCCCATCACAAACCATTTTTTATATTTTCATTAGCTAATTTTCAGAAAGGGTCCCCAATTCCTCCTTGGGTCCCCAGGCTGGCCTAGACTTCACTCTTCCTAGATAGGTCTGCTTTATTGTGGCTAAGATTATCATATTGAAAGAAGCAAAATTGCCTTTAGATACAAGACAGGAAAAAAAACTGTGATTGACTCAACTATCTAATCTATCTTATAGTTCTTTGTAGTTGGACTTATAAGTGACAAGCTACCACATCTAACTTCTTGATAGAAGGTCTTATTTATTTCCCAGGCTGGCTTAGAACTGTGATGCTCCGATTTCCACCTCAAGAGTACAAATTACAGACATAAACCATCTCTCTCAGCCACAATGCTAGATTTTTTTTTCATAATAGCTCAGTAGCTGTTTCATAACAGCTCAGTAGCTGCTTACTAGTCATAAGCAAATGTTTCCTGACTATGAGAGGGGGTTGGACAGAGAGAAATAATTGTAAGGAAATGTGAAATAAACTTAGCTGGTGAGTTGTTATAAATGAATGATGTCTGCCTGGGAAGGATGGCATTAGATTGGAATGATACAATGAATTGGAGTAGGTGAACTTGCAAAGTCTCAACCAACTTAATGATTTCATTCACTCAGACTAATTTCTTATGCATGAGACATGTCCATGTGCCTTCAGCATTCTGGAACAATTCCTAAGTCCACTTTCCACCAGTCAGTGGCTGTGCCCAACCCTTGTCATTGACCTTTGTTCTTTGTCCACACCAGCGAACCAACAGGCTTGCTAGAAAGGTCAGCAGTGCTCTATTGGTGAAATTGATATTGCTATGCCCAATCCCAGCACTGACAGCTTCACTATGTAGAAAACATAGCTGCTAGCCAGAATAAGCATGAGCAGTATTGACTAGGCCTCTTGTGAAATCAAGTTACTTTGATGGTTTCCTAATACAATTCCTCTAATGAAATCCTTAGCTGCTAAAGAGGATGATTTACTCAGTGTCATTTCTCCCTATTTCTGATAGGTAGTTAGCCAACTAAATCTGTGACTGAATGACAAAAATAAATTTGTGTTTTTCCTGCATCTAAGATATATATATATATATATATATATATACACACACATATACATATATATATATATATATATATATATATATGCCTTGACTTGATATTCAATGCCTGCAGTGTTGGTGGGCCCAGTATTCTGCATTATCCTTGAAGATTCTAAAGACTGGTCCAGATCAGATTCTCTCTACCCTGACACAGGGGGGTGGGGAGGGAGGAAGGAGGGAGAGACAGAAAGAGACAGGCAGAGACAGAGACAGAAGCCAAAAGTATAGAATGAGTCAGTAGATAAGCCTTGATTTCTTCACAATTTAACCATTCAATCAGCAAGTGCTTGCCTGCCTGGCTTCCAAGGTAACTTTCTTGTGGCTACAAAAATTAGACTCAGTCTTGTGGCCAAAGTAAAACAATTAGAACTCAAGATTGAGCTGTCTCAGGCCTCAAATCTCTCCTTTCAACGGTTTCTAAGACTGTATCATCATCTCTACCTTTAGAAATAAAATTTGCCAGATATCCCAAGGCTTGGCATAAATTATAAAATGATTTGCTTCCATGAATAAACATGAGAGAAAATGTGTGAAAGGAAAGAAGATTTATCAATTATGCTTCTTCAAAACCTCCTAAGATTATGCAGCTTTAATGGCTGAATGATTTTTGAAAGGAAAGCTTGCAAATTAAACTGCATATGAACTCATAATAAAAAGCATTAAATTAATTGAGTAGCAGTGCTTACCTAACAATAAGTCTGAGACTAGCCAGAATCACTGTGGCCTTTACCCTTATATTCTGACTACTCCAATTTGGGAGAAATCTCAGGCAGACCTCCCTGCAGAGCTGATCTTTAGGAACAGCCCTAGTAACAACAGCGGTTTAGGGCTCTTTATGAAATACTTGCCATATCATGTTTTCCACCTGTTGATTCTAATTGCTAAAGAACCAATCTACAAACTAGCCAGGTCTCACAATGGGGTCATGATTCAATCAACTAGACCAACCAAGCCTACATTGCCTCTTGGATGTGGCTTACTATATCTCTCAGGAAACAGCTGAGGAAGACTAGCCAGATGAGGTTCTAGGAAGAGTATATAGTGACCTCTGCCCACTCCCTCAGTTCCTTTTAATATGAATGAGACACACAGAGTGCCTGTTTTTGTCAGTTACTTTTACATTACCACATCCTTCAGTTCTCACAACATCACTCTAATGTAGGTTATTATTACCCTCCATTTTGCCAAAGAAACTGTACTTCCAAGAATCCAAGAGACTTATAGGTAATTCCACAAAGAAAGCCCATGTGATCCAAATTCTGTGTTCATTAATGTCCTATAAGAAGTACTAAGATCAACACAGAGGCATCTAGAAGAGATAATGAATGAGGAAAGAAGCTGGGTGCTGGTGTCTCAAGCATGTAATCCTAGCTATTCAGGAGGTTGAGATCTGAGGATGGGAGTTCAAAGCTAGCCTGAGCAGGAAAATCCTCGAGACTCTTATCTCAGATTAACCACCAAAAAGCCAGAAATGGGGCTATGGCTCAAATAGAGCACTAGCCTTGACAGAGACAGAGTGGGAGGGGGGCGGGTTGGGGGTGAGTGCAAGTTCAGGGACAGTGTTCAGGCCCTGAACACTGGATTGGCACATATGTGCACATACACACAAATGAATAAACTGTCTTCCTTCCTTCCCTTCCTTCCTCTCTCCCTCCCTCTATTCCTTCTTTCCTTCCTTCCTTCTTTCCTTCCTTCCTTCCTTCCTTTCTTCCTTCATTCGTTCCTTCCTTCCCTCCCTCCTTCCTTTCATTTTTTTTACACACAATAAAACAATAAGATACATTTTCAACTAAAACTCAACTTTTAAGTGTCAAATTTGGGACTCTTGATAGAGAAAAAGAAAGAGGAGAGAGAGAGAGGAGAGAAAGAAGAGAGAATTGTCATTGAGAATTGGCTTGTATGCTTATAGAAACTGAGAAGTTTTAGGAGAATCAAGAAAATAAAAATTTTCCAGGAGTGTGTGTTGAGGGAGTCCTAGCACAAAGTAAAAGCAAAAGAAGAAAGACAATCCAGCTCAAAGAAGAGCTCAAATTAAAGGGCACAGATACAAAGTTGGGGGACTTTTAATGTGGAGTACCCAGCAAAAGCATCTTTTAAGTTGCTTTTTTTATCACCACAGATAATTTTGCCTATTCTAAAACGTTATGGGATTCAGTAGTATGCCCTTTTCTTGTGTCAGATTTTCTTTGCATAGTTTAAAGATTCTTCTAAACTGGGTGCTGGTGGCTCATGCCTGTAATCCTAACATCTTAGTAAGCTGAGATCTGAGGATTGAGGTTCGAGGACATCATGGGTAGGAAAGTCCATGAGACTTTTATCTACAATTAAACACCAAAAAGTAGAATGTGGAGGTATGGGTCAAGTGGTAGAACACTAGCCTTGAGCACAAAAGCTCAGGAGCAGTGCCCTGGCCCAAGACTTCCATGCAAATTAGTTCTTCTATCTTCTTGTATGTGCCAGTAAGCCATTCCTACCTCCTCCTCCTCCTCCTCCTCCTCCTCCTCCATCCTGGGGCTTGAACTCAGGGCCTGGGTGCTGTCCCTTTGTGCTTAAGGCTAACTCTCTACACTTGAGCCATAGTGCCACTTTCAGGGTTTTCTGAGTAGTTTATTGGAGATAAGCATCTCATGGATTGTCCTGCCTGAGTTGGCTTCAAATTGCCCTCCTCAGATCTCAGCCTCCTGAGTAGCTAGGATTACAGGCTGAGCCACTAGCACCCAGGTAACCATTCCTTTTTCATTGCTGAGCAACAGTCTATTCTATGAATATAACACTATTAGTTTACTTTAAAAGAATTGATAGACATCTGGGAGGTTTTCAGTTTAGAACTGCTAGGCATGGAGATGCTATTAATATTCTTGTACAAGGTCTTTATGAGGGTGGATGCTTTCATTTCTTTTTATAAAAATTTTATTGTAAAGGTAATGTACAGAAAGTTTACAGTTATATAAGTCAGTAAATGAGTTCATTTCTTTTTGAACAGTGTCACTCACCCCTTCCTTCTCTCCCAGTTTTTCCCTTCCTGTCTCCACTGCCCCACAAGTTGTATAGTTCATTTCCAACATAGTGTCTAGTGAATATCACTGCCGAATTGGAGCGCTCTTTTAAATCAAATACCTTTGTATGACATCATTTGGGGACTAGGGATGTTTAGAATTATAAGCAGATAAAATTATTCAAATGGGGCTGGGAAGGTGGCTCAGTGGTAGAGCGCTTGCCTTGCATGCTCGAGGCCCTGGGTTCGATTCCTCAGCACCACATAAGAAAAAAGCCGGAAGTGACGCTGTGGCTCAAGTGTAGAGTGCTAGCCTTGAGCTGAAGAGCTGAGGGACAGCGCCCAGGCCCAGAGTTCAGGCCCCACGACCGGACCCCCCCCCAAAAAATTATTCAAATGCATTCACTTATGGGAATGTGGGGAAGGGTATCAGGACTCCATCTGAGGCAGGTTACAAGAAAGAATGCTGAAATCCCACCCTTCTCCTACTTATGCCCTACTAGACACCCAGGAGTCCCTTCTTCTCCTCCTATACCTTGTCTTAAAAAAAAATTGAATGGGACCAAAGTTGGCCAAGGTAGAGGAACATGACAACAGATAGGTGTGGAGAAAAAGAAATTATTTTGTATATGTGTGTGCTGGTCCTGGGGCTTGAACTTAGTGCTTGGGCACTATCCTGATCTTTTTGTTTAAGGCTGGCTTCTTTTTTTGTGGTTAATTGGAGATAAGATTGTCATGGGCTTTTCTGCCCAGGCTAGCTTTGAACCATGATCCTTTGAACGTTGAGAGTAGCCAGGATTACAAGCATGAGCCACCAGCACCCAGAATTCATTTTGAGTTTTAAACTCCCATTTCCTGCATGAGGAGTAGAGAGAAAGAGCTGTCTAGCTTGAGCCCACTATTTCCCTTAATGGTGTACTACTCCTTCTTTGTCTCTATTAAACCATTTGATTTGCCACTTTACTTATCTGTATATGTCTTCATTTATTTCTTTGTTGGAGATGCCAAACACCTGAGCTCTATACTTCTGCGACCATCCACAGATTGAAGATGTGGCCTTGTATAAAACAGAATTTTATATACTCACCTTCAAAATGATTGGATAGTGGGCCTTGATTTAGATAAAGGTTATTTTGGTATCCTTCCATAAATAAACGTGACTTGATGCTACCTGTCTTTACTGCTTGAACTAACTCCCAGGACATAATATTTCTTCCTTGAGATGGCCCTATCACAGTATGTGCTAAAGAAAAGGTATTTTTGGATGGAGATTCTATGATCCTCCACATACACTCTGCCTCACATTTAGCATGGAATTAGCCAAAATGCTGAGGAACGTTCCTTCCTATAAATGTTGAAAAAGACAGAGGCAAGCAAAGTCATGTTTTTTTTGTTTCTGTACCAGTACTGGGGCTTGAACTCAGAGACTAGGCACTGTCCCTTAGCTGACTCACTTAAGGCTAGCACCCTACCTCTTGAGCCACTGCTCCACTTCTGGCTTTTTGATGGTTAATTGAAGATAAGAGACTCATGGACTTTCATGTCAGAGCTGATTTTGAATCCTCAGATCTCAGCTTCCGGGTGACCTGACGGAAGATGTTTTTGATACTTCACTGGAGATCTCCATATCAGCATGGGATAAGATCCCTCAGTCAATAGTTTCTGACTGTGGTTTTCCTGTGGCCTGAACAGATCCTGCTTTCTTACTACTTTCTAGGCCTTCTCTTCCCTGAGGAATTAAATGTCCTCTAGACAGTGTAAATGACTCTCATCACACTTTCTTTTTGAAGGATCAGCTATCAACTGAGCTACCATAAACATGTATTTTTTTCTTTTAGAGAGTGGAAGTGGGAGCTAAGTTGATTGAGTCACATGATTGAGGAAACATGCCATTATATTTTAACCAGTGTGTAAAGAAGACTCTTAGGCAACCATCTCTCTGGGACTTTCTCTTCAGAGAACTTTGCCATACAGAAATTCACTGTCAGGATGAAGCTTTGTAGCCTTGGAATCCTGGTAGCCTTTGTCTTCCTCTGTGAGAAACACAGCTTCGCCTTTCAGAGGTAATTCACTGGAATCTAGAAAGTAGGGAGCCATAGATTACAGTCAGCATAGTGGGCTGTGCAGTAGCAAAGTGTTGAACCATTGAAGGCCAACTCTTGGAAATTTTACAAGTTGCCGTAACAAATACGTGATTTCAGTATAATAGATTATCATTCGATAGAAGAAATTCTTTTCTTTTGCTTAGTTTTTCATTACTGGAAGAATCCTAGATGATAAGATATTCAATGGAAATTGAAAGAAATGAAATCTTTACAAAGGTAATTATGTGTATCCTAACATAATTTATTTTCTTCCTCTCTCCTTATTTAAATATTGAAATTAACCATAGGTAATTTATTTTCCTCTTGTACAGAGAACATGGGAGGGAGAAAAGGGTAAAGGTATTAAATAGGAGATTTGAATGGTGACTATTCATCATAGAACATGAACGGAAGAAAAGTTGTATTATGGAGATCACATACATGAACATCTAATTTTATTTTTCTTAGAGTGATTCTTTTAGTATATTCTATCATGAACCATAAATGAACTTATATATAAGTAAGTATAAAGTAATGAGTAAGTAGTTCCAAGATACATGTATTTATTAACTAGTCAAATTTAAGACTCTTGAAAATTGATAATGTTTGCTTTTGAATTGTCTTTTTTTTCCTTTTTGTTTTGCTTCTATCATTCTTTTTAACTGTGAGTCAGACTTCTCTCCTCATGTCTACAACAAGAGCAATGGAGATGTATTGGCAAAGGAACACACTAAAAGCAAGAAAAACTTTAACAAACAACTTTCTCAGTCATAAAAAATAGGACAATAGTTCAGAGAACACAGTTTCTCTGGTGAGCCTGAAGCTGTGTTTGTACATCATTACTAAGTAGGTGATTAATGTTTTCTTTGGCTCAATATAACTGTCAAGTAGCAAGTAACAAATCCCTCCATGAAATACTGGTTTTATTGAATTGGCACAGGAGTTAAAATTACTAGAATAATTAGTGGCTTATGTCTCTATTTAATTAGCACATCAGATGAGCATGATTTAAAGGTTTTTGCTATTTTTAATGTTCCCTAATTTAATGTTTGGTTTAACTAAGGGACAAAGAGATCCAGGGAGAAGAAGAGTGATGACATCATGTTCAAATTAGACACTGTAGTCTTACATTCCTTGTCAGCAAGGTACTTGACTCAGCACTGGGCAATGTTATGCCTATCACCCTACATTCTAGGAATATTTTTCTTTTTCTTTTTTTGAAATAAGATCTTTCTATGTTGCTAATGCTATCCCCAAATTCCTGGGCTCACACTATCCTTCTTCCTTCACATTCTAGTAGATAGGAGAACAGGAACGTGCCACCACATCCTGTCCATGTTTTGACATTTTACATCAGGGGAAAAAAATGTAAGAATAAACAGTAAGTGTAGAATTTGGATTGAATGCACTTAAGCTTCATTACAATGCTACACTCCATAGCCTTGCTGCTAAACAATCTAGAAATCATGAAAGGTGAATAGAGATGAATATGAATCAAGGAGATTCTTTGCATGTATGAAAACAGAATGATAAAGTCTGCTGAAACTATTCTAAGAACTGGATGGAGGAAGGATGATAGAGGGGGTGAAACTGAATGAAATACATTATACACATGAGTAGAAATGCTGGAGTGAAATTACCATAGTATGTATGGTAATTTAAAAAAAAATTGCAAAGAAACTGTAAAAGGAATCGGTTTGAAGGAGGTTATATTTAGTCACAGTGAATTCAAAGAGAAGATAGTGGAAAGCTGGCCTGGAAGTGTGTAGTGGGGGGGAAGAATAGGAGGGATCAAGGTCCTCACCTACTGATAGGTGTGTGTATGGCTATAGGACCAACCCAATACAAGCAAACTTGGGACTGACTGTTGAAGGGCTATTATACATTTTTACCTCCATACTGGCCTCTATTTTTCTGAATTTTGCTGAATAGGTTGTCCCTGAACTTTTGGACTCCAGTAATCTTCCTGCTTCAGCCTTTGTGGGCAACTGGGACTATAAGGACTACCATCTTGATTCATATTGAACTAAACAGGATGGCCATTTAGTTTCAAGTTCTACCAAAAACCTTACTACATCTCTTTAAAATAAGTAAAGTTTTTAAAAATAAATTCAGTGGGGATGCATAAGGTAAAAGAAGGAGACAGACAAAAGAAAATGGTGAAGAGGTAAAGATATAATCAAGAAAATTCCCATATTGATGGATCTCGTTATTTTTTGCTTCAGCAAATATTCTGAAATTTGATTTATACTGGTGCTTGGAGAGAATGAGAATATGACTATAATTTAACCAAATAATAGCACATTGAAAATGTTTAAAATGTGTATATCCTGCAAGAAAGGGAAAGGTAAACTGATTCTTTGATATATATATATATATATATATATATATATATATATATATATATATATCCATGCACACACATACCAGATGTTTCTGTGTTTCTGCACTGTTTTTCTAGGAATGACCCATTACTGAAGCTAAAAGGGAAATCTAATTCCATTCAGAGTGACAGCCTTTGATAAATTATTTCTGGGGGCTAGAATCTAAGCCCTTCTAAAAAGAACTAATGGCCCAGTATTTTCCTAAAGCTGTTTCTTCATTATTGTCTCCTTGTCGTGACCATTTTCCTAATAACACTTTGTATTCAGGCAATCTCTTCGTGGCTGATTTGTAGGTGCATTTTAATAAAGCTCATCAGTGAAATGTCCTGGAAAAACAACATCAACAACAACAAAAAATTAAAGGCATAAATACCACATGCCAAAGAGGAAGATAGCTCAAAACCCAAATATTAATATTTACTTGATCTTAAAGGCCAAACACTGTAAAGGGTAAAAATAAAGTACTGGCAATTTTATAAACAGTCATTAATTGTGTTGTGCAATGATTACCTAAATGCTGCTTGTCAGTTGGGCTGTTAAGGAAAAGAAAGTGAGGAAACATAGCAGGGAAGGAACTGGAGGGTGGGGGAGCATTAGGCTATAAGGCTTCTGAATTATTCACAGACACAGGAAGGATTCTCTGTGCTAGCTTGGTGTTCTATCCAGCTACCTGAAGAATAAACTGGAGACCTGCCTATTCTCTTTCACTTAACTCCTGATGATAAATTATTTTCATCTCCAAAAACAGATTGCCAGTGGCCCCAAAAGCCTGTAAAGCAAATAACTAAATTGTAGCTTTAGGCTTTTTTCCATGACTCAGAAACATCTCACCAACTTTTTTTTTAATGCAACATAATCCTTCAGAACCATAAGTGTGAACTTTCCCTGAGAAACCTTTCAGGGGACAGACTTTGAGGAAGACAATCACATTCTTAGAGGAAGCAAGAAGTACTACATAGGGATTAAAAACGAAGGATCTGGATAGCTACGCTGGCATGCCAGAACTGTTACCTATTAACCAGCCACATGTTGAATTGAAAACCCTCTGTACAACTATTTAAAGATAATAAGCATAATCATTATGATAACCATAATATGCAGCCTTAGAGCCTGACTGTAATTTTTTTTTAAATTAAGCAACCTGCTATTTCCTTCTCCTTGTACTTTTCAATCTTTTTCTATTTCTTGATTTTTCACCTCAAAAAACTAGCTCCCCTTGAGTTTGCCACTCCCAAATGATGCCTAAATACTAGAATCCTGTCTCTGGAATTTCAGATCCTTGATGGTCAGATCCTATCCTTCCACTCCTCTTGCTTTTATTTCTTGGTACATCTTTACTGAAGCCCCATATTCTTGCCCACCTGAGTCACTTGCTACTCCTTGAACTCTGTCCCTTCATACACTTGCAGGTCATCCATTTCTTCTCTTATTCATTGAATCCTTCCTCTCAGGAAATTTCCATTCTCTGACTGCTATAGCCCAAAGCAACTTTTGACATTGTATTCTGATAGCAGATTATTTATACCATTCAAAGATAGCACTTGTCTGTTTTATTATTAGTATTTGTTGGTGGGCACTGGTAGCTCATAACTATAAGCCTAGCTACTCAAGAGGCTGAGATCTGGGATTTGTGGTTCAAAGCCAGCCCAGGCAGAAAAGTTCCCATAAGACTCTTATCCCAAGCTAACCACTGAAAAATCAGAAGTGGTGCCTGGCGCTGGTGGCTCATGCCTGTAATCCTAGCTACTCAGGAGACTGAGATCTGAGGATCATGGTTCAAAGCCAGCCTAGGCAGGAAGGTCTGTGACACTCTTATCTCCAATAAACACTCAGAAAACCGGAAGTGGCACAGTGGCTCAAGTGGTAGAGTGCTAGCCTTGAGCTGAAGAGTTTAGGGACAGTGCCCAGGCTGAGAGTTCAAGCCCCATGGCTGACAAAAAAAACAAATCAGAAGTGGTGCTATGGCTCTAGTGGTAAGAATGTTAGCCTTGATTACAAAAAGGCTTGGTACAGTGCCCAGGCCTTGAATTCAAGCCCTATAGCCGACAAAAAAAATATTAGTATTTATGTGTTTTCTTATGACATTTCAACACATGTGTATAATGTACTTTGGTCATAACTACCCCATATTGCTTTCTTATCCCCTCCTTTTAAAAACTATTCAATGGGTTACATTGAGCTATTTTCATATTTCTACCTAATGCACTTTGGTCATCATTATCAATTTCCATGGTTTATCTCACAGACTGGACTATAATTGTTATAGACTTGCTTCCACCAGGAAGTAGACTCCAGGGGATTTGCATGTGGGAGGCTGGCTGGGAGGATGGAATCAACGGCTGTCAAGGAGTGAGTGAGGAAGAATTAGGCAGAGGGGAAATTGAACTGTGATGCTTCAGCTTCAGCTTCCCCCATAGGCTTGCAGAATTACAGTATTTCAAAGGGGAGCAAGCAGGCATCCTGCTTATTAGTCACTGGCTGCAGGCTAGACCTGGCAGAGGGCAACCTATCCTTCTGTTAAGGAAAGGACTCAGCTGGAAATGTAATTTTCAGCACTATAAGCTAAAAAATGAGAGTTTATTTCTGAATGAGGATCTGACTGAGTAAAGCATCCTCTATAGCTCACCCTCTATGCCACTCAGGCCAATTTGCTTTAAAATGTAAGCTTTCAGAGCAACTCTTCTGTGACTCTGATTGGTTTCCAGTCCTGGAAGAAACACAGTAAAGTACAGTAATAGTAGTAATAGAGTAATAGTAGTGGAATGAACTATAGCTTCCACAGTTGTGGCTAGTTTTGAGCCACCGTATCCTTCTCCAACACCTATTCTGTATTCCTATCACCCTAAGCTAGCAGCTGCGTTTATCTACCCTGTTCCCTACAGGCCAAAGTTCCAAACACCATACTCTGTTGAGCTACAACTGCTGCACTTACATACATTAAATTGGGCAAGAGTTTTACAAAGTGCCTAGGTTTATTGCCTGAATGACAAATATAGCGCTCCTTGCCACATTAATTGTGTGAATGCAGTTTTCAATATCCTGCCCATAACCAGCATCAATTACCCTTTCTAACATGCTACTTCTTCTCCCTCCTACAATCTGTTGACACAAGGAGACTAAAATCACTAAGTAGTTGCAACAGCTTTCAGTAATAGGGCTCACGTTATGGATGCTCCTTTGAAAATCACTTATTCTCTGGCTACCAGAACATTAAACTTAACAGAGTCCATATTTGTAGATTGAAAGTATAAAATCCTCTAGTGGATCATTTAGAATGATGGTAAATGAAGCGACTCTACTCCAACTTAGTTATTGCATTCTCTCTGTAGGAACATAGCATCTCATGATGTGCTGTGTTTGACAAGACATTGCCCTTTTCTAAGTTAGCAGCTCTGCTAATCCTTTGACATGGCATTCTAATACTATTTTAAGTTTCTGGCTTCTGGGTGGTGTGGTACATGGTAGGTCCAGTGGATCCCATGATAATGTGCCAACATTTGCAATTCTTTTGTTGTGAAGTAAATCTCTTAATCCTATTCAATAAGAGATCATATATCAGTGGATGAAATGCTCTATGATCGTCTATGGTGATGCTAGCAGGCAGGGGTAGTAAGATAATAATATCTAGAGTAGAAGAGATGAGGTGAAGTCATTATGCCCATAGAAGTTGATTGGTTCCTCAAGGTATGATGTATTCACCCTACAGATACCTCTAATTCTAACTGCTCTGTCAATGGCCTTGTTAGTACTTCCTGAACCATTTACTGTCTGTTTTGGTCATCTCACAAAAGAGTGGCCTTATATGTCACCCAATGCATGGATTAAAGGCATATGTAAGGATATGGAAGGTATATTCAAAATCCCAGAGTTCTACCAAAGAGCTGTTCTCTTTTCTTTGTCATGTAACTAAAAGATGTAATCTTTTTTTTCTTTTAGTTTGGAAAGGCTGATTCAGTTTACCCCCAGATCACTTGATCCTTAAGTTTTCCCTAAAATGACACTCTCAATTTTTATAGTATATATTTCCCACCCTTTGGAGCACATGCATCTTATAGAGGCCTCCAGTGTACTTGGTTTCATCATTAGACCCATGAGTAACATTATGGCATACAGTGGACTGGCATATACTAGCATACCCACATAGGCTAAGTCCTTCTAGAGAGTTACATGGGAGAGTGTGGGAAAGTATTATGCTGAAGCAAAACTCTAAGTATACACTTGACCATGTGTGTGTGTGTGTGTGTGTGTGTGTAAATATATGGATGGAAATAGTTCCATGTATACACACACACACACACACACACACACACACACACACACACACACAGTCAGTCAGTCATTGAATTTGAACTCAGGACCTGGGTGCTGTCCCTCAGCTCTTTTGTTCAAGGTTAGCCACAGCTCCACTTCTGGCTTTCTGGTGCTTGATTGGAGATAAGAATTTCATGGACCTTCCTGCCCAGGCTTACTTCAAATCACAATCCTTAGATTTCAGCCTACTGAGTAGCTAGGATTACAGGCATGAGCACCAGCACCTAGCTCCTAAGTGGATATTGACTATTTCTTTTCTTTCTTTTGTTCTTTCTCTTTCTTTCTTTCTCTTTCTTTCTTTCTCCTTCCTTCCTTCCTTTCCCTCTTCCTTTCCTCTCTTTCTTTCTTCCTTTCCCCTCTTTCTTTCTTTCTTTCTCTCTCTCTCTCTCTTTCTTTCTTCCTTCCTTTCCTTCTTTCTTGATTTCTTGCTTTCTGGTGCCAATCCTTGGGCTTGAACTCTAGGTATGGAGGCTGTCCGTGAGTTTTGTGCTTAAGGATAGTGCTGTACCATTTGAGCCGGAGTTCCACTTTCAACCTTTTGGTAGTTAATTAGAGATAAGAATCTCGTGAACTTTCCTACCTGGGCTGGCTTGGATACTCAGCCTCCTGAGTATCTAGAACTATATGTGTGAGTCCCTACTGCTGGCTGATATTGACTATTTCTGGTGCTGATTTAACGGGGATGGCCAACTGAATATCACAAACCCTATCCTAGCAAAGATAACACATTGAGGACAGTGACAGCAATTGATGACAGGTGAGCTGGTGAATTAAGTGTGGATTGGATAGGGGTTCCTATCCAATCAGAGATTTCTTTTTTTTTTTTTATTGTGAGAATACCGTACAGAGGGGTTACAATTACATGTGCAAGCTAATGAGTACATTTCTTATCAAGCATTGTTGCCTCCTCCTTTGTTTCCCCTTCCCATCCCTTCCCATCTTCCCCCCCACACCGCCCCGCATCCCCCTCCCCCCACCCCCAGCCAAAGTTGTAAAGTTTGTTTTCGACATAACGTCTTGTACATCTCATTGTTGCAATGGGTCCACCTGTATCCCTATTTAAACAATTTGTTTTTTCCCTTCCCCTGCACAAAGTATATCTTTAGATTTTGTTTTCCAACTATGATAACTTTATGCCTTACAAATAAGGAACTAATGTAGAAGTTTGGCCAACTACCAACTATATATTACAAGTATACACTTGGGCTCCAGAGAAATAATCATGGAAGGATATGTGGACCCAATGCACCTACTCGGAGCTAGACTTACTCCTGGGCTCTAGATACCCAATATATCAACATCCATTTAATCCCTGCATCCAACAGAGCTCAAAATGTGTGCAGTATTCTCTTCCTCAGTGTGCAGTTGCTGGAGTAAATTGCCACAGGTTTCTAAGAAAGGGCTCCAGGAGTCATGATCCATTTGTATGTTTTTCATACTGCTATAGGATTTTTCTTGTGGTTAGCTGAGCACCACTTCCAGCACAAACTCTCAATCTAAGTGCTGACTCAGTTCTAGACACTGGGCAATGAATGGTGACATTTGAAAAGCTGTCCTCAGCTTCTCTCTCTTTATCCATTCTTACTTAATTTTGATCGCAAAGATTTAGCAATACTTTTGCTGGCTATTCATCTATCTTGTCCTTGAGAACTCTGTGCTCTCTTAAGTCCACAGCTTTGTGGGGATTATTCTCTCTGGCTACGGTTCCAACCTTGCTGTTCATTGTAATAATTATGCCCTACTGATGGTCAAGAGGTCTCATTGTCCCCGATGCTGTCAGGGAGCTCATTCTCTAGTGGTGTGTCCAACTGTGGCCTCTCAGAATCTACTGCCACTTCGCGTCTGACCTCCAAACTAATGACGAAAGTTGAAACAAAGCCTGGCTGTGCTAGACATGTGAATTAATACAAGTGACTACACCCTAATGATGAGGTGAATTTGGCCATGCTAAAACATTTAACATTCCAGTTTGATCCTTGGGAGATGGTACTAACATGCTGACTGGATGATTTTTAGAAGCTTCAAGAAAGCAATGGCTTGAACTAAGTAAATTAGAAAAGAAAGGGGGAAGGAAGGAAGGAAAAGAAAGAAAGAGAGAGGGAGGGAAAAAGAGAGAAAGTGAAATAAAGAGAGAAAGAGAAAATAATGCTATATATGCGCAAGGCCCTGGGCTGGTTGTCAATACTGAAAATAAAATCATATTGACTCCCTCCTCCTTTCACCTTCAATTACAATTTCCATCTTCCAAATCAGTGTTAACAATGTGTTCTTTATTCATAACCTTCTCCTACTCTTAACACAAAGTAGCTTTTCTTTTTCTTAATATTTTTCCAAGAATAGGATCATATTTCACAGTTTGACACATCTTGCTTCACTCCCTTAATACATCATGAAAATTGCCCTTAGAGAACTTCCATAAATCAACTTCATTCTTTATGACTGTGAAACATACTGGGATGTGAAGACACTACCCCAGATTTAACAGCTCTCTTACTGACAAGCCTTCACCTAGCTTTCCTGTTACTGTTTACTGAATAATGTTATAATCCATAAGTTTCAACATATGTCCTTAAGCAGTGGTTGAAACGTTTATGCTGTCTAGTGGGACTGGCATAAAATTCCCCAGGATATGGTTTTTTATGAGCTACTTCCTCCCTCTTCCATAATCCAGTCTCTATAGGCTTGCTTCCACGGTTTGGAATCCTTTAATCATGGTTCTTCCATCGATGATGTTACTCTACTAGTTCTTAATTTTGTATGTACTCCAAATTTCTTAGCGTGAATTCTCAACTTTATCTAGGAGAGGCTAACATAACTTGCCAAATTCATTTCTGCTTATCCATATTCTTCTCATCTCTGAACACCCAGATCCTGTACTTGGCAACAATGAGCAAGTTGGCATCTTCCCAGCATGCTCTTGGGTCTTCTGCCATTATATCCTGGACATTCATACTTAACTTACTCTCTCTCCTCTCTCCTCCCTTTCTCTCTTCCTCTCTCCCTCTCCTTCTCTGGAGTTTGAACTCAGGGCCTTCCATTTTGCTCTGTTTGTGCTCTTGCTGATGCACAAGCCATGGATTCTGGTTCTCTGGTGAAGTTACAGAAATAGAGTCAGGAATCACAAAAAGTCAAACAAGGAAAGCTTTATTGCAAAGTGAAAATAAAGACCACTCAAAGCAAGCAGCAGGACAATGGGGCCAGAAACCTGCTGTCCATTTAGGCTGCTCAGGTGATTCCTTTTATTCCCTCTTCCCTGAGTCAGATTTTGTACACACACACCACACACACACACACACACACACACACACACACACACATACATCCTCACTCAAAAAGAGCTTTTGATTCTGCAATTGCTGAGGAACAGAAAGAAAAAAAAGGAAGACTTATACTGCTATAGTGGTCCAGTGTCTAGCATTTTGGGGGGGGCGGCGGGGGAGAAGGTAGCCATTGTAGAGTTTGAACTTAGAGCTCCCCTCTTGCTAGGCAGGCTTTCAATCACTTAAGCCACAATCCAAATCTTTTTGCATTAGTTTATTTATTTATTTAGTTAGTTAGTTGGTCGTGGGGCTTGAACTCTGGGTCTGGGCACTGTCCCTCAGCTCTTCAGCTCAAGGCTAGCCCCCTACCTCTTGAGCCACAGTGCCACTTCCACTTTTTCTGCTTATGTGGTGCTGAGGAATCGAACCCAAGGTCTCGTGCATGCTGTGAGGCAAGCACTCTACCACTGAGCTACCTTCCCAACCCCATTTCTTTCTTTTTTTTGAGATAAGATCTCATTAACTTTTTTGACTGGCTGATCTTGAATCTCAACCCTTCTATCTCACATTCCCAACTAATTGGGATTACAGGTCTAAACAACCATGCCCAGGCCTAACATTTTACACTTGTTTCCTTCTTACAATTATCTGAAAAGCCCTTCGGTATAATATATGTATGGATTTTTTTCATATTTTTGTTTTACTAAAATCTGTTTTATCTTTTTCCTAGTGGCCAGGTTTTATCTGCTCTTCCTAGAACCACTAGGCAAGTTCAAGTTCTGAAGAATCTTACTGCAATCTATGAGGTAATTTCTCTTTGCTTTATGTTCATGTTGGTTGTATTTTGTATGAACACTGTCCTTTCTTACATGCTGGATGTCTTATATGTATCTGGAAGGAACCCCTTTTCCTTTTTCTTTTTGTGTCAGTTATGTGGCTTGAACTTGGGACCTGGGCACTGTCCTTGAGCCTCTTTGTGCTCAAGGCTAGTGCTCTACCACTTGAGCCACAGTACCACTTCCAGTTTTTGAGTGCTTAATTGGAGATAAGAGCCTCCTGGGGACTTTTCTTCCTGGGTTGGTTCAAACCATGATCCTCAGATCTCAGCCTCCTGAGTAGGTAGGATTATAGACGAGAGTCGTTGAGGCCTGTCAAGAACCCCCTTTTCAAAGGTTTTCCTTATTCCCACAGCCATAGAGCTGTTGCTTCCTGGGATCAAACCTTCCTTTGTGCTGTAATTTCCTAACAGTACTTTGTGGTTATGCAGCATGTCCTTACAAGGCTGCTAGAGTAGCAAAGTTTCAATTGAATTTTGCTTACAAATCAGTAGATCTTGAGTTGGGTACTGGTGGCTCATGCCTGTAATCCTAGGATCTGAGGATCATGGTTCAAAGGCAGTCTAGGCAAGAAAAGTTCATGAGATTCCTATCTCCAATTGATCACCAAAAGGCCAGAAATGGAGCTGTGGCTCAAGTGGTAGAATGCCAGAACAGAAAAGTTAAAGGATAGCAACGCGAGTTCAAGTCCTAAAACTAACATAAAAAAACAGATAAACAACAACGAACAACAGTGGAATCTTAACAAAGGAATAAACACCAAAACCACAAGGTAACAATGATTAAATTTTCCATACCTGAAATCCATCTTGTTAATATGTTAAGGTATAGAACATTGTTAGGAGTTAGAAAGTGACCATGGTAGAAAATTGATGGATTTGTGTTTGTTAGTGATCTCTGAGAAACAGAACAGATTAGAGCACAAAGTAATAAGGAGAGTGTTTTCTGGCAATCAAAAGGGATCTGGAGATAACAGGCAGTGCTAAATCCCCTGTGCTAAGAACCCTGTAACTGGGAGAAATCAAACTGGGCAAATACATTCACAGTGCAAGTGCTGGCTACAGCCCTGGCCAGCCAACTCAGCATACCGTGCCCTGCCAGCATTGACCACTGGAAGCCCTGGTTATCTCTGCTCCTGGCAGCAGAAGAGCTGAGTGGGTTAATCTCTCATGACTTGAGTCTTTTATCTGAAAAGACAGATTCAGTGACCTGCCAGGCCAGCATTGGAGGCCATCTTAGCAGAAGGAGGAAATACCACTACAGAAAACATCAGGAATTTAGCATGTTTCCTCTGCTGCTACTTGATATATGATTTTAGACAAATTAGCTTAATTCTTCATCTGAACAACGAAAATAACAACATCTGCCTGGCTGATGTCAAAAGTAGTATTATAATGATGAAAGCAAATTAGTGTGAAAGTGCTTTGGAAAAGTATAGTAAAATGGGACAAATGTAAACATTATTGAAAGACATTGCCCAAAGGCCATAATTAAAAAGGAAAGGAGTGCTGACTTGCTCATATCAAGCACATGCAATTTTATGAAATAAAATCAATGTTTAATCAACTCTCTTTCTAGACAAAAATGTTTTCTTTTAAACATCTGACATATACATCCATAAATTCATTCATTCATTCATTGTCTCATCAAATATTTGAGTATCCTGTTTGCTGTAGATCTTCTTTACCAGCTAGAGTTACATAAAAGAACAAAAAGAGTCCCCCACAAATTGAAGTTGATATTTTCACATGCAAGGATGGGGACCAATCATATATGAAAAATGGCCTTTTTGTGTCCCTTTTACAGACAAATTATGACTCTAGCTATAGATGAGAATTATGAAGGCAGCTCCGTTTTTATTTTATCCATTTTTTTTCTCCCTGCCACTATAGATTGTTCTCTGGCAGCCAGTTACAGCTGACTTTATTGAGCGGAAAAAAGAAGTGCATTTTTTTGTGAATGAGTCTGATGTCAGCAATGTGAAAGACCACTTGAATTCAAGCAGAATTCCATACAGGTAGGCATTGCATGTTATATGATGAATATCTATTATAGATGCCTGCCATGCATCTGACTAGAAAGTGGTATAATTGCTTCATAGAGAAAATGAAGACTATGAAACATGGTGGTGTGGATGAAATGAACTGGTGATCAACTTAGTTCTGTAACAACTGGGTTAACCTCTCAGAACTTCAGTCCTCTAGCAGAAGTAATAATTACCTGCCCAACTCTTCCTTCCTCTTTCTGTCAGCACTCTGCTCTGTATGTACCCCTAGAGTCCAAGTTGTCACCCATCGTGGTAGGTATCCCACGGTCTCTTGACAAATGATGCTGGACTAGGTGGGGAGGGGGTAATATTAGCTTTGTGAATTCTTTCACGAAGTCATAGAGCACTTCTGAAGATCCAGAAGAGGTGCCAGATGCTCTGACCCTGCAGAGAACCTGAGCTGGAGTCTGCTACAGCCACTTTCCCACTCATATGATCCTGTAGGAATTATCTACCTCTCTGTATATCACTTCTGTAAATTAGAGATGAAATAACACTCACCATAGGGATTACATGATTTTAGGTTTTCTAAGTGTATCAGGAGTGACTTCTATTCAGACTCCACACTTTTGTTTGTCTTGTCCACGGTCTTCTCACCCTATTTACCACCCAACTGCTGGGATCCTCCTGCTGCCCTGACTTCTTTTATTTGGGGGGGGGGTCTGGTCATGGGGCCTGAACTCTGGGCCTGGGTGCTGTCCCTCAGCTCTTCAGCTCAAGGCTAGCGCTCTACCACTTGAGCCACA
>NW_012267217.1:24531284-24627970 GCF_000151885.1 Dipodomys ordii | reverse complement strand
GGAAGGAAGGAAGGAAGGAAGGAAGGAAGGAAGGAAGGAAGGAAGGAAGGAAAGAAAGGAGGGAGGGAGGGAGGGAAAGAAGGAGATAGTTTTTCTATTTTTGTAAAATAGAATGATTGAATTTTGGTGGGGTTGCAAAAAACATTCAAATCTTAGGTAGCATAGGCTATTTGACAATATTATTTCCACCAATCCATGAAAATAGAATGTCTTTTCATTTGAAAAAAAAAGAAATGAATCTATTAATCAAAAGGTAGTCATGTAGCCAGGTGCTGGTGGCTCATGCCTATAATCCTAGCTACTCAGGAGGCTGAGATCTGAGGATCAAAGTTCAAAGCCAGCCTGGGCAGGAAAGTCTGTGAGAGTCTTATCTCTAATTAACCACCAGAAAACTGAAAGTGGTGCTGTGGCTCAAGTGGTAGAGCACTTGCCTTGAGCTGAAGAGCTGAGGGTCATCACCCAAGACCAGAGTTCAAGCCCCAGGACCAAAAAAAAAAAATAGTGATATTGCCACAAATAGAAATATTATGTAATTAAGTATGGGGCTTAAGTAGATATAAATTTTGATAGAAACAAATTACTGTAAAAGGAGCTAAAAATAGACTTGTTTCCTTTAAGCTTTAATAAATAATTCATTTTGTTTTTAAAGGACAATTCAGAAATGTATGGCTTTATTTTCTGCCTTCATTAAGACTGTACCACATGAAAGGCACTTATACTGCTTAGCAGCCGAATGCCCTAATTTCAGTCCTTTTAAGAAAGCAATGGTCTTCCTGAAATTTTTATCTGCAAATTGGGAGATGCCAAATGACTTAAAAAGGGAACAAGATGTTTTTTAAAAAAGAATATTTTAGAAGGGCTTAAACGAGATATTATTAAACATACTTGGCTTAACTCCTAGGTAACTCAATTCTATGAAAAAGAAAGTCTGTACACCAATATCCTGAGTCATGTGGACTTCTATGTAATGCCAGTAATTAATGTGGATGGTTATGATTACACATGGAAAAAGGTAGGTGAAGACCAGAAAAAAAAACATGCCCTTATTGAAGATATAAGATGTATAGCATCAATATCCATAATCCTGGATCTTGGTAAAATGGTCTTCTGAAAAAAAACTATCTATTATGACACATTTCAGACATATATAAAAGTAGATATTAAATAGTAACATCCTGTGTACATATCACACAGTCTCAATGATTATCAAATTATATTAGTGAGCTTTCCATTACTGTGACAAAATACCTGAGGTGAAAACTTACAAAGAAGAAAGGTTTGTGGTAAGAACACATAGTGTCGCAAAGATGCTCATCTCAGCTGGGCACTGGTGGCTCATGCCTATAATCCTAGTTACTCAGGAGGCTGAGATTTGAGGATTGAGGATCATAGTTCAAAGCCATCCCAGGCAGGAAAGTCTGTGAGACTCTTATCTCCAATTAACCACCAGAAAACCAGAAGTGGTTAAAGTGGTAGAGTGGTAGAGTGCTAGCCTTGAACTGAAGAGCTGAGGGACAGAGTCCAGGCCCAGAGTTCAAGCCCCAGGGGGAATAAAAAGATACTTATCTCGTGGCTGGGAAGCTACCTGTGAGAAAGTAGGAGGGGGCGGGGTCCCAATATAACCCTCCACGGAATGCATAAAATGACATCGATTCCTTTAGCTAGACCTCAGCAACCACAACCAGTAGTACCTGTGATTAGTGGCCAAGCCAGTGGCACATGGGTTTCTTGGGGATATGTAAGAGCTAAACCAGAGCGCAAGTCATGACCACTCTTATGTCATTTGTGCCCCCAAACCACTTCTACCATTCCCATAGTATTTCGAAGTGTCTACCATACCCAGACATCATAGCACCAATTCATTAATATAAATATTTCAGGATACATCTCAAAAAATGGATTAGAAAAAAAAACACCAAAAAATTCATGCCTTATAGTTCTGCGTTCCCACACAAAGCTGTTTGACTTTTCTTGAAGGAGCTCCAAATGAGCCTGTGAGTAAAATTAATTTTTTAAAAAGACCAATGAAGATGGTCAATAAATAGTCTACTGGAACCAGCGGCAGTTTTTTATTTGTATAGATTCAAATCTATCAAATATTACCAGTTTGGTTGGCTCAAAAGTAGTCTGAGAAACACAAGTAGAACCTTGGCTATAGGAAAGGAATGTTGCAGACAGTACCAGGATGACAGGGTAGAGGAGGGCTAGAGGATGGAGACCCAACCCGGCCTCTTGGATGTTAAAAGTTAGATCCTTCTTTGAGCTGCAGACATGGCCACCTGGCTCATCTGTTCCTGTCTTGCTCATTTAGAATCGAATGTGGAGAAAGAACCGGTCTTTCCACAAGAACAATCCCTGCGTTGGAACAGATTTGAATAGGAATTTTGCTTCCAAACATTGGTGTGGTAGGTTGTTTGCTTTATTTCCAATAATGCCTTTTTGTTCAGAAGCTGAGCAAAGGCTATGAATTCTAACTACACGGAGACTCTATCTGAATTTGGGCATAAAACAAATACTTGGAGTAAACGCAATGTCACAAAAGTTAGCTAGAGTGGTTAAAGCATTAATCTCTCCTCCTTACTCTTTCCTCATCTTTAAAATGGGGAAGTTGGATCTGTTTTCCAAGGTCCCTTCTAGTTTCAAAAGTCAGAAATTCTATAAGGACATGCCTAATAACAGCACACTGTCTTAACAAATACATAAAACATTCACCATGAGGATATCAAAGACCCAGGATAGAAAACCTTCTGTTTTAATTTATACATGTACTTACTCCTGTAGTGTTAAACCATTTTTTGCTTCACCATTCACCTTCTTAACAAGTTCCTTTCTATCATGAGCAATATAAATAAAAGAGTAAAATAATGAAACTGTCAAAAATAATAAAAAAGTAAGCACAGTGACAATCTATCATTTTGGTTTGAAGGAGTTAAAGTAGTCAGTGAATACTGATTTGAGAATAGTTTGCCTCCAGGGAGAGAGGTGTTAGTTCATGCTTTTTCTCCCCATCCCAACATTATATCTCCCAATACAACAGAACTAAATTGAATAATTAAATCCTCTTTCTCTCTGAACACACACACACACACACACACACACACACACACACATCAATTTTTTTAATGCAAGCACACATGGCTTGGGTCAGATGGGAGTTGTAGGCTCTACACTAATGAATTAGGGACAGAGGGAAACATTTCAGAAGTCAAGCTACCATCTGAAGTGACGCATATTATAGTCTCTCAAGTGAATGAGTAAACGTTACTTTGGCAAGAACTTTAACATCCTGTTTTATTTACTAACTCACGCTAGTATGCTCAAAGTAGGCAGTCAGTATTGCTCATCATTATAATCCATTAGGAAGATTCTCTCTTGGGGACTCAAGTCTGCCTCCATTGCTACTTTGAAGATCTTCTTTTATGAACTACACTCATTAGCATTTTAAACTGCATGTATATCCAAATTTACAGTGATTAAAAGAAATATGATTCATTTTTTCCCTCGTATAACCAGAAGTTTAGAAGCAGAGCTGACACCTCTGGGACTCTCTTGATTGCTTTTTCAAGGTTGCAAGTGGGGCTGCCTCCAGGCAGCAAGGGAGACAGGACTGATGATTGTAAAAGATCTGCTATGTAGGTATATACATATTTAACAAACACTCAAAAGAAACAAACACTTGCTGGACCTCAAAAACATGTTCTTTACCAAGTCTGCCCCAAGCCATTCATCTAAATGGGTGAGCTATCATTTTGAAACATTAATCAATGCTGCACTATAGACAGAGAATACATTGTCAGAGAAGATACAAATTTCAGTTCAGTGCATGATCTCTTATAACCCCGTGTGTGTGTGTGTGTGTGTGTGTGTGTGTGTGTGTGTGTGTGTGTGCGCACGCGCGCGCCAATCCTAGGGCTTGAACTCAGGGTCTGGATGCTGAGCTTTTTTGAACTTCTTTGAACTTTTTTTTTGCTTGAGGCTAGTCCTCTTTTACTTGAGCCACAGCTCCACTTCCTGTTTGTTTGTTTGACAGTTAATTGAAGAGTTTCATAGACTTTCCTGTCCAGGCTAGCTTCAAAACTCAATCTTCTGATCTCAGCCCCCTGAGTAGCTAGGATTAAGGCATGAGTCACTGATGCCTGGCCTAACTTTATGTTCTTTCTATCACAGAGAAAGGTGCATCAAGTTTCTCATGCTCTGAAACCTACTGTGGACTTTATCCTGAATCTGAGCCGGAAGTAAAGGCAGTGGCTGATTTCTTGAGAAGAAACATCAACCACATTAAAGCTTATATCAGCATGCATTCATACTCGCAGCAGATATTGTTTCCCTATTCCTACAGCAGCAGCAAAAGCAAAGACCATGAGGAACTGGTCAGTCTTACTTATTTTTTTTCTTTACAATTTCAGCCACTAACAATACTTAAGCAAATATTAAAAAAAAAAACTGTGTGTGGGCGCATGCATGTATATGTTTGGGGGAATCCTGTTTAGAAGACAAAAGGGAAAATGTTTTACATCACCATCTAACTATAAAAATGGGCCTCATCCTGAGAATATCAACTTCATCCCAAGCAGATGGTTTCCCTAAGAAAATGTCAGACAAACTCCTTGAATGGCCACCGGGAACTATTCCACTTGACCTAATCTTCCTATCAAGCCATAAGAACAAGGAGTCAATAGTTTCATAGGACTGCATACTATGAAACCATACTATGGATTAAGTCCCAGATACACTAATCATTTGGTATCAGCAGTGAGAACTGTTTATGTACCAAGGGTCTGGTGCTATTAAAGAAACTCGCCTATCTGAACTGAGACAAGCCTTTGTGTGTGGAGGAGGGAGGGAAATGGATACATAATGGACAATACAGGTAAATCTGAGAGGACCTACATGATCTATTCTTTGGTCCCAGATGCTTTGTGTTTGGGTTAATTGTAAGGGATGAAATCATGTTTGATGGATGGTAGATATGTTTAGTCAAGTTTCCATCCTAGATCTTTCCTTGGTATATAGTAGCAGATTCTTATTGTTCACCCTAATCCCCAGCTCTCTTAACAGAATAAAACGTAACCACATTAAGGGTGACAATAAAACAATATTACTGATGACAAATGTAAGATTATTTTGCATTTTTGAAAACAAACCATTTAGAATATAAATATACTTGATACTTAAGAATCTTTTTCCTTCTCAAAGGAAATAATGGCATTATCTTTGAAGAAATGAAAGTGTGTTTATCATAATTTGGAAGTAGGATTAGTCTGATTTTGTCTTAATTTCGGATTGCTATCAGTGCAAGTGAGAGTTGTTATGTGTAAAATACTATTCAGCAGCCATTCAAAGAAGCATTAGCTAATAGCCTACCCTTTAGAATAATTCCATATAATTAGAATCTGAGCCATAAGCAAATGTCACAGATGGCTGAACTTTCAGGTGGCTATGGTCGATACTAAAGAAGTATACTGCACAAGTGGCAGAATCCACTCCATTGTTCACTGGAGGGCCTTTAACTCAGTCAGAGGGAAATGCTGAGATGAATGGCTCTTGCCATTGAGGATTTTATAGCCCATTAAAGTGAGTCATACTATAAAGAAGCAAGAATAATAAGGTGCTATTGACATCAAAGAGCAGACACAATTGCAGACAGGCACTGAAGAGGACTTCTATAGGCAAGGGAGGACCTTCTATGCAGAGGAGATGGCCTTTCCCATAGGAAGGATGCTCAAGGACTAAGAATGTGCACAGTGGTAGGTAACACCACAGGATGTAGAGAAGGTCAGCTTAGGAAGGGGTTCTGAGTGTCAAATAAATTTGTATTTTATTATGTTGACAACAGAATCCCTCAAAAGTGTACTTTAAGAAGTTTTGAACTGAGCGTTGGTGGCTCATGCCTGCAATTTTAGCTACTCAGGAGGCTGAGATCTAAAGGATCATGTTTCAGAGCCAAGCCAGGTAGGAAAGGTGGTGAGACTTTAATCTCCAATTAGCTACCACATAACCAGAAATGGAACTGTGGCTCAAAGTGGTAGAGTGCTAGCCTTGAGCAGAAAAGCAGGCCCTGAGTTCAAGCCCCATGAACAATGAAAACCAAGGAAAAAATTGAACTGGTCTTCAAGGTCTGGGCACTGTCCTCAAGAGTTTTTGCTCAAGGCTAGCACTTTACCACTTGAGCCACAGCTCCACTTTCAGCCTTTTTGGTAGTTAATTGGAGAAGAGTCTAATGGACTTTCCTGACTGGGTTGGCTTCAAACACTGATTTCTCAGATTTCAGCCTCCTGAGTAGCCAGGATTACAGGCATGAGCCACTGGCATACAGCTCAAAATGTACTTTTTGAACAACAAAAAAGGGATTTTTTTATTTGGATATTCCTCTGGTTTTTTTGGAAGGCTGATAGTGAATATCATAAGTCAGAAAAGTTCTTATATGGAAATTTCAGAAATTTCTAAGTCAGAACCAAATGCAGATTAACAGGGAACTTAGTTACTATGTTGCTTCACACTGGGGATATCAGTCTAGGGGAACTAGTAGACAATTCACAAATGAAGAAAATAGACTGGGAGGTTCAGGGTGTGGCTCATAATATTCATGCCTAATATTCATAAGCTCCTATATTCAATCCCTAGAATCACTAAATATAGGTAGGTAGGTAGGTAGGTAGGTAGAGAGATAGAAAATAGGATAAGGAGTCACAAATAAATGGGTGATGCTGAATTTAAAGTTT
The DNA here is from genome assembly GCF_000151885.1 of Dipodomys ordii. Lineage (NCBI taxonomy): Eukaryota > Metazoa > Chordata > Mammalia > Rodentia > Heteromyidae > Dipodomys > Dipodomys ordii. Next base: position 24,621,248 of record NW_012267217.1, on the reverse strand, counting down.
CAGTCTAATTTGACCCAGGAATGCAACAATTCAAACCTTTTTTTTTTTTTTTTGGGTCCGGTCATGGCGCCTGAACTCTGGGCCTGGGCGCTGTCCTTCAGCTCTTCAGCTCAAGGCTAGCGCTCTACCAAATTCAAACCTTTTAAATATAGTTATATATTCATGTAGTAAATGAATTCCTGAAGAGCTATGTGGAAATTTAAGCAAATTAGCTAAAATGTTCAAGCATGTGAAGAATTCATCACCACCCAATTGTGATTGCCATAAAGTGGAAAAATATTTTAAAGTTAATATATTCTTAATTTATTTGTTGGATGAATACAGATTTTTCATTTATATGTATTAATGCAATTAATATGATTGTGTTTTTTAAAATTTCTACTTCTGTTTTAATACTGTACACTAACCAAAATTTCACATGCTATTGCTTCCAGTCTCTAGTGGCCAGTGAAGCAGTTCGTGCTATTGAGACTATTAATAAAAATATCAAGTATACACACGGCAGGGGTGCAGAGACTTTATGTGAGTATTTTTTTCCCTCCTTCTCCTCTCTTCCTTCTTTCTTCTTAATCTTCTCTTGTTCTTCCTTCGTTTTCTTCTTCTTTTCCTCCTCCTCCTTTTTCCATCTTTCCTTTCTCTTCCTCTTCTTTTGCTGAGAATTGAAGCCAGAGCCCTGGGCATCTAGGAAAGTTGACTAATCCTGAGCTACAGCCCAAGTCCAGAATTTCTTCTTGAGATTTTGAAAAACTGTGATGTACTAAAGAAATCTCTATTCAAATTTTCTGTGTAGCTATAACATTTCCTCTTTTTTTCTTTTCTTGTGCCTGGGGCTTGAACATATGGCCTAGGTGCTGTCCTTTAGCTTTTTTACTCAAGGTTAACATTCTACCCTTAAGTCATAGATCCATTTCTGGCTTTTTGGTGGCTGATCAGATAAGTTTCCAGGACTTTCCTGTCTGAGCTGGCTTTGAATGGCAATCCTCAGATCTCAGCCTCCTGAATAGCTAGGATTATAGGCATGAGCCACTAGATCCCAATTATTCTTAAACAAAGTCATAGGTAAAATAATTGCATTATAAAAATCAGAAACACAAAGCATAATAGCTGTGACAGTTCTGAAAAAAAGCTGTACTAATGAAGCTGTACACTAAAGAAAACTAAAAAACTGAAAAACTTAGCTCCTCACTATAGAGAATAGAATTGAAACCATGCTTGCAAAGGAGAAAGGTCATATAGGGTTAAAAGAGTATTTAAGATGTTGAGGGTCATCATGTAAAGGTGCATGCTGTACATTACACCAATATAGGTCTTGCCATTTATCTTTGATGCTTTTGTGTAATATCCTATTGTCTACAGTATAGCTTAAAACACATTGCAGTTGGATGTCTTTTGTGTATATCACACTGATTAGAGCTTGTATATGGCAATTTTTAAAATTAATTTCTGCTGGAAGATGTTTATTGAAAGACTCCATAATGGGATAACAGATAATGATTTAGCTTTTTTTCAGTCATGAGGCTTGAACTCTGGACCTGGGCGCTGTCCCTCAGATATTCAGCTCAAGGCTAGCACTCTACCACTTGAGCCACAGCAACACTTCCGGCTTTTTTCTTTTTGCTTATGTGGTGCTGAGGAATTGAACCCAGGGCCTCATGCATGGGAGGCAAGCACTCTTATTACTGAGCCACCTTCCTAGCCCAGCCTTTTTATTTTTTTGGCAGTACTTGGTTTTGAGCTCAGGGAATTACACTTTTTTTTTTAAAACCACTTAAGCAATGACCCCCATACCTTTTTGCTATCATTATTTTTCCTATAGTATTTCACAGTTATGCCTAGACTGACCTTTATCGTGATCCTCCTGTTTGTAATTCCAATATAGCTGAGATATGAAATATGTACCACCACTTGCTAACTTTTTGCATTGGTTGGCCTTGGAACTATGATCCTCCTCATCCCTGCCTTTTGAATAGCAGGGATTACAAGTTTGAGCCTTCATGTCTAGCACATGATTTTTTTCTTATGAAGCTGAAGAGCAGATGGGATAAGTGGAACCGAAAATAAACATGCAGCCAGCTGCCAGCAAATCATAAGCCAAATTCAACCTACTGCTAAGAATGGCTTGCACCGAGAATGGTTTCCCATAACTTCAGTGGTAGAAAAAAAAAAGCAAGAGTTAAAATTTTGACACATGAAAACTGATAAGAAATTTGTATTTATTTACATAAATTACATTTTATTGGAATACAGCCATGCTCTTTCACTTAAATATTTTGTATAATAGTTTTCCTGATAGCAGAGTCAAGTCATGTTATCAGAGACTAGTTTTCCTGATAGCAGAGTCAAGTCATGTTATCAGAGACCATATGGTTCACAAAACCTAAAATATATACTACCCTGTCCATTCCAGACAGTTTGCCAACTTCTGATGGAAACAAATATAGTATGATTTCATCAAGTGCTTTAAAGAAAATGAAATAGACTGATAGGTTTGAGAATAATTACATTTAAGAGAAAGTATTTAACTAAAGTGGTTTGGGAAAAGTCTATTTGTGTGGTCACATGTTTTAAAATTTTTATTTTATTGTAAAGATGCTGTACAGAGGGGTTACAGTTACAATAGTAATGAGTATATTTCTTGTCAAGTGTTGTTACTCCCTCCTTTGTTTTTCTCTTACTATCCCTTCCCTCCTCTTCTTTCCCCATTTTCCCCCCTCCCCCCTTCGACCCCCCACCCGGCCAGTTGTAAAGTTCATTTCCAACATAGTGTCTTGTGAGTATCATTGTTGCAATGGGTCATCCTGTGTCCTTGTTTCAGCATTTTGTTATTCTCCTTCCCCTTCACAAATTAGATAAATGTGTATATACAAGATGCAGGGGGCTGGAAATGTAGCTCAGTGGTATTGCGCTTGCCTAGCATGCATGAAGCCCTGGGTTCCATTCCTCAGTACCATATAAACAGAAAAGCCTCAAGGTGTGCCTGTGGCTCAAGTGGTAAAGTGGTAGCCTTGAGCAAAAGAAGCTCAGGGAACTCAAGCCCTGAGTTCAAGCCCCAAGATTGGCAAAAAAAAAATAAAAATAAAAATGGGGCTGGGAAGGTGGCTCAGTGGTAGAGCATTTGCCTTGCATGCCTGAGGCCCTGGGTTCGATTCCTCAGCACCACATAAGCAAAAAGAAAAAAGCCAGAAGCGGCGCTGTGGCTCAAGTGGTAGAGCGCTAGCCTTGAGCTGAAGAGCTGAGGGACAGTGCCCAGGCCCAGAGTTCAGGCTCCACGACTGGACCAAAAAGAAAAAAGAAAAAAGAAAAAAAAAGATGCAGGGCACAAAAATCAAATACAGTGACAATAAGGGATATATCATAGGGAGAAGAACATATAAAGGAAACAAAAAAATCACATAGGCAAGCCGGGCGCTGGTGGCTCACGCCTGTAATCCTAGCTATTCAGGAGGCTGAGATCTGAGGATCGTGGTTCAAAGCCAGCCCGGGCAGGAAAGACTGTGAGACTCCTATCTCCAATAAACCACCAGAAAACCGGAAGTGGCACTGTAGCTCAAGTGGTAGAGCGCTCGTCTTGAGCTGAAGAGCTGAGGGACAGAGCCCAGGCCCAGAGTTTAAGCCCCACGACCGACAAAAAAAAAAAAAAATCACATAGGACATTCAAAACAATAACAATAAAGAAAGACCTCTTGAATCCATATCTTGGGATTCATTTTGCTTAGCATCATCTATATGGTCATATGTACATAGCTTTTGAGCTTTTCTGCTCATCTGATAAAATTATCCTAGACATATACTAATTGTTGCAAATTACATAAACAATGGGATCTATATTTCTTTGGGTCTGGCTTACTTCACTTAATATAATTTTTTCCATCTTTACATTTCCTAACAAATGAGGCGGTGTCATTCTTTCTGATGGAAGCATAGAAATCTATATATATCTGTACATACACACACACACACACACACACACACACACACATTTAGAACTCAAAAAAATTAATTCTCCAAAAAAACAAACTGCCCGTAGGCCGTTGTTTCCTTGAGGATTTTTTTGGAGAATTTAATGTTTTTGAGTTCTAAGTATATTTTAGATATGAGGCCATTGTCTGTTGTATGGCTAGTGAAGATCTTCTCCCAATCCGTGGACTTTGTATTGATCTTGCTAGCTATGTCCTTTGCTATGCAGAAACTCTGCAGTTTAATGCAATCCCATTTGTCCAACCTTTCTTTGATTTGTTGTTTTTCTGGGTCTCTATTAAGAAAATTGCAACCTGAGGAGCCCTAGAGTTTCTCCTATTTCTTTCTCTAATATTTTCAGGGTGTCTGCTTCAAGCTCTTTGATCCATTTGGAGTTGATTCTGGTGCAGGGTGATATATAAGGATCTAGCTTTATTTTTCTACAGGTGTTTAACCAATTTTGCCAACATTGTTTATTGAAGAGGCTGTCTTCCTTCTATTTTTTTTTTTGCTCCCTTATCAAAGATTAGGTAGGGCTACAGGTCTGCGGGTTCATTTCTGAGATCTTCAGTTCTATTCCCTTGGTCCTCAGGTCTGTTCTTGTGCCATTACCTCTCCCCCCTTTTGTTATTACTATGGCCTTGTAGTAGAGTTTGAAGTTTAGTTTTAATATTCCTCCAGCACTGCTCTTTCTGCTAAGGATTGTTTTTACTATTCAGGGTAAGGTCACATTTTGGGGGGAACCACTTGGTTAGCAGCTGCCAAATAAAGGTATAATATATTAAGGGATGAGAAAAGGCTTTGAGACAGTATCTCCAAAATCCCAGAGTTTCCTGTAAGAAGTATGATCTACAAGGGTATACAAATAGTATTATATTGACCTCAATAAATTGTTTGAGCACCAATACCCTATTAGCAGGAAGTCCACTTCTGCCTTTCTCCATAACCATCCCATTGTCCACCGAATTAGCCACATTGTACCTCTTTTCCTTGGTGTCACTTCATTTTCTGCTGTCTCTGCTATCACAGGTCTCACCTTGTGACTGAAGAACCCCACAACTAACCTTTACAATTCAGAGCTTTCCCATGTCCCATCTCCCCTATTATTACCCCCCAAAGCATTAGCTACAGTACCTCTGGAAGGGATCCAATTATAGAGCATCCTCTTATTAAGATGCTTTCAGTCCATCTCTACCCATTCATCTAGGACATATCTATATGTATTTATGTGTAAGCACAGGAAAAGTCTAGAGGAATCAATACCAGATGTTGATCATGATTACCAGAGATATTTATTGAATGAGTGAATGGTTCAGTCTGCTATTAATGAGCATTTTTTAATATAAACATTGCCTCAGTAAACAATCTCACAATTAACTCAAGTATACATACATAAACCTGGTCATTCTTTACATGCTATATAATTATTTACTTAGGAAACCAAAAGTGTTAGTAACCATGAAATCATTAATTATGGGGGCTGACTATGAGCTAAATAAACACAACTCTAGAACTTTCTTCTTTATTAAAAATAATCAGGTAGAAAAAAAACAGAAAAAGGTCTCATGGCCTTCCATTACATACATGTATAAACACACACACACACACACACACACACACACACACACATATATATATATACACATGCACATACAAACATAATATCTACTGGATTCATTGTTAAGTGTATATGTTTGTCTGTGTGCATATACAGAATCAATAAAAAAAACCCAGAAGGCTTTATGTGTCTAGGTGGAAGAAAAATACAAAGAATTTCTTAAATGAATTTGTACATTGAATACAATTCCAGTGAACACTTAAATGATTCTGAAGTTCATTTAAAAGAATAAAGCTGGCAGGAGAGCTTGTAAGATACTGAAAATAAGTCTACTGAGAAATTTGTTTCCCATTGAGATATTCAGGCACAATGAAGCTATGGTAATTAGGACTGTGTGGAATTGAGCAAGGAAGGGACAATCAATACAAGAGAATAATGAGGTTGGACATGGTGATGCATGCCTGTAATCCCAGGACTTGGGAGGTCAAGGCAAGATGATTATGAGTTTGAGGCCAATATGTGCTACACAGTGAGTTCCAGACTCACTACTGAGCTCCAAAGCAAGACCCTGTGTCAAATACATATCCATCCATCCATCCATACATACATATAACACAGAAAGACACTTAAGTATATAAGACCTGACATTCATAAGGAAGTCTTTCAAATTAGTTAAGAATGTTATTCAATTCACAGGGTTGCAAATCTGACAAGTTACTAAAAAAAATTGAATTTCTATCAAATCTTTCATCAAAATAAATCTAGAAAGATCAAATTAAATATTTAAATCATTATTTTAAATATTTTTATATTTCTTTTTATGTCTGTTTTTCATAAACTGCTTTATTGAATGGCAACTCTTCTGTACAATTACTTAAAGATAATAAAAATAAACCTAAAAAATTCTGCTATAAATAACTGAAGAAAAAATTCTTCACATATTGAACATGCTAATAACATTAATGTTTTTATTGCTGTCATTTTATAAATAATTTGCAAAATGAACCATGTTTAGCCTGGGCTGGTGGCTCACTCCTGTAATCCTAGCCACTCAGGAGGCTGAGATCTGAGGATCACAGTTAGAAGCCAGCCTGGGCAATAAGTCATGAGACTTGATCTCCAATTAACCACCGGAAAACAAGAAATGGCACTGTGGCTCAAAGTGGCAGAGCACTACTAGCCTTGAGCACAAAGAAGCTCAGGGAAAGTACTCAGGCCCTGAATTCAAGCACCAAGCCTGGGGAAAAAAACAAAGGAGGATAATTGATAGAACTATAAAGCTGGGTAACTAATAGATGAAACAAAAATGTCCAACTTGCTGATAATCAAGGAAATATAAATTAAGGCAAGTAGATATTTTCTCACCCATAAAAATTTCAGAAAACATGCTTACCATTGGAGGGGGAAGTGGGCATACTTGTGAGTGAAGGTATAAATTGGTTCAATTATTTTGAACTTTATTTGGGAACATATTTACTGTGAATACTCTTAAGCAAATCTTTTAGAAAAGTTGGGCTCTGCGTATGGTTCAAATGGTAGAATGCTTGCCTAGCAAGCACAGGACCCTGTGTAGAAATACTAATATTTCTTCCTTTAAATATAATTATTCATCAACAAGAGTGCTCATTCTAAAAAACAAATAATTGTGTATGAACTAGGCTGCTTATTGTAAGTTATTTATATTAGTAGGCTGCTCATTGTAAGTTATTTATATGAACTAAAAACGGAAAAAATCAAAAGTATCCAAAGAAATAATTATTAAATAAATTACATATTGCTTTATAATGCAATGCTGTGAGATCATTGAAAATTATGTGGAGTGGAACTCAGTAGTACTATCTTTGGAAATGTTACAATAATTACATTTTAAAATGTTATAAAACACCATGTGTTGTATGACTTTATTTAGTAAAAACATTAAGTAATCAAAATAAAAGCACTGAAAACAATGCTACAACAGTTATAGTTTATCACTTCGTGGTAAAACTATGTGAAGTTTATAGGTAGTTTTTTGTTTTACTTCTTTAACCTGTTTTTTTCAAATCTCCACAATTCTCAGACAAGCAATACATTACTTAACAATCAAAAGAAAGCTCTTTTTAGTTTTACAAAAAAAAAATCCCATGTTGTTCATTTCACAAAAAGTAACATTTCTTCTTCTTCTCCCTTCTTTTTCTTCTGTTTTTAGACTTAGCTCCTGGCGGTTCTGATGACTGGATCTATGATTTGGGCATTAAATACTCATTTACAATTGAACTTCGAGATAAAGGCAGATACGGGTTCTTGCTGCCAGAACGTTTCATCAAACCTACTTGTATAGAAGCTCTGGCAGCTGTCTCTAAAATAGCATGGCATGTCATCACGAATGTTTAATATCCTGGATGTTCCACTTTGCTCCCATATGATTAATTTCCTGATTCCAATAAGGTCAAGTCATGGTACTAATTTTTTTGCCTTTTAAAGTTTGATCGGTTGTTTTGTTAAGAAAAGGATTTCTTATTCCTTGGATTTATCAGAGATCAAGACCTATGCTATTTTTTAAATTAAGGGAAATAAGGTATCATGTGTTATTTTTGCTTTAAAAAATTGTAAGAGAGGGCTGGGAAGTTGGCTCAGTGGTAAAGCGCTTGCCTTGCATGCATGAGGCCCTGGGTTCGATTCCTCAGCACCACATAAGCAAAAAGAAAAAAGCCAGAAGTGGTGCTGTAGCTCAAGTGGTAGAGCACTAGCCTTGAGCTGAAGAGCTGAAGGACAGCGCCCAGGCCCAGAGTTCAGGCTCCACGACCGGACCAAAAAAAAAAAAAAAAAATTGTAAGAGGACAAGTACCGGCTTTCTCTGGATTTGCGATGTCTGATTAACCAGCTGAAGCAATTCTAATACTTAGTTTCATGAAGTTCCCAGTTCCCAGCATAAGGAAAGTGAACTGAAGTACATTAAATTTTTCGACTGCAAACTTTCGATCCATTTCTGTCAACAGATTTTCAAACTGGGCCAAACTCCGAGCAAACCCCTGCTTGTCACTCAGTAACCCACGCTGAATGGCTCCGGTTACCTCCCAATAGCAAATGCGACCCTTTAGGCAGTGGTTCACTGTAGGAAGGGGAAGCTCTTCCCCCTACGCCCCTTTCTGTGCCGATCCCGGGGCTTGAACTCGAGCCTGTCTCCGTCCCCGGGCTGGCATTGTACCACCGGGGTCCCGGCTCCACGTCCGGCCTCCGGGCGGTTAACTGGATGAGGATCTCACGGACTCTCCGGCCTGGGCTGACCCTCAGAAGTCAACCTCAGGAAGAGAGCATCCAGCATGAACAGGAGTGAGCCCCCCTGCTCACCTTCGTAGAGTCACCTGAACTGGGACCTTCGGCTTTGCGGGCGCCAGGCTAGCCCTCCCGGGACCTCCCCTACTCGCCCACTAGTCGAGGATTTCCACTTCCGGGAAAAGCAACACCGCGCAGTCCATAAAATGCCCAAGGGGGCGTGTCCAGGAAAGGGGCGGTGCCTGTTCGCTGACGACTAATCTGGCGGCCGGAAGCTAGGGCTGCAGAGGACTGGGGTAAACCCCTGACTTCCGGCGGCATTTGGAGTCGATCCTTCTAGCGGCCTGGCAGTGCTTTCGTTGCTTTTTCGGACTCTCGGGACTCCTCATTTTGTCTCTTTCCCCTGCCCGGGGCTTTTCGATTCTGGCGTAGAGGCCGGCGGCTTCCGCTTCACGTTCGTCTCCCTGGTTCCCTTCGCTGGCCGAGGACCGGTTCCCGGGAGCCGCGCGTGCGCTTTCGCCTTCCCTTCCCCGTCCTCCCGGGCCGGGCGCGGGGACGCCGCGCAGCCGGGACAGCGGGGCCTCTGGGCCGCACTGGAGGCGGGAGTCTGGGGAGGAGGTAAGCGTCAGGTCAGTGGGTATGGGTGTCTGTGAGGCAGAGCGCAGCTGGGGCCGGCTCAGAGGCCTGACTTGTTGTTCCCCCCGGTCACTTGGGTTCCGCCGGGGTGATGAGCTCTGCTTGCGCAGCTCACCCAGATCTGCAGCAGCGGCCCACGCTCGGACCTCACGTCTTGCTCTTTTTAGGACTGTGGAGCTTGTCCCGTTCAGGTCAACTCGAAGGGTGAGCGCTGCCCTTTAAACGGATTCAGGTTTGGGAATCCTCGCGCAGTAATCGCATCTATGTGCTTTGGTTGAGTGCAGCAATTTGGTCACGCTCTTCATGCACTCCTCCCAGACTTTCTTGTGATTGTGTTTGGTCTCACTTTATTTCTCTGCAGATAATAAAAGCTCTGCGTCCTGGGAGTTTAGTGCTGCTTCATCTCACGCGCATTTTCCTAGTTGATTGCTTGAGGCAAGATACTTAGTGGTAGTTACGTTGCTGAAGCCGCGAAAGGTGGAAAGAAGAGGGTGTGGTGTATGTGGCATTATCTTTTATTTCTAAATAGGTGAACGTAATTTTTGTGAGTGGAAAAAATTCGGAGTTGGTGAACACGACTCGATTTTAGTCGGGTCTTGTCTGTGGGAGGTAGTGTCATGAACCATTTGGTTAATATTAGTTTTCAGATCATTCAAACTACTTGGAGAAATAGAGTTTTGTGCCGCCTCTTCGGGTTGTGGGTTTTTGAAGAAGGCATTTTAAAGTTTGGGAAAGATGTTCACGCCTGAAGTTTCCAAAATCCATGACATTGTTGCAGTAAATCCAAATGATGGTACAGTACAGTGTGTGTCTATGTCGTGTGGTTCTGTATGTAATGTTTGACATAACTGATTTAATACCAGTACGGTATTTTGGAGAGTTTCATATACTTAATCTGTAGATCTTCAAATCATTTTCAACTGCATAATTGGTTTAGATTATATCGGGTGATTTTTTTTCAAGACGTTCTAAGACAGTGAATCTGATAGATGCTTCTGGTAAAACTGGCATATCCAGTTTTATCATATCATACAATCTACCTGCGTTATCCATAGAGGATTGTTTCAGATATTCTGAGTATACTTAAGTCCTTTGTATAGAACGATCTAATATTTGAGTATACCTTTCATATATCCTCCTTTTACCTCATCATCCTTGCACTTATAATACTTAGTGTGATATAAATGATGTATAGATAGTTGTTATACTTCGTTGCTTAGGAATAATAAGAGATAAAAATTTGTACATGTTCATTGCCAACACAATCTTTTTCTGCCTATTATTAATTCATAGAACTCACCACAGATAGGGAAAGCCAACTGAATACCTTTTATGATCTCCCTGATCACTTGTGACTGGAAATAAACATTTAATGCATATTTTAAGATATTAATTCATTTTCGAACCGTTAATCACAATTTAAACTGCCAAAATATTATATATATGATTAAAATTTTAATAAGTCACAGTGTTAATTTATACAATAATATGCCTCCCATTTACATAAAAATAAAAAAATATTTAATTTACATTAATTTGGAGAATTCATTTTCAGTGGAGATTATTCTAACCTGTCTCTTCCTTGCTCCTGTCTTACATAGGGAGAGGTATAAGCCTGCAGATACAAAGTCTGGAAAGTTGTTTTACTAAGTCCTTTAAAAAATTTTTTTTTGTCAGTCGTGGTGCTTGAACTCTGGGCCTGGGGGCTGTTCCTCAGCTCTTAAGCTCAAGGCTAGTACTCTACCACTTGAGCCACTGCACCCCGGTTTTCTGAGTGGTTTATTGGAGATAAGAATCTCATGGACTTTTCCTGCCTGGGCTGGCTTTGAACCATGATCCTCAGATCTCAGCCTCCTGAGAAGCTAGGATTACAGGCATGAGCCACCAGCACCCGACTACTAAGTTCTTTTTTAAAAATGTTCTTATAAACTATACATAAGCTTACTGTCCCTTTTTTCTTTTAAACACATGAAATGTGAGCTGGGCTCCTGTGGCTCATGCTTATAATCCTAGCTACTCAGGAGGCTGAGATCTGAGGATCGCAGTTCAAAGCCCATCTCCCCTGTGAGACTTTTAGCTCCAAGTAGCCGCTCAAAAACCAGAAGTGGCACTGTGGCTCAAGTGGTAGAGTGCTAGCTTTGAGCACAAAGAGGCTCAGAGACAGTGTCCAGGCTCTGAGTTCAAGCCCCATAATAGACCCCCCCAAAAAAAAAGAACAAGAAGAAATGTAAAGAGAATTTATATTTTAATGTAATTATTTTAATCTTAAGATATTTAGAACTTAGAGATTTGTCCCAGTAGCTTTAGTTCTTTAACAATTTCCTAAAACTATGCTGTTGTTTATTCAGATTAAAATGATATGTGCATTCATTTATCCTTCATTTATCAGTATCCCTCACCTAAAAATCTGAATTTGAAATCCACCATCCAAAATTTTGAGTGTTGACATGATACCAAATAGAAAATTGCATCCATGGCTTCATGTGATGGAGTATAGTTAGAATATAGACACACTAAAGATGTAGCATAAAATTGCCTTCAGGCTGTATGTATCATGTGTAAAACATAATAAATTTTATGTTTAAATGTGGATTCCATCCCCATGGTATTATATTTATTAAAATTTTCCAAAATCAAAATATTTGATTCCCAGAATTTTGGATAAGAAATTCTTACTGACAAGGTTTTGGTAATTAGGTCTCAGGAGTAATTACTTATATTCAAATTAAGCGCTTCAGACTTGTATGGCAGTGAATGCCCCTGGTCCCAGCTACTGGACAGGTAGAGGCAAGAGGATTGCAAGTTGGAGGCCAGTCTTGGCAATATAAACTAAATCTATCTTAAGACCAAAATACAAACAAAAGGGTTGAGATTTGAGGGATGGGATACAGCTCAAATGAGTGCTTATCTAATATCCTCAAGACCTTGAGTTTAATGCCTAGTATGAGTGAAACGAGGATGGGAAGAGAGGTCAAAAAAAAGGAGAAGTAGGGGTGAAAAAAGGGAGGAGATATGTAAGGAAGATACCTAGAAGGAGGAAAGGAAAGGTAGGAAAGAATGGGAAAGAAAAGAGATAAGGAGGAGAGGCAAGAAGGAAGATATATCTCTTTCTCCTTTTTCTGAGTACATTGTGATGTCTTAAGTTTTCTGTAGCATGGGAACAGGTCTCATAGTTACAACTCTTGTTCTGTCTTAATAGACTCAAAATTAGTAATCTTTTCTAATTGAAAGCTGCAGATATCTATTTACAAATGGAGGGGAAAAATAGAAGAATAGACTTTTAAGCAGCACCTGGCTTTGATAATATTTGTGTTTGGGAAAGATGTGATAAAGTAGGTAGAAATATGATAGCAACTTAAGCCAATGAATAATTTGAAAACAAAAAGATTACTCTTCAAAGAAGAATAAATTATTAAGTCATGGTGTGATCTCCATTTATAGTCTCTGTGATATGGAAATACTAGGGTTTGCATTTTTATATGATGGTTTCTAATTTTTGTTTCTAATTTTTCTCATGTTTTGGAGCACACTGTGGTGTATATTTTATTCTGTTATTCATCTTCCTTTGTGGGCCTAAATGTTTAAATAGGATTGAAAAATTTGAATAGCCACATTAGTTGATTACAATTTAAATTAATATATGAAAAAGGAATTCTTTTCTAGTGTAATATAAATTACTTTCAGAGAAATGAGGTTTAAAAAATTACAAGTTGTATTCCGTTCAAACAGAAAACATTTAATGTAAACTCATGAGTGTTACAGATATTGAAATGTATATTGAGGTAACTTTATTGTTGACTGCTGATAGAATTTCCTAGATGGATGATGTGTTAGTGAGCTTTGTTTTATTGTAACATGATACCTGAGGCAGTTTACTTATGAAGAGAAAGTTTATTGGGCCCACTGCTTTGAGGCTTTGGGAGAGTGGCTTATCATGAGCAGTTTGCTCATGTCCTCAGCTAAGAAGAGATAGAAGAGATAAGTACCACAGTTGTTTTGAGGGCAATCTCCAGTATTCATGACTCAAGGATCTTCTAGGTCTCACCCTAAAGCTTGCCCCTTAAAAATGCACAGCACTTCCCACTACTACCCCAGCCTGGGGATCAAGCCTTTACCATGAGGAGTTTGGGGGGAATTAATCCAAATCATAGAGGATGATCACTGGAATTCTTTCCAGAAACTGGCATGGTAGTGCACAACTGTAATCCTGACAGGAGGCTGAGGCAAGGAATATCATGAGTTTGAGGTCTACCTGGGCTATGTAGCAAAATTTTATCTCACACCAAAAAAATTCTTTTCTACTTGGAAATCTTTAGTTTCTAATTTTGCCTCATGATACCAAGATGCAGTGCCATTGCAGTACAAGACTGGCCTGGCACTGTTGGACTCTGAGAAAAAAGAGCATATCTGTATGTTATTGGATTTTCTTCCCCTTAAGGGAGAAGACTCCATAGTTGCTGGAAGTAAAATTCCTGGAAAAATGACCGTAGATACATAATTGTTAATTTCTTTGTTTTTGTACTGGAGTTTGAACTTACAGTCTCTAGCTTTCTAGACTAACATGATACTGCTGAACCACACCTCAAGCACTGTTTTGCACTGGTTATATTTTAGGATAAGGTTTTTACTTTCTGCCTAGGTATTTGCCTGAGCTGTGAGCTGCCCATTTAGCCTTCCCTGATCATTGCTGAATCACCGTTGTTCACTGCTGCATCCAGCTTCTCTTCTTGGAGTCGGTATCTCATGGACTTTTCTGTTCAGGATGACCTGGTACCACAGTCTTTCCAGTATGAGCTTTGTGACAGATATGTACACTATGTACATCTGTGGGTTGTGAATAGGTCTGGTGAACGGAGTGGCCTCAAATCACGATCTTCTCATTCTCAGCCTTTCAAGTAGCCAGGATTATAGACATGAGCTATTGTTACTTAGCTTGAGTTGTTTTTGAAGTCACTTGTTACTTGTGTGGGAAACAGAAGTTTTATTTCTTTAATAATGTTCACATGTTCAGGAGATTTCAGGGGAGACGTCAGCAATCACTTAAGAGGACAGCAAATTCTTCACAAGTCAAAGGGCTACTGAACTCACAAGAAGGCAAGAAGTATAAGGTTATAAAATGTTAAGAGATGAATTCCCATCACAACATTCATTTTTCAAGCTGTACTGTGAATCTATAATACAGTCTTAGTTAAATTTTGTCATATATAATTTGGGCTTGTTTTAAGCCATGCTGTGAAAGCAAATCCCATTTCGTGTACAGACTGTTAAAGGCCTAGGTTTCTTAATAAAACTACCATTCTCTCCCCGCGCCCCCCACCCCCGCCATGTTTCCCCAGATACTCAGCAAAGCTAAATTAGAAAAAAATGAGTCAGCATCTTTGTGTGTGTGTATGTATGGGGTGGGGGAGAGATCATGGGGCTTGAACTCGGGTCCTGGGCACTGTCCCTCAGCTCTTCACTTCAAGTATAGTGCTCTACCACTGGAACCACGGTGCCACCTCTGGTTTTCTGAGTGGTTTTGTTGGAGATAAGAGTCTCATGGACTTTTCCTGCCTGGGCTGGCTTTGATCCTCAGATATTATCCTCCTGAGTAGCTAGGATTACAGGCATAAGCCACTGATTCCTGTGAGTCAGCATCTTTCATTGGTAAGAACATGTTTTAAGTTTTGATCATTAGTTTTCACTTGTCTTTGACACACTAGTCCAAATCCTTTGACATTTTCAAAGCCTGTGTTAGAGATCTAAGACTGAGAGAAGCTGAGAAATTCAACATTCTAGTAGTAGTTATGATCCCCCCCCCAAAAAAAACCTGACCAAATCCCTAAAAAGA
Source organism: Dipodomys ordii (assembly GCF_000151885.1). NCBI lineage: Eukaryota > Metazoa > Chordata > Mammalia > Rodentia > Heteromyidae > Dipodomys > Dipodomys ordii. Next base: position 24,606,012 of record NW_012267217.1, on the reverse strand, counting down.
AGAGGGGAAGGGGGAAACAGCTGGGGTGGGGGGGGGGAGAGAAGAGAGAGTACAGTAGAGATAATACCTGGGGCCCTCAAGAAAATAAGAAAAAAAGATGATAGATGACCAGTATTGTGGAACCTGCTACTATTGTTTTTTTTTTTTTAGGCCGGTGTGTTGGGAGTGGAGGCATGAAAAGGATAGGGGTTTGGGGGGCAGATCTAACCCACTTCCATTGATAGTGGAGGGAAAAATAAAAGTTTAGAGTTTTAGAGATGAAATAGTCTTCTTGTAACAAAAAAAATGGTTTTCATTCTTTTTAAAGTTCTTAGTTCACAGGAAGTTTTGGAACCCAGTCAATTTTATCAAGTGTTTTTAAAATTGAATTAGGAGGGCTGGGAATGTGGCTTAGTGGTAGAGTGCTTTGCCTAGCATGTAAGAAGCTCTGGGTTTGATTCTTCAGTACCACATAAACAGGGAAAGCCAGAATTGGTGCTATGGCTCAAGTGATGAGTGCTATACTTGAGCAAAAGAAGGTCAGGAGCAGTGCCCAGGCTCTGAGTTTAGGCCACAGGACTGGCACAAAGGAAGGAAGGAAGGAAGGAAGGAAGGAAGGAAGGAAGGAAGGAAGGAAGGAAGGAAGGAGAAAATAAAAGAATCAGTGGTGGAGAATTATAATGTACATTTGTATATTGATTTTGTAGTAATATAATGAAGTTTTAAAATGCATTTCTCTTTCAGATATTTTTTTTTGTGTATTTTGTAATATGTTTACTTGTTATTGAATCCTTCCTGGATCAAATTGTAAGTTGCTGAGTGTTTTCCTCGTTAACACTCTGCTTTTCATAGGTCTTATTTGAGTCTTTTTTATCAGCTTTCGGTTCTTTATATTCAATAAATCAAATGGACATATGGAATTTTTACCAGATTATTCTCAAATTCACAGATAGAATGAGAGTAAGTTCAAGAAAATAAAGATTATCTTGGAATGCTGACACCAACAAGTAGACTTGGCATGTATATAATTCATTATTTGGAGAACAGTTGATACTTAAATGATTTTTTGTTGCAGCAGGTTCTTACTCATTTAATATTTCTAAGGTATATCATACTATCATCTGATATTTTCATTTCTAATTGAATCACCCAAATTATAAAAAATGGATTAGCTTACTCTTATATAATCTTAAGGTTTTTGTTTGTGTGTTTGTTTGTTTGGTCGTGGGGCTTGAACTCTGGGCCTGGGCGCTGTCCCTCAGCTCTTAAGCTCAAGGCTAGCGCTCTACCACTTGAGCCACAGCACCACTTCTGGTTTTCTACGCAGTTTATTGGAGATAAGAGTCTCACAGCCTTTCCTGCCAGGGCTGGCTTTGAACTGTGATCCTCAGATCTCAGGCTCCTGAGTAGTTAGGATTATAGGAATGAGCCCCCACACCTAGCTCTTAGTTTTTTTGAAGTTTGACTTCCTAGAAAGTTTTTTTTTTTTAAATGATTTGTCTTTTCTTTTTTTTTTTTGTCGGTCGTGGGGCTTGAACTCTGGGCCTGGGCACTGTCCCTCAGCTCTTCAGCTCAAGGCGAGCGCTCTACCACTTGAGCTACAGCGCCACTTCCGGTTTTCTGGTGGTTTATTGGAGATAGGAGTCTCACGGTCTCTCCTGCCCGGGCTGGCTTTGAACCGTGATCCTCAGATCTCAGCCTCCTGAGTAGCTAGGATTACAGGCGTGAGCCACCAGCGCCCGGCTTGATTTGTCTTTTCTTGTTGCTAATAATTGTAAAAGAATGCATTCATGGGTGGCTCAGTGATAGAGTACTTGCCTTGCATGCATGAGGCCCTTGGTTCGATTCCTCAGCACCACATAAGCAAAAAGAAAAAAAGCTGGAAGTGGGGCTGTGGCTCAAGTGGTAGAGCACTAGCCTTGAGCTGAAGAGCTGAGGGACAGCGCCCAGGCCCAGAGTTCAGGCCCCACGACCGGACCCCCGACCCCCCCCCAAAAAGAATGCATTCATAATGTATGTGTGTGGGTGTGCCCACACTCTTTCTGGGGTTTGAACTCTGGACCTAGGCACTGTTCCTTAGCTTTTTTGCTCAAGGATGGTTCTGTACTACTTTGAGCCTCAGCTCCAGTTTATGCTTTTTGGTGGTTAATTCATAGTGTTTCCTGTCCAGCCTGGCTTAGAACCTGAATCCAAAGATCTCAGCCTCCTCAGTAACTAAGATGATAGGCTTGAACCACTGGCACCCTGTGGTGTTCATTAATTCTTTTATGACCTTTGACTTTCATGTATATATACAATAGACTATGGAAACTCTTGGGTTTTTCTCATTGTACAGGTTGTCCTAACAGTGAGGTGTCTTTTTTCTTTTTGGTATTACTGAAAAATAAACATGCTTCATTGGATTGTTTTCCTTTGACCTTTTCAAGTAAAGAACTTTCTTAAATAACATTTGGCTCTCTTCCATTCTGATTTATTGCTTTGTTTTATTTTGGACACAGGATCTCAAAATGTAGCCCAGACTGGCTTTGAACTAGTCAACTGTTCCCCTGCCTCCCCACTGCTGAGGTTCCATGGATATGCCAGTTGGCCTGGCTTTTTATGTACTGATATCTGAAGCATAATTTCTGTTGTCATTTAAACCATATAAAAACATAGTTTCTACTCTCAATTAAAATTTCACTTGATTTCCGCCCCCGTTTTCTTTCATAGAGAACCCAAGCCATTTTTGGTTAACAGCTTTTCCTCTAAACAATGGAGCTACTAAAATTGAAAACAGGTTTTTAAGTAAGTTGTGAAGTGTACATTTTCTAGTATAATTTCTGAAGTTGAATGTATTATGAGAGATGAAAAATGATATAATTCTAGTCAACAGATTTTAAAGTTGTTATGTATTTACTAGGGCATTCTTTAGTATGTACTTAGTCTTTGCTTACCTGTGATCTCTCCTGTGCCTTCTTCCCCAAGGAAAGTCCTCTGTAAATTAAAGTATTACCTGAAGTACTTTTAAGTTATGAGCTTAATTATTTGAAATTGAAGAATTTTACAATTTTGCCTTTTTTTTGTCATTGTTAAGGTAGTACAAAATGTCAAAGATAAGGAGGAAAGTCACAGTGGAAAACACCAAGACCATATCTGACAGCACATCCAGAAGACCCAGTGTATTCGAGAGGCTTGGACCAAGCACTGGTAGTACAGCAGAGGTGAGTTGTTACAATGTAGTCATAGAGGTTAGTCATTCAAGTCCTGTAATTGAGCCGAGAACTGGTGGCTCATACCTGTAATCCTAGTTACTTGGGAGGCTAAGATCTGAGGATATTTGTTTGAAGCCAGCTCAGGCAGAAAAGTTTGACTGTCTCCAGTTAACCAGAAAAAAGGCTGGACTGGCAGCATAGCTCAAGTGGTAGAGTACCAACTGTGAGCAAGTAACATACACACACACACACACACACACACACAAACACACACATACGCACGCACGCACATACAATCTATATTGAAAGGGCTGAGAGTGTGGTGGAGGGCTTGCCTAGCCTGTATGAGGCCCTGATTCAGTCCTCACTGGAGGAAAAAAGGGAAAAAGAAAATATTAAGAATTGAAATACTGAGGTTGATGGCATGGCTCAGGTAGTAGAGCAACAGTGAGTGAAAACAAGAGATAATGAGTTTGAGTCTTGGTCTCACAATATTTAAGGATACGAATATTGTCTTAGTAACATTTAACATGTGTTAAATGTTTGATAGAATGGAATGAAAAGGTAGAGTTTATGGGTTTTTTATAATTTTTCTTATTTTAAAAAATTTAGTGGTAGAGTGATATATCATAGATTAGTTGGAATTGGGTAGCATTTGTTTTAATTTTGGCCCACTAGTATCTTTTCTCAGGAAGTCAATATGAAACTTATATCGTGATATCTTTCTTTTAGACACAGTGCCGGAACTGGCTGAAGACTGGCAACTGCCTCTATGGAAACACATGTAGGTTTATACATGGCCCTTCACCGCGTGGAAAAGGTTATAGCAGCAACTATAGAAGGTAAACAGAAAGTCCAAGTTTTCATATGCTATTAGAAGTTAACACTTGGAAATTGTCTAGTATGAAGGTCTAAAGTACAACCATATATTTGGTCAATTTCTATTTTGGTACTAGTCACCAACAAGGTATGGATGGGCAAAATGTTTTGGGTTAAAGATTAATAAAATATTAATTTTAAAATGAATATATGTGCTTAATAGATGTTTTGATGACAAATCTTGTAATGAGCATATGTATGGCTTACTTTCCCTCTATATATTGCTACTTAAGGCAGCAAAATTCCATGGTGCCAGAATTTAAGTGGGGTTAGACTATTAGACTGAATAGGATATAACTTTAGTGTATGTAAGGATGTTCTAAATTAAAATCCTGCACTACTGTTGTTGATCAAAATGTGTTTTGCCAAATCCTTTAGCACAATATACTAATTTAAAAAACAGGTTTACATGTGGATAAACATAGTTCCTATTTAGAACATCATTTTACCTTTAGAAGAGGTTTGGATAAATTAATATAGTCCCTTTTCTTTTGATTTCTTCTTGATTTTGTAATTGTACTTAAAGAGGTAATGTACATAAAGTTTGTCACAAAAATAATTGAAAATTAATTTTAAATAATTTTAATTTTAACCACTTTTATTCTAGAATAACTTAAATTTAAGAGAAGCTAGCATAATTAGCATGAAATTCTTACATATGTTTCATTTTTAAGGAATATAAAATATTTTTTAGTTGTATCCAACTATATATCTATTTAGATTAAAATGTTTTTACTTCTAGATTAATTTTGCTATTTGTATCTTCAAATTACTTTAGTCTGTCTTTTCCTTCCACACGTAACTAGTATATTATGTAGCTAATAAGAAAACAAGTCAAGCAATTACTTTGATTACTTTTTCTCATACTCATGTTATTGCTTAATTATTAATCCTAAGTTGAAATAAATTATATTTTAGAAGTTTAGGAGTTAAAAAAGGCTAGAAAATATATTGAGAGTATGTCTATAAATATATTTGAGGTTATTTCTACAGATATGATCTTATAAAATGGTATAAATAAATAAATATTTTTGTTTTTATGTTTTGTCTCAAAAGGTCACCAGAAAGACCTACAGGGGATCTCAGAGAAAGAATGAAAAATAAGCGCCAAGATGTGGACACTGAGTCCCAGAAACGAAATACAGAGGAGTCATCTTCACCTGTTAGGGTAAGAATGGATTGCTCAAAACTCAGTGAAATTTCAGTGGTGATTTTTTTTCTAAGTTCTGTTTAAATATTAAGTTGTATGCTAGATGTATGTATAGTAATCATATTTAGGAGTTCTAATGTCTTATATGGCTACAATAATCTGAAGGATAACAGTACCCTGGGAAACTGTTACAGTACTTTTTGATGGCTAGATGAAAGGAATTGACTGGCTTAAGATAGACTTCATAAGGTTTTGATATCTTGCTGGAGATTATGAATTTTTAAAAGTATTCTAAAGTTTTCAGAAATCAATCAAAGGTCATATTTTACTTCCAAGAAAGATTGAAGTTGTTCCTGGTAGAACACTTGTGAACTGTAACTATTTGGAAGCAAAGTTTGGGGATAATTTAATAGCTTACCAGCAATGCATGTGGGACCACAAAATTTAGATGTGAATTTGTTGGCAAGCCAAAAGGAAAGAAGAAATTTAAGATAAAGTGAAATATATAATAGTTCATTGAATAAAAGAAAATACAAGGAATTGGTTCTGTGGCTACAGTGGTAGAGCTCTAGCCTTCAACTGAAGAGGGACAGCGCTCAGGCCCAGAGTTCAAGCCCCATGACCAACCAAACAAAAAAGGAAAAAAGAAAATACAAGTGTTGATTATGAATTTGAATATCTTTCCCATAGCAAAGTTTTTCCAATATCATACTTGTTTGTTTGTTTGTTTAAACATAATTTTTGAGTTAACGTCACATAAAATAGAATTCATTCATTCAGGTCATACATACAGTGTTGTTGGTTTTGTTCTCCACCTTAAAGGAACCCCTAAACCTTTTAGCAACACCTTCCTGTTTCCTCCATTGACCATCAGTCCTTTTTGTGGATTTATCCATCCTGGATATGTTGTGTAAATGTCACAGGTTGTATAGTTTATTTTCAACATAGTGTCTACTGAGTATCACTGTTGCATTTATTTACCCTTCTTCCCTCCATTTCTGTGCCCCTCCTTTCCCTCCTAAAGACAAATAAACAAGACAAAAAGTGGAGAACACAAAAGCCATAACAACAACAAAAAAAATACCTCTTGTTTTCATTGTCTGGAAGATGTTCATTTTCTTGTAAAAACTTGGAGCTAATTTTCTTTTAAGTACTGAGGGGTCTGATACCTTGCTAAGCAGTCATCTACCACTTGAGTCAAAGAGGGTTACTCTTTATATTTTTTTTGTCATTTTTGTATAGGGTTTTGGATTTTTGCCCAAGACCATCCTTGGACTACATTCCTCCTACCTGTTGGCTTCTTGCATAACTGCGACTACAACAGATGCATGCCATCAGACCTAGATGACTAGGGGCTTGCTAATAATTGTGGCCACATTCAAGAAAGTCATAATTTGTAGGAGAATGTCTAGGATTTACAGATGCACTATGGGGGTATCCCTTTGCTCAGAACAGATGGGCAAAGACATATTTTTTTAAGTATCGATGTTTTAATTTTTAATTGTAATAAAATACACTCTTTTAGTCTTTTAGATGTACAAGTCAGTGGCCATCCATTTTCATAATTTTTTCATAATTATTTCATAATATTTTTTAGTCCCAAGGATTTTGTGTGTGTGTGTGAACGAGAGATTGAACTCTGGGTTTTTCACTTTAGTGTTGATTTTGTTTGTTTCCATACTAGGTGGGCACTATCCTTTAGCTTTTTTGCCTAAGGCTGGTGTTTTACCCACTTGACCCACAGCTCTGCTTCTGGCTTTTTGGTGGTTCATTGCAGATAATAGGTGAGAGACTTTCCTATCTGGGCTGGCTTTGAACTGTGATTCTTAGATCTCTGCTTTCTGAGTAACTAAGATTACAGTTGTAAGCCACAGTGCCTAGTATGATATTTAATAGTTTTTTCAGTCATTGTTGCCTAATGAGACTTGTCATAATAAGTAGTCATATAAGTCATTTTGATACTTAAAATATAACTTTATATCTAAATACATAAAGTTTAAAGGCAGTTTAAAAGCAAATTTCAAGGAGAATGTAATTTCTGTTTTAGGCAGCCAAGTTACATGACTGATGATGATCAGAAAAAAGTTTGAGCACTAAATGTCATTTTCATTGTCATACATAGTTGTAGATTGTTAATAAAAGTAAGAATTTTACAGTAGTGGGGAGGTAGCCCTGGTTACTTGTATTTTTCCTACCAATGTAATAACCAGACAGCCGCCCCAGATAATCAGCCCAGCCTGCTGGAGGGGGCCGGGCATCAAGAGGTGAGGCTCTGCAGGGCTGCCAGAGAGGGCGGGGCCTCAGGGTGCCTCCAGGGTGCAAGGCATGCCCCTAAAGGGTGTAGGGCCTCCAGCCCCACGTGATGAGCTGCCTGTTGGAAGTGGGCAGCTTGGGGGAGGAGCATGAACAGCTTGCCCAGATGCACTCCTAAAGGGTTCCCAAATGACTCTTGTCCGCATTCACATTTGTCCTCCGGAAACAAACACTCCAGGGAGGCTCTCATCCCTGAGGGCTGAGATACCTACAAGAGGTCATAATTCTACCTAATAAAATGTGGTTTGGAGTCTTATATAATAGGTTGAATTAATTGGTCAGTTGAATTTTATAAATTGAACTACCAATTGTTTTCTATTTAGGCCACTGTTACACTTGGATTAAGATATAAACTTGGGGGCTGGGAAGTTGGCTCAGTGGTAGAGCGCTTGCCTTGCATGCATGAGGCCCTGGGTTTGATTCCTCAGCACCACATAAACAGAAGCAGGAAGTGGTGCTGTGGCTCAAGTGGTAGAGCACTAGCCTTGAGCTGAAGAGCTGAGGGACAGTGCTCAAGCCCAGAGTTCAGGCCCCACAACCGGACAAAAAAAAAAAAAAAAAAACTTGTTCTTTTTTGTTTTTGTTTTTAAAGGATTAATCTGTTAACTGATTTAGCTTGATAAAAATAGGCAAACATCACCTTTTTGTAAAAGGTGTTTGTAAACCAGGCATTGGTGGTTGGTTCATGCTTGTGTCTTAGTTACACAAGAGGTGAGATCTGAGAATCATGATTCATATCCTCCCTGGGCAGAAAAGCTTGTGAGACCCTTATCACCAGTCTACCACCAAAAGTAGAGTTGTGACTCAGCGGTAGCCACCAGTCTTGAGCAAATACACCAAGCAAGAGTGTAAGGCCCTTGAGAGTTCAAGTACCGGCACCAAAAGAAGAAAGAGAAAAAGAAAAGGAAGAAAAGGCTTTTATAAAATTACTAAAGGAGTTTGAATTTATCCTTCAGTATGTAATGTCTGTTACTTTAGTAGATTTTCCTAGGTTGATTATTTTTGAGACTTCTGGGGGCTTAAAAATATTTTTATTGTTTTTTAATTGGTAATTTTCTAATCTATATCTACTTAAAACTTTTCCCACAGTAAGTATGTAAGAGAATTATCAAGTGCTTATTAAAAGTAGTAGATTTTCATTATGTTTCTAAAATCTGAAGTACTGATTACATTTAACAAATCACTATTTTTTAATAAAATAATTACAAGGTAGATTTTTTTCTGTGGTGCTACACTAGACCTTGTCAGTCCTTACTTGTAGATAAATGATTGTTTTACAAAAGCATTTGTTTAATGAAACAGCTAAATGAAATGAAAATATTGTATGTTCTAAGAGCTACCTCATATAGTTTTTCAAAATATGGTCATCTTTATGTATATATTTACTTTCTAGAAAGAATCTTCAAGAGGGAGACATAGAGACAAGGAAGACATAAAAATCACTAAAGAACGAACCCCAGAAAGTGAAGAAGAAAATGTAGAATGGGAAACAAATAGAGATGGTGAGTTTCAAAACCTTTGCTTTCTAATAATCTCCAGATTGTTCACTTTGTAGATTTTTAATGAGCCCTAAGACTGTTCACCTGTGACCTCTCTATTCTTCTAGAATTACCAGATTAACCCATTTCTGAGCAGTAAGGCAGAAATTAGTATAAAGTAGTAGTACAGAGGCAGAAAAAGTACTTTGTGTTGCCTACTTAAACTGCCCCATCCTTTCTTTCTCTTCTGCAACTTCATTGTGCAGCATGGGGTTTTATCATGTGTGTAATACTAAAATTCATCAATACTAAGGCTAAAAAAAAATTTTGTTTTACATAAAATGCTAAAAATGAGGTTAAGGATTAAACGTCTGAGAAAATTATTTCTTTTTTTTGGTCCAGTTACGGGTGCTGAACTCTGGGCCTGGGAACTGTCCCTCAGCTCTTCAGCTCAAGACTAGCACTCTACCACTTGAGCCACAGCGCCACTTCCTGTTTTTTGTTTTTTTTTACTTATGTGGTGCTGAGGAATCGAACCCAGGGCCTCAGGCATGAAAGGCAAGCGCTCTACCACTGAGCCACCTTCCCAGCCCCTGAGAAAATTATTTCTAAGAAATTAATTGTTGGCTGTCATTTTTCGGAAGAAATCCAAGTGATAATTGAACCACAGAATTTATTTTTGAATATAAGTAAAATTGCCTTTTGAGCCTTTTTTTTTTTAAGCAAATAGTAGACTTTTTCCCACCATGAATATTCTCTTCCTCTTTGTTCTGGAAGGTAAGCTCTTACCTGATAGATAAGAAGTTAATGCTGTACATTCTCATCCAGTAGCTCTCATCCAGTATAAAACTATTTTGGTAATCTTGGACACAAGTTCATTTTCCTACAATAAAGTATAAAATAAAAAACATAGAAATGAATTTTTAAGATTTGATTCCATAATAGACATTTCTGCATAACTAAAGGTAGCATAAACTAGAGGAAAATATTTGACATGTGATATATTGAACATGAGAAAATATTTGACATGTATCAATTAATAAAGACATTATAAACATAACTCCCACAGATACCTAAGAAGATACTAATCAACTTAAAAATCTGCCAAAAAATTATGTAATAGTTAACTTGGAAGAAATAGAAATGGTCAACAATAAGTAGACAGCCTCACTGCAGGAAAAGACTACAGTTCAGCAGATATAAAATCTAATGTTTTTAAATGGAAGTTTATGATGGGATAGTTGTTTTTTGGGGTGCAGTTTGGTCATGGTAAAAAATAGAAACTAACTACCTTTTATTCCAGAAATTTGTCATAAAGAAATAACTTTCTCATAAAACAAAAATAGCTATCAAAATGTTCATTGAACTCCTGTCTATAATATCAAATTATTGAAAACAAGCTGTATGACTGTCCGAAGGAAACTGGTCAAGTAGGTTCATTATTATGAAATGCTTTGCAGATGTTAAAATGAAGGTGATTGAGGGCTGGACGTGGCTCACACCTGTAATCCCAGCTACAAAAAGTTATCAAGACCCCATCTCAGTCCATTAGCTGGATGTGGAGATGTGCACCTGTAGTCCCAGCTATGTGTGAGGCTTTAGGTAAGATGATAATGGTCTGTGTCTGGCCCTGGGCAAGAATGTGAGCGACTACTTGAAAAATACTAAAAGCAAAAAAGAGCTAGAGGGATAGAGTACCTGCCTGGAAAACACAAGGCTCTGACATCAGACCTGGATATTGCTGAAATAGGTGAAAAGGGAATAAGGAATGGCATGGAATGTGATAGAATGGAATGGCAGAAAAAGAAAATGGTTGAGCCCTGTGTATGACATGGGAGAATATTGTTTATAGGACAGTGTTTGTATTTGATTCCATTGTTTTGTTTATTCACTTACTTACTTCAAGGTTGTGTCTTATTGTGTAGACCAGGACTCCCACCTTTTAATCCTCCAACCTTAATCTTCTGCCTTGCTTAGGCTTTTGTTTTAATGTTTAAATTATGTTAATGAGAAGAATGTAAAGTTTTTTTTAATACATGAAACTGTCAACAGTGTTACCATTGGATGGTGCTGATAGAATATGAAGGAGCTTCATTGTTTTTTCTTGTGTGTATTCAGAATTATTTTAGATGTTTAATAGTGAGAATATAGCATAAATGAAAACAAAAGGAAGTAGGAGACTTGTAGGCTCTTAAAACATTAGTTATTTCCAAGCAATAAGTTACTAGAAATAAAACTGTTATATAAAGGGTATGTGAATGTTCTTAAGGCTTGTATAAACTATTTTACAAGAAGTAGTCGTCTGTAATCCTAGCTACTAAGGAGGCTGAGATCAGAGGATCAGGATTCAAAGCCAGCCGAGACAGGGAAAGTCTGAGAGAGACTCTTATCTCCATCCAATAAACACTCAGAAAAAAAAACAAAAACAGGAAGTGGCGCTGTGGCTCAAATGGTAAAAGCTCTCGCCTTTAGCTGAAGAGCTGAGGCCAGGCCCAGAGTTCAAACCCCATGACCAAAAAAAAAAAAAAAAAAAAAAGTAGTATCTGGGCCTTTTGCAAACAGTACTAAAATTGGAATAAAAAAACTCCATAATACATGAAAAAGACATTTATGTGTCGTTTGTATCTTTTCTCTTTTTGTTTGAATTTGTTAGGTTATTTGTTTTATTCAACAGTAAGGGTTCTTTATAAAGAATGTCACTTCAGTGTGTTGCATATATTTTTGTTGTATTTTGAGTATTTTCTTAAATATACTGTACAAGTTATATTTAATATTTTTGAAATCTCCTAAGATTTCCTCTCAACACCTCTGTAACTGGGTTTGAACTTGGCCTTGTGCTCCTTTGACTTATTTGCTTGACTGGCACTCTTAACACGAGTCGTGGCTTTTGGCTAAGTATTTATTTTGGTGATGGAGTCTTACAAACTTTTCTGCTTGGGCTGGCTTTGAACTGTAATTCTCCAGGTCTCTCTCTCTCTCTCTCTCTCTCTCTCTCTCTCTTTCTCACACACACACACACACACACACACACAGACAGATGTGTATATATTTGGAGGGCAATACTTGGGTTTTGAACTTAGAGCTTTGAGCTTGCTTGGTAAGCACTTGTGAGTTATTTTTCAGATAGGGTCATACTCTTGCTTTGGTTGATGTGGGATTAGGATTCTCTCAGTCTCTTATTTTCTGATTAGTTAGGATAAAAGATGTGAATCTTCATATCTGACCAACTTTGATAGATACTTTAAATGCTGAAGCTTCTCCCCTCCCTTGATTGGGTAGTTGGGAATTACGTACTAAAAGCTACCTTTTTGTTTCTTATGTGTTCTCTATTGATATTTGGAGATAGCAGGATTCAGATACCTAAGGCACACGGTTACCTTCTCTTCAATTACTGTTTTATTTAGATGTTTGATTATAGAATTTTAATTAAGAATATAGTCAAGCAAGTTGGTTGAATCTTTTTATTTACCTACATACAGTCTTAATCCAGTACAAAGTAGTAAGTAAAGGTAGCTGTTACTCATTTAATAAAGTCAGTACTTCTAATTATTTGTGGTAAGAACTATCTACCCTTAAATATTTAGTAATTGCTTTCTGACTAAAATCATGGTTTAGTCTATTTTATTATTATGGTGATATTGTCATCATACTATATCATAAGATGAGTAATGAAGTTTGGTCACACAGACAATGAATATATAGACATATCCAGTCACCAATCAAGATCATTCCAATGTACCTGTGTTATACCTGGCAATATATTTTCTTCTATCTTAAGCAGCTATGTAGAAATACTTAGATTTAGTGTGTTTTAGGGTTTTTGTTGCTGTTATCTCTAGCTCAGGTTAGGAAATAAGGGTAGAAGTAAAGCTTGAGAAAGCACCTCTGCTTATGATCAATAAAGCCCAATGTGGTATTGGATTAGGACAGAAATCAATACGTATATGCAAAAAATTAATTAAAATTAGTTTAATTTTCATTATAAATCTTTTTGTGTGTGTATGCCAGTCCTGGGGCTAGTGTTCTACCACTTGAGCCCCAGCTCCACTTCCAGCTTTTTCTAGTTATTTGGAGGTAAGTGTCTCACAGATTTTGCTGCCTTGGCTGACTTTCAGCCATGATCCTCAGCCTCATGCATAGCTAGGATTATAGGCATGAGCCACCAATGCCCAGCTCAATGTAACTCTTTGTCTTACACAAAAAAATTACCAAATTATAAAAGGTAATGTTATAAATTTAACACATAACCTTACTTGAGCAATGAATTTTTCAAATAAATCAAGGAGATTATCACATCAAATATAGCATGAAATATTGAAGGCTTTGTTTTCTTTCATTCTTAGCATATTTCAGTGCTTTAATTGTACCTTGATTAGTTGTGCAATACTGGATTGAAGCTAAGACCTTCATGTTAGGCAACCTCTTGCACTATGTTAAAAGTAGAGGCAACTTCTATGTTAGTCATTAGTTCACTCTACCACTGAAGTTACATTCCCAGCTTGAATTGTAAGTATAAATCTCTTAACAAAATGCCAAATCACCACATAATCCCAAATTACTCTCAAAAAAACCCCACAAACCATAAGAAAGTATTGCTTTTCACAAAGAAATTAATCATTGTACTTTTAATTCTTTGTAGACTATATTTTATATTTAGAATTATGTTATTCAAATGAAAGAACTTGCCATTTAAATTTATATAATTTTTATAAAGCTGTATAATTATGGTTTCTAAAAATTTTTATTTTAAAGATTCTGACAATGGAGATATTAATTATGATTATGTTCATGAGTTATCATTGGAAATGAAGCGGCAGAAGATACAGAGGGAGTTAATGAAGCTGGAACAAGAAAATATGGAGAAGAGAGAAGAAATTATCATTAAAAAGGAGGTATCTTATTTACTTCAAGAAATATATGCTTGTGATAGCACAAATAGTGATCAGAAAAATGAATTATTCTAGATACTGATACATTGATCAGTTTACTATAGAGTAATTTATTTCCTCCATTTATGTTAATAATAGGGAATAATTTTGCTGTTGAATAAAGCTGAAGATCCATTGCTTAGGGTACAAGCAAATAGGAAGTAATTGAATGTACATACCTGTTTTGGGCCCATGCTTTTTTTTTTTTGTCGGTCGTGGGGCTTGAACTCTGGGCCTGGGCGCTGTCCCTCAGCTCTTCAGCTCAAGGCGAGCGCTCTACCACTTGAGCTACAGCGCCACTTCCGGTTTTCTGGTGGTTTATTGGAGATAGGAGTCTCACGGTCTCCCGGGCTGGCTTTGAACCGTGATCCTCAGATCTCAGCCTCCTGAGTAACTAGGATTACAGGCGTGAGCCAACAGCGCCCGGCGGCCCATGCTATTTTTAAGAGTGCTCTGTTGACTTTTCTAAGATGTGGAGGTAAAGCTCACTGGAAACTAATTTAGGAGACCTTGAAATCTCCTAACTTTGTGTTCTTGATACTAGTTTATGTTAGCTCATTGAAATATGATAGTTTAAAGTGGGCACTGGTAGCTCACACCTGTCATCCTAACTACTCAGGAGGCTGAGATCTAAGGATTGTGGTTCAAAGTCAGCCCAGGTAGGAAAATCTGTGAGACTCTTATCTCCAATTAACCACAAGAAAATGGAAAGTGGTGCTATGGCTCAAAGTGGTAGAATGCTTGCCTTGAACAAAAGAGTTCAGGGATAGTACCCAGGCCACAAGTTCAAGCCCCCACAACTGGCAATCTATCTATCTATCTATCTATCTATCTATCTATCTATCTATCTATCTATCTATCTATCTATCTATCTATCTATCTATCTATCTATCTATTTATCTATCTATCTATCTATCTATCTATCTATCTATCTAATCTCTACCTACCTACCTACCTACAAACCTACTTATGACAGGTTAAAACTTGGGTTCAGTAATTAGTCTGTCAACAAATGGTAACTAGTACTACTTAGTTTTTAATCCAAGGGTCCTTTTTTTTGTTTTGAAAAAAAGAGAAAAGGATGTATTATTGTTGTATAATGATTGAATAAATTTCTGAATTGACTTACTGAATTCTCTTGAAAGGTTTCACCAGAAGTAGTTAGATCAAAATTGTCTCCATCACCTTTAAGAAAGTCTAGCAAATCTCCAAAGCGGAAATCAAGCCCCAAATCTTCTTCAGCTGCCAAGAAAGACAAGAAGACTTCTGCAGTGTCTTCTCCCTTGCTGGACCAGCAGAGGTCAGTAGGGCAATAAATAGTGTATATTTTTCTGAATGCTAACTGGAAAGAATTACTTAGTTGGTTATAAAAATTTACCTCTAATACATTTAGTATTATGTGTAAGCCTTTATTTTAAAAGGTAAAAAAATTACAGAAAACTACTAAATACTGTTATATGTGCATGTGCTTCAGAGTTTTTCAATTTTTAAGAAGTGAAATATAGTGGATTTTTCTTGGGTTTATAAACTATATACATGTGTGTATACTTTCACTAATGTGTACTGTTACACAGACTGCAATATTAATGTCATCTATTGTAAAACAAGTACATTATGTAACTTGGCTTGTCTTGGTTTTTTCACTTTACATTTTCTGATATTTATCTATATTGATAGTTTTAGCTTTACTTCATTTTAATATTCATACTACATACTTTTATTGAACATGTTGCTTTCAGTTTTTAGATATTGTAGAGTATATACAATAACTATTATCTCTTGATGTACATTATCAAGAAAAAGAACGCATCGCAGCAGCTGGGCATGTTTAAAATGGTAACAGCTGTCAAAATAAGAGATAATTAGAATTATATGGGGATTCAACAATAATTTAGCAAGTTTTCATTAAATGTCACTACTACTATTTATTATTTTTTTTGTTGTTTGGTTTTTTTTTTTTAACTGTATTTTTTTGTCTTTTCTTTTTTGGTACTGGGGATCGAACCCAGGATGTTGCGCTTGCTAGGCAAGCGCTTTGCCACTGAGCTACATCCCAGCCCACTACTATTTATTATTTTAATTAAATTTCACACGTTAGCCTTAAAAAATAACTACAAGCCTCCTTCCTTTAACATTTGATCAGTTAACAAATGGTGTCCACTTTATAGTGTTCATCCTATATAGTACCATGCCTACTCAGACTTTTTTTTTAATGCATTTTCTATTACCAACCTTCCACCCATTCATGTTACCCATGTTTTTAGGGAAATCTTTAAGGACTATTCTGATTAATGTATTACCATAGAAAATTCAGAGGTTTTCCATTTTATAGAAGGAAATTGAGTTCTTCAGTATGATAATCATACTTTGATCTTTTCTATCTTGGCAATATTTTTGTTTAATCTCCCTCCTACTACAATCTTCTACATTCAGTCTGTCCATCTTTAGCTTAAACTCAAAGTTTTTGAAAATGTTTTCTTTTTTCTCCTTACCAGACATAATTTTTATTTCCTTTGTTGTACTTATATTTTGGCTATGACATATGTTTTACAACCTCTATTAAATTTAAGCTCCTTGAAATTGGGATCTTGATGGTTCACTGTACTGTTTTTCCACAGTACTGGCTTTGCATAGAGCTTTGCATTGTAATAAGGCACTCAGTAACATTGACTTGATCCTCTTCTTTGTTCTGTTAGTGAGTAAATAGCTCAAAGTGATGTGGAAAAACTTGAATCATGGTGTGATCTGATCCATTTCACTTATCTTATCCTTTTGGCTAACCATGTATGTGTGTGTATTTCTTTTCATTTCTTCAATGAATTGCATACCAGAAATGCCCTTTCTTTTTCTTTGTTTTCTTATATTTTCCATTCATGAAATAATTGAAATTTAATCCCTTTATAGAAAATTTTAATTATTGTTTAGATGAAGGCTTTGTTATTTCTTTCATTTACTCTTTTTTATTGTGTTAGTAACACAATTTTTCGCATTGATTTAACTACTATATTTCCTATCTTGCAATAGTTTGTTAACTATTGCACCATTATATTAATAATAGCAGAGAAAATCCTAGAAAAGAGTACATTAAAAATATCAAAAAGGAGCTAGATACAGGTCAGTGGCTAAGCACTTTCCTAGCAAGTACAGCATCCTATGTTTGATCCCCAGTACCAAGAAAGAAAAGACTAAAAAAAAATACTTAAAGAAATACAAAGAAAAGAAGCATGTTGAATTATCATGTACAGTTTCTCTTTGCAATGCACATTAATGAGTATGTCAGATAATCAACTTTTAATTTTATTGCTGGATCAAACAGTAAACAAAAGACACATTAAACAGTTTAATTCAGTGTAAATTCAACTGAACATTTCAGCTAATACCAGTAAGTCAATTCAGAGGCAAGTAAACATTTTCATATTGAATGGACATAAAATTACTGTCAAATCACAACTCAAACTTCTCCCTGAAAGTTAGCATTTTTGATAGTTAATATTCAGTATAGTTGTTAATCTTGAGATATGTGATAGAGTGTTAATAAATATCATAAATCACTATGAACTGGTGGCTCACACCTATAATCCTAGCTACATAGGTGGTTGAGTGAGATCTGAGGATTCAGAGCTTGTCCACAGCAGGAAAGTCCATGAGACTCTTATCTCCAATTAACCACCAAAAGGTCAGAAGGGGAGCTGTAACTTGAGTAGTACAGCCTAGCCTTGAGCAAAAAACTTCAGGTACAGCACCTAGCCCCCTGAATACAAGCCCCAGTACTAGTACTTCTCGCCCCCCCCCAAAATCATACATCTAATATCTATTCGATCTGCAGTTTTAATCTTAGTTTTTGTTAGTTAAGTTTTTCTTTATTCGTAATACAAATATGAATTATGTCAAAAAGATATTCAAAACAAATTGATTGGGATGGGAGAGAATCATATCTTGAAAGGTCTTATTGATGTGAGAATATTTAAAATCAGTGTTGCTTCCTTTCTCTAGAAAATGATGCAATAGGGCTGGGGAGGTGGCTCAGTGGTAGAGTGCTTGCCTTGCATGCATGAGACCCTGGGTTCAATTCCTCAGCACCACATAAGCAGAAAAAGTGGGAAGTGATGCAGTGGCTCAAGTGGTATAGCGCTAGCCTTGGCAGAAGAGCTGAGGGACAGCGCCCAGTCCCAGAGTTAAGGCCCCATTAGTGACCAAAACAAAACAGAAAACAATGCAGTGTAGCATAATTGTTTTTTTAAGCACATATATTTGTAAAAGTAATGTGAAGAAATTCTCTCTTTAGTATATGAGGATAATCCTGGTTCTAGCAATAGCTAAATCCCAAAATGTCAGTGGTTTAACATAACATTTAGGTTCAGAAGAAACAAAAATTTCTCAAGTGGAATCAAACTAGGTATTTCCAAATATTAGCTGTTGTTCTATATATGAAATTCAGTAACACAGGTACCTTCTGACCATGATTCTCTTTTCTTGGACTTTCAAGAAAATCAAAGAATGGAATATACAAGGAAACTTTATATCTGTAGTCTACCAATTGCCTGGTCTATCATAAGAGTCCTTAGAGAATCAGACCTAGACATACACATCCTTTTTGTTCACTTTTTTTTTTTTTTTTTGGTTGGTTGTGGGGCCTGAACTCTGGGCCTTGGCATTGTCCCTCAGCTTTTCAGCTCAAGGGTAGTGCTCTACCACTTGAGCCATAGTGCCACTTCTGGCTTTTTCTGCTTATGTGGTACTGAGGAATCGAACCTAGGGCCTCATTCATGCAAGGCAAGCATACTACTACTGAGCTACCTTCCCAGCCCATACTCACCTACTTTTGACCAGGTCTTGGTCAGTTGGCCACACCTATTTTCGAAATGTATCAGATGTATGGTTCAGCAGTGTGCCAAGGAAAAAAGATTGGTAAACATAGGCATTTAGATAGATATCATTTAGATAGATACCTAGGAATATAAACACATTTCATTTTAGGTGTATGAAAAGGTTGAGTTATCTCATAAATATTCAATGAGATGATGTATTGTTGTTCTTAGAAATTAAGAATGAAAAATAAATTTTGTCATCAGCTTTTAGTAATTTCTTACTTGCCTAAGTGATTGACCCAATCTGTGATAAGAAATAAAGATAAGAATCAAGAGAGTTAAATTTTCTGCATGCTAATCATAATTCAGATGCTTTTATGTTTTTTTAAAAATTGTATCAGCAATTTTAAGGATTGTATACTATCTTTTTACATCCAAGGAATATTGAGACTACTGAGGAATATTGAGACTATTTCTTATTACTCAAGGTAATAGGAAATAGATTTAGGATCCAAGATGGTTTCTATTTAAAGAAAACGTTATTAAATTTTATAACTAAGATAGTGGCAAGTAAAAGAAGAGATGGGAATGGCATTGGAATTTACTTGAGAGGTCCAGGAGATACAGTAGCTAATAAACTTAAGCAGTTTTGGTCATAACAGAGATGCAGTGAAATTAAAACTGATGTAATTAAGGGTGGAAAAGGTAGTTCAGAGTCCTCAGCTTGTTTATTGAGATAAGGGTCTCATTAAATTTTTGTCTAAAGGGCCTTGAACTAGAATCCTCCTGTTTTCTGAGGAGCTAGATACAGAGATACCTGATCAGTTTTGCTTTCATTATTTACTTTTATACTGTGAACTTTAAAATCCAGTTGAAGCAGTTGTTTTATTTAACAATAGGCAGTGTTTAGAAAAATAAGTAGTAAGTATCAGTTACTAGTATACACCGTAGTTAAAAGTAAAGCAGTGGAAAAGAAGGCTGCTTTTTTTTTAGTCTTGGGGCTTTAACTCATGTTGGTGCTCAAGGCTAGTACTCTACCACTTCAGCCACAGCACCATTTTTGGCCTTTTCTGAGTAGTTTATTGGAGATGATAGTCTCACAGATGTTTCTGCCCAGACTGGCTTTGAACTGTGATCCTTGGATCTCAGCCTCCTTGAGTAGCTAGGATTACAGGAGTGAGCCACCAGTGCCTGGCAAAGGCTGCTGTTTTACCCCCCAGACCTGAGGACCGAACTCAGGACTTTGCAGTTGCCAGGCAAGAGCTCTTCCACTGAGCTAACTCCCCAACCCCCAAGGCTGCTATTTTTAAAAAGCACTTTTTAAAATATCCATTTGGTATTACAAAAATATTTAGACCTGTAATGATAGCTCTTTGTTACCTTCAGGAATTCAAAAGGCAACCAAAGTAAAAAGAAAGGGCCACGTACACCCAGTCCTCCTCCTCCTATACTAGAAGATATTGCTCTGGGAAAAAAATATAAAGAAAAGTATAAAGTGAAAGATAGGATTGAAGAAAAACCAAGAGATGGGAAGGACAGAGGACGAGATTTTGAAAGGCAAAGAGAAAAAAGAGAGAAGCCAAGGTAAGTAAGATTTAAAAATGCTACTTTTGTAGATTCTCAAGTGCTTACTCTGCAGAAATTTTTAAGCATTAGTATGAGTTTTTTGTTTTATTTCTAGTTGTGTATTCTGCTTACTAGTTTCAATAGTGAGTCATGGATGATTAAGCTTTTGAAATAACAGCTTTTGAAATTTATCTTTGGATTTTTTTTGTTGTTATAAAAACATAAACATTTACTATCTTAACCATTTTTAAATGTATAGTTTGTTAGTACTTAGAAAGTATTGTTAGACCACTACTTCCAGACTCTTCTTTGAGTTACTTGAGTTACTTTGAGTACATACCCAGAAGTGGGATTACTAGATCATAAAATAATTTTATTGCTGTTTTTGAGGAATTTTTTAAGGAACTTACTTTCCATATCAGTTACACAATTTACAAGCCCACCAACAATGCACAAAAATTTTGATTTCTCCACATCTTCACCAACGCTTGGTATTTTCTGTGTTTTATGGTAACTTGATGATGAATGTAAAGTCCTAAATATCAAAACAGGCAGCACAGACTCTGCTTGGCTCAGGTAGTGATAGCTTCCCTTTCCTAGAAACCTTGAAGTTATGAGCAGTCACCTCCTATGTAGCTCTTACTAGTCAGAGTTTATCAGAGTGAATTCTAAGCTTTAAGTTAGGATATACAGTCTTTACTGTTTTAAAGAGTTTTTTTCCTTTGGCTACAATTGAGGGTGTTGAGCATGTTTATTGTTTTCCTTCATAGATCCACTTCCCCAGCTGGACAACATCATTCTCCTATATCTTCTAGACATCACTCATCATCCTCTCAATCGGGATCATCTATTCAAAGACATTCTCCTTCTCCTCGGCACAAAAGAACTCCTTCACCATCTTATCAGCGGACTTTAACTCCATCTTTACGACGTTCTGCTTCCCCTTATCCTTCACATTGTTTGTCTTCTCCTCAGAGAAAGCAGAGTCCTCAAAGGCATCGCTCCCCAATGCGAGACAAGGGGAGGCATGATCATGACAGAACTTCACAGTCTCATGATCGACGGCATGAAAGGCGGGAAGGTGTGCATTGTATTTTAGCTTGGCTGGTCTTTAGGGTTCTTTTTGCTTAAATGCTTTATAATTAAAATATTAGACATCCATACTTATTTTAATAGGAAAGGGATGAAGGAGGAATGCTTCATTTTTAGCCTCTGTATCACACAAACTAGGAAAGTTAGAAATGATTAAAGACGCAGGAATGAAAAGCACAGTATTAAGTACATATAAATGAGCAAATACAGGTATGTTAGTTCCTGCCTCCTTTTAAGATACTCTACTGAGTACATTTGGCCATCTTGTTAGAGCTTCTATTTTGATTACTTTGTGTCTTTTAAAGAACAGTGAAGTAGGTCTGGAGGTAGCGTACTCTCCTAGAATGTATGAGACCCTGGGTTCTGTCTGCAGTACTCAAAACAAAACAACTCCAACACTGGTGACTCTAACCTATATAATTCCTGATACTCAGGAGGCTAAGATCTAAGAATCTTGGTTTGAAGGCAGCCTAAGCAGACGAATCCATGAAACTTAATCTCCAGTTAACCAGTAAAAAGCTGGAACTGACTCAAGTAATGGATCACTAGCCATGAGGGTAGTAGAAGGAATCAGGAGCCAAGTGAGAGAATGATGCCCTGTGTTCAAACCCCATACCCACATACATACACATACAACACACAAAATGGTGGATGTGTAGATTGGGTCCAGAGAATACACCTATTTTACAGTTTTTGTGTACATGATTCTGGAACCATAACAATATTAACTGTATATAGAACTTACATATAGAATACATGATAAAAATTTAAACACAATATTTATGGAACATTAGTAAGAAGGAAAACTCTAGTTATTAATTTTATTTTATTTATTTATTTTTTTGGGGGGAGGGTCCTGTCATGGGGCCTGAACTCTGGGCCTGGGTGCTGTCCCTCAGCTCTTCAGCTCAAGGCTAGCGCTCTACCATTTGAGCCACAGCGCCACTTCTGGCTTTTTTCTTTTTGCTTATGTGGTGCTGAGGAATCGAACCCAGGGCCTCATGCATGCAAGGCAAGCACTCTTCCACTGAGCCACCTCCCAGCCCCTCTAGCTATTAATTTTAATAAGATATTTAACAACTATATTTGACCAAGAATAAGGTATATATTTAATTACTAGTGAAGATTTTGTATTGCTATTGAACTAATGAAATGAAAGTAATATATAATCAGATCTCATAGGAATACTTTTTTGTGGAAAGAAGGACTACAGTATAGCAGAAATCTTTAGTAGATTGGATGTTTCTTTACCTTTCCATGAAAGAAATTGAATAGATTTAAGCAGATGATTGTGCCCCTATTTAAATGTCATCTTCTGAAATAAGAATGATTTCAGTAGAAGAATGAGTTGAGTAGGTAAAGACAAGAATGTACTTATTAGATGTTTTTGTGAAAATAATGGGGACTTGGGAAAGAAGAGCAGAAACATAATTGTGCACTCAGAGGTCTGAAGCTATATTGGACCCTTGCCTCTTGTTTCTGTCCTTAGCAGCATTTGACACCTGGGTTTATAAGGAAAGCAACTGGCATTGAGTTAGGGTATTGATATGAGGTCCTAGGGCCTGTAAATTCAAGGTGTTTAGGTCCTTGAAAAATTCCATGTATTCCAGCCACCAGGGAAAAGACAAAAGGAGATACATTTAAAAGTTTAAGGCATACAGCTGCTACATATGCTAAAATAGCCTCAGAATATGACTATTCCAGGATATGAAAGCAACTTGCATAAGATCCTGACTAACTACTGGATGCTGGTGGGATCAGTAATTCTAGTATTTCAGGACTGAATTCAAAGTTAGCGAGGCAGGAAACTTTGTGAGACTATTATCTCCAGTTAACTAACAAAAAGCCAGAAGTAGAGCTGTTACTTAAGTGATAGAGTGCTAGCCTTGAGCAAAAAAACAAAATCTTAGGGACATCATCCAGGACCAACACAGACACACAGACACAGACACACATGCACATGTACACACACACGAACCTGAATAAAAGGGTAGCTTTATTCTTAAGAGTTCTCATTCATTTTTTGGCTACATATTAGATTTTTAATAAGCTATGCCTTCCCTAGGCATATCTAACTAAGGATTCTTAGTCTGAAAATTCCATTGAGATAGAGTTGAATAACCATTCAGTCTTGGGTCTCTATTTCTTCATATATAATATGACAAGATTGTATTATGTAATCAGTGAGGTACGTTTGTTAAAAAAAATGAAGGATTTATTTTTTCTATGATACGTTAGGAAATGCTATAGGGAAAACTTCAATAATGGTTGCACTTATCAGTAAGTTAAGCAGCTCAGAAAGATAGAATAACAGAATTAAATACTTTTTTTTTTTTTTTTGCCAGACAGCTACTCTCTAGTGCTTAAATACATTTGAGGTGAACATATATGTTGTAATGTAGCTTAGTACTTGTAGAAGTGATTAACTGTGTGCCTCAGAATTAGAAATTGTTACTAAAAAGCTATACAAGATATGTTCCATTTTTATTTGTTAGAGTTTAAGGTCTCTAAGCAGGGGAAGTTGCTGTTCAAAGTTTTATCCAATTAAAAATATAGTTATCAGGTATCAAATATAAAATTGCCTCTTGAATTTTAATAAAAACATGGTTTAATTTAGTATTTGTCCATGTTTTTGCTTTTGCTGTAAAAATAATATAAATATTGTAAGATTTTTCAAAGCACTATATTAAATAAGCTAGATCTAGTTTTGTGAAACTCTGTAAAAGGAATTACAGTTTATTTCCAATTGTGTTACAGAGACTAGAAGCAAAAGGGACAGAGAAAAGGATACAAGAGAAGAGCGAGAGTATGAACAGGACCAGAGCTCTTCTAGAGATCACAGAGAAGACAGAGAGCCTCGAGATGGCCGGGATCGGAGAGATACTAGAGACCGCAGGGAACTAAGAGACTCCAGAGACATCCGAGACTCTAGGGAGATGAGGGACTATAGTAGAGAAACCAAGGAAAGCCGAGACCCCAGAGATTCAAGGTCTACCCGGGACTCTCATGACTATAGGGACCGTGAAGGTCGAGATACTCATCGGAAGGAAGACACATACCAGGATGAATCCCGGAGTTATGGCAGAAATCACTTAAGAGAAGAAAGTTCTCGTACTGAAATAAGGAATGACTCCAGAAATGAGTCTCGGAGTGAAATTAGGAATGACCGCATGGGTAGAAGTAGGGGGAGAGGTCCAGAGATACCTGAAAAGGGTAAGGCTTTTCTCTTGTTAGTCAACTGTATCTTCTATATTCCTATAGCAAGTACTAAATTTAAGATTGCTTTTCTAAATGCATTATTTTTTACATTCATTGTTATTATTTTATGATTTTCAGTCAGTTGAATGTATGATCTGAATTTGTGATTTTCCATTTTTTCTTCTCAGGGGGAAAAAGGAATTTGCCATCACCCAAATGACTTTGCATTTATGACTGTCTAAACGACTGAGGCTAATATATAGCTTACTGTATTGATTTAGGGTAAATAGCCCTTTATTTACCCTACCTCCAAACACTGCTACAGAGCTACAGAACTTTTTCCATTAGCCTATTGGGCTATCCCTGGTCAATATTACAGAAAAATCATTTAAGTGTTGATGGTTCCTGAAGTTCTGTAAAATGATTTTTAAAAATTATTTATATATTTATTTTTGAGACAGGGTCTTGCAGTCCAGGTGGCCTTTACCTCCCAATCATCCTGAATGGTAAAATTACCACCATGCCTGACTTCCTGACCTTTTTACATACAAATTCAAAATATTAGTTTTTAATTTTATGAAAAAACTGTTGGATTTTTACCTATAATAGTTTATCAATTTATACATTTTCTATTAAGGTTTTTCTCATTTTTTTATTCCTGGCTACTGTCTTTTTTGTTGCCATTATAAATGGTATTTATTAGTCAAAAAAATTTTACATCCACCATGGTTAAGAGTTTCAAAAAAACACAAAGATGCATAGTAAATAGCCCCCTTTCTATTATGATCATTCTAGAAGTGTGAGCTACTAGCACCTTACCTGTAGCACTTTAATAGTCTTAAATGCTTTAATATCTAAGACATTCCTTGTAGGTATTTACGTACTTTATTCAGGAATATCTTCAATTTTAGGTTTCAAAGCCTTTTATATGGAAAGTGTGGTATGTGTGAGTGTGTGTTTCTTGAGGAAGTGCTCTCTAATTATTACTTTGAGTTGGTTATTTGTGAATTTTTAAATTTGTAATGAACTTAGCCTCTTCATCAGAATTGATTTGGTACAGTCCGTAAGAGTGAGGCAGAGCCTTGCAGAGTTTTTGTTTTTGATTTTAGCAGCCCCATACTCATACCCTTTCTCTATTTCTATCATCCCCATTAAAAGTTCAAATTCTCTTAAGTAGAGAGGAAATTAATTACATAGGAAATTACAGCATGATGTATGGGGTTTTTCTGATGTTAACATGTTACATAACTATGGTATAGAAACAAAACCAAGAAACACATATGGCTTATTCATATTCACTTTTTGTGTGTGTAACTGTGCATCTTTATTGCATGTATAGTCTTGTATTACCTTCTCCACAATCAAGACATTGAACTGTAACAAAATTTCCTTGTGTTACTACTTTATAGCTACACTTACCCCCTCCTTATTGTCTGTGACTCCTAATAACCTCTAAGATGGTCCTGCATAAGTATTTCATAAACAGAATAATGCTATTGTCATTGGCTTTTTCTTAATCAACATAATCTTCCTTGGATTCATCCAAGTTGCATGTATCTCAGTAGTATGTTCCTTGTTACTGCTGAATACTATCTCATGGCACGATTCATGGTATATTCTGCCATGATTTGACTGTTTACCACTGAAAGACATAAGATTTTAAATTTGAGTCTGTTACATATAAAGTTATTATGAACATCCTTTTCCTACATCTTTTCATAAAAAAATTTCAGGTAGCACTTCATGTTGCCAAATTACCTTTGTTACTACCCTCCCTTCATTATCTCTTCTCCCCCACCCCATCCTCCTCTGTCAACTTTGAACTCAGGGACTTGCTGGGCTGGTGTTCTACTTGAGCCATGTCTCCAGCCCTACATTTTACTGGTTATTTTGGAGATGCAGTCTTTCAGATTTTTTGGCCTTTGCTGGCTTTGAACTATAATCTTCCACATGTTTGCTTCCTGAGTGCTCAGCTTACCTTGCATGTGCATGCTCTCTCTCTCTCTCTCTCTCTCACTCTCTTCTTTTTTTTGCTTTGTTTTGTTTTGGTGCCAGTACTAGGGCTAGAACTTTGTCTGGTCATTGTCCTCTCGCATTTTTTGCTCAAGGCTGTTACTCTACCACTAGAGCTACACCTCTACTTCCTGCTTTTTTGGTAGTTAATTGGAGACAAGAGTCTCCCAGATTTTCCTGCTCAGGATGGCTACAAATTGAGATCCTCAAATCTCAGCCTCCTCATTAGCTAGGATTATAGGCATGAATATGTGACTTACCTTGGTTTTATAATGAAATAGTTCACTATAAACTGTAATTAAAGCCCTAGATAATATCCATATTTTTCATTTTTTACTTCTGTGAATAAACATTTTGTTTCATTGTTTTGAGGGTTAGGTATTGCTTTATGTTGCCATTATGTGACTTTTTAATTTTCTTCATAGTTTTAGGGCTTGAACTCTGAGCCTCATGTTTGCTAAGAAGGTACTACCACTTGAGTCATACTCCCAGGCTTTGACCTTATAGTTAGGAAAACTTGTTAGACAAACTTGCATATTCTGATCTAATACTTAATATTCTTTTTAGCAGTGATTACCACATTTGGGAATAAAAAAATAAAGTGCTGTTTTGGGAGGAAAGAGTATGACTAGTGAAACTTGTTGAAGAAAGTATTATATTTGTTAAATGTTTGTGTGAATATCCTTTGTTTAGGAAGTCGAGGCACAAGAGGTTCTCAAATTGATAGTCACAGTAGTAGTAGCAACTATCATGACAGCTGGGAAACCCGAAGTAGCTATCCTGAAAGAGACAGATACCCAGAAAGAGACAACAGAGATTCTTCCTTTGAGAGAAGACATGGAGAGAGAGACCGTCGGGACAACAGAGAAAGAGGTTTGTCAACAGAATTTTATGAACTTCAGCCAAGTGAATTGTTTTTTTTAAACAGATATCCAATATACTTTGTAATGCGAAATATCATTTAAGATATTTAAAACTATTGTGTCTATTGTGTTTATTCATATAGTCTTAGTCCATGTGGTGTAGGAGTGATTATGTAAAATAGTTAGCTACCAATAGATAAAGCAGCAGAGTTCAAAACTGGGATGCCCTACTGTTCTCCCATTGTAACCAAATAGGTCAAAACTCCTTAAAAAGCTGTGAGTAGTTTAATAGTTTAAAATCAAGAATTTTCTAAAGACTGCCAGAAAGGAGCCAGAGGAAAATGGTAATAGGTCTGGGGATTGTTGAGTGTAATGTTGTGTTATTTTGTTCTGAGAATATATAGTATTTGCTTTAGCTTATTTTGTACTCATATGTCTTAAGCTAAAGATACTTAGTTAATCTGTTATATGATTTCTTAATTTTTTTTTTTGGTTGGTCATGGGGCTTGAACTCAGGGCCTGGGTGCTGTCCCTGAGCATCTTTGCTCAAGACTAGCACTCTACCATTTTGAGCCACAGCTCCACTCCTGTTTTTTTTAGGGGATTAATTGGAGATGAATCTAACAGTCTTTCCTGCCTGGGGTAGCTTTGAACAGCAATCCTCAGATCTTAGCCTTCTGAATAGCTAGAATTACAGTGCCATCAGCAGTGCCTGTGGTCTTAAAGGAATTTTGAAGCAAGATTACAAGAAAACATTTAAGGGTTATATGTACTTTATATAGCAAGCTTTTATTGTCTGTATTTGGGGCTTTAAAAATCTTAGGAAGGTCTCATTGTGTTTGGCTGATTTCTTAACACAAGATTTATTATAGTGCTGAGTTTGAAATATTTTTTCAGTTGATGAATATTGGTATGTTAATGGGGTGAATCAAAGAAGTAATGTTATTTCTTGAAATAAATAGTAATAAGAAAGGAACAAATTCTTTTAGACACTATCTACTTTTGAGAGAATAGACAAGCCCAGAAACAGACGGCTTGGTTGGAATGAGTTTGTAAAAGGTAAGCCTAAGGTATATTAGGAGTTTTTCAGTTATAGGCAGGACTAGAGTTTTTATGTTCCATATTTCTGAAATTGTTTCTTCCCTTGCATTTTAACAACTTCTCTTTTATACTGTGTCCTGATACTTTTTTAAAATTTTCATATCCTAGCTCAGGTTTCCTCATCTTGGGCCTGAACTCAGCAATAGGATTGATCTCAATCTTGTGTTTAGTTCAACCACACACTTCTACTGGGTGACAAGAATGCTGATAATATTGTTACATACATTGTTTTACTTAGTCTTTACAATAGTCCTAGAAACTTTACAGTATTTCTAAAGTTAGATCGATATTTCCCAATCTTGGAGGTTTTACTAAGAGACATTTTAATACTACAGAGAAGTTCCAGAACTGGAATCTAAACTCAGGTCTTTTGAATACCAGACCAGTTATCTGTATATTTTAATAAACATCAGTTGTATGACTAAAGTAGAAATATATTTTGAGGTAATCAAGTATTCGTTGAGTGCCCACATCAGCATTTTGTTAGATACTTAATAGTTCTTGTCTTTGTGTAACTCAGTGGTGAAGATTCTCCTTCTCACTCCCTAAAGGACTCATTGAGACTGTCAAAGAAACCAATATGGACTGAAACTAAAAGAATAAAAAAGAAAAAGAAATAAGAGAATCTGTTTTAGAGTGTTAAAAAATTTGAGGAAACGTTATTTAGGTGCAAATGGGAGAAAGAAACTAGCTTTACTGAGGAAACTAGCATTTTAAGGATAAAAGTGATTTCATGGGCAGGAAAGAATAGGTACACATTTCTTGAGATAGGAAATAGCTTTTTATGACTCAGGATATGAAAGAAGACTGCTGTGTCTAGGAGGATGGCATGCAGTAGAGAGACTGACATGTTGAGGTTAGAGACGTGACCAAATATTTAAATCTGACTTCATAATCTAGCCACAGAATAGACAGTTGAAGTATAGCAGTTGCTATATAAAGTTGTATGAGAAGACAGAGAAGCAAACATAATTCTGAGGAAGTTCAAGAAAGCTGCTTTAACTAAAAGACTTAACTTCTTTAGGTTTGAAAGATACATGCTTGCTAGAAGGAACAATGGAGGAAGCATTTTGCAGGTAAAGGTACAACATAAGCAGACATGTAGGACTAAAAGAACTGTGTGCTTTATTTAGAGTAGTATGTATTGTGTTATGAGGTTGTAGTGGTGATGTGCCATAATTGGTATGAAGAAAAGAAGCCAAGGAAAAGTCTGATGAGAGGCTCATTAGGAACTTGTCAGCTTTCATGAGTGGGTATGTTGTTGATCAAGATAATAAAGCATTTGAATAGAGGCACATCTTTGAAGAACACATTCCAGGGGAATGATAGTATGGAAGATAGTTTGGAGGTGTTAGTGTGGCGTGCTCATATTCTATTTTCCTTGGGAAATAAAAGTCATTGTCTTCTTGGTTGAGAAAATTAAGGTTTTATATGTGACAGTATTTTATTGTCTGGTATTCTTATATTCAGAAGTTTTAGTGTGAATTGCTATGAGATAGAGTATTGATTTTGTTTCAGGGTATTTGGTTATGATCACCAACTAGGAATTCAGACTGTCTAGAGCATGGATATATATATATATAGCATTCTGGGATTCCATTTACTGTAGAACCATTTTTAAATTAAGTTGGTTTCAGCAAAAGTAAAAGTTTTTAAGAAAAACTAACATTTAGGCATAATTTCCATAGTGAGTTCTGGACCATAATTTCTGTGCTTTTAAGAACTAAGGACAGGA
Source organism: Dipodomys ordii (assembly GCF_000151885.1). Lineage (NCBI taxonomy): Eukaryota > Metazoa > Chordata > Mammalia > Rodentia > Heteromyidae > Dipodomys > Dipodomys ordii. Next base: position 24,575,718 of record NW_012267217.1, on the reverse strand, counting down.
AAAGATTGGTTAGATTTTAAATTCTCAAACTTTTCTGTCTGGAAATAAAACCTCTACATAGTAAATATTGAGTATATCTTTCATCTGTGATAAGGAAGGGAACTTCGTTACTTTATTATAAACTTCCCTAGAAATATTCTAAAATTATTCTTCCTAAAAATAAATGGATGTTAGGTATTCCACTTAACAAACTAAAATACAATTTCTTTATCAATTAACCAATGTACATTATAGAGTGAAAATATAAGCAGCATAGTAGTATAGAGCTATCAAAAATGGCTGCCTCTTAGAAAAGTTTGTGGATTTTACACACTTTTTTCTTTATCTTAGCTTGATTTCTTACACATTCAGGCATCTGGTCTTTTTCTCTGTGTTGGTGTGATTCTTAGATTGACTGAAAAAAAAGTTGCTGTTATTAATAGTTATTCATTATAAATTTAGTACTAATACAGATACTTTTTACATTTGACTGTTCTACAGTTGTTAGACAACAGTGCCCTTAATTCTAATGTATGATAAGAAACTGATCATTGCAGCCACACTTTTGACATATGTTTTGTTCCATATTTTTCACATATAATCACTGCACTTTAATGTGTATATGATTTGGCCTGAAATTAGAGGTGTGACTTACGAGGGAAATTTTTTTTTTCCTTCAGCTCCTATGTTCTACACCTCCTGCTGCCCCTATCCTTTGCCACCAGTGTTCTCAGGTCCTGCTGGGGGGACAGAGAAGATCAGAGGTGAAGGGTAGAGATGGCAGAAAGTGGGGTTGGAGCAGTGGGCTGGAGTAGGGTAGGGAGCATGCAGAGAAAGATCAAAGGTGGATCAGTGGGAGGGGGGAAGGGGGTTGATGGGGAGCAGAACACATGATACTTAAGAGGGCAAAAGGAAATTGACTTTAAGCAAGCATTTTTTAAAGGTCTAGGGGTGATTATTACTTGATTATTACATTAAAATTAAATATAGAAGTTGATTTATAATTTGTTGCCAATGTGACCCTGTATTCAGATAAATTTTTAAGATTTGCCATGCTGTCTTACCTGTAGGTTATCTGCCAAATTAATCACTGACAAAACTTGATTTTCATTATAGATCAAAGACCAAGCTCACCAATACGCCATCAGGGGAGAAATGACGAGCTTGAGCGTGATGAAAGAAGAGAGGAACGAAGAGTAGACAGAGTGGACGATAGAAGAGACGACAGGGCTAGGGACAGAGATAGGGAGAGAGAGCGGGACAGAGAGCGGGAGAGAGAGAGGGAACGTGAACGGGATCGGGAAAGAGAAAAGGAAAGAGAGCTAGAAAGGGAGCGGGCCAGAGAACGGGAGAGAGAAAGAGAAAGGGAAAAAGAGCGAGACCGTGAACGAGAGAGGGATCGTGACCATGATCGAGAGAGAGAAAGAGAGAGGGAACGAGATAGGGAAAAAGAAAGGGAGCGAGAGAGAGAAGAAAGGGAGAGGGAGAGAGAGCGAGAACGGGAGAGAGAGAGAGAACGAGAGCGGGAACGAGAAAGAGCGAGAGAAAGGGATAAGGAACGAGAACGTCAAAGGGAGTGGGAAGACAAAGACAAGGGACGGGATGACCGCAGGGATAAGCGAGAAGATATCCGAGAAGATAGGAATCCCAGAGATGGACATGATGAGAGAAAATCAAAGTAAGAATGATTCCCAGTCATTTTTTAAAAGTTATATTTGAGTAAGCATTCAAAAGCACTGCATGTATAAAGGGTTTTTCATTGCCTAGAAAAAATAATTTTTAAATTTTGTTGCTGAATCCAGGAGCTACAAATAATCAAGTTATTTTCTGTTGCCATAACAAAAATAAGTCTAGGTAATACACAAAGAAAAAAGGTGGTAATTAAACCTTGGTCATTCTGCATGCTAGGCATACACTCTACCATGTGAGGTTTGTCCCTAATCCCTTTTTTGGGGTGGGGGGTACGGTGTTGGTCATGGGGCTTGAATTCTGGGCCTGCAGCTCGTCAGCTCAAGGCTAGCTAGCGCTCTACCACTTGAGCCACAGCGCAGCGCCACTTCCAGTTCTTTTTCTGGTAGTTTATTGAAGATAAGAGTTTCACAGACTTTACTGCCCGGGCTGGCTTTGAACCGTGATCCTCAGATCTCAGCCTCCTGAGTGGCTAGGATTACAGGCAAGAGCCACTGGTGCCCTGCTAAAATTTGTTTCTGAGACACTATGTGAGCTAGCCTCCAACTTGGGATCCTTCTTCCCCCATTTTCCAAGTAGCTGGGATCACAGACATAAGCCACCGCACCCAGCTTACTAGATATTTTCTATGACAGATGAGCTTTCTTGACTGTTGCAGACTTTTTTTTCCCACAGTAATCAAATGTAAAATGGTAGTGAATTTGTGTGTGTGCCATCACATCCCCTTTAAACTAGTTGATATTGACTAGTCATTAAGTGTTACTGCTCTGTGGTTCCCATGTTTCCCCTTTATATATGGTGTTACCACAGCAAGCACTCAGTGTTTTAGAAACTGAGAGAATCCTTAAAATCAAAACATAGATTGAAGAAAGTAAGAGTGTAGAAGTTACCTCTGTGGAGGTACAGTAGGTTATTAGGGCCAAAGGTAAGTTATTATGTAATACGTCTGATAGAATTTCTCTCTTTCTTAAGCCAAAATGACTGCTTTGCTGAACTATATGAGTTAGATTAGCTTTTGTTTGTTCTGATGTGATTATATCTTGATTTTGAAAGAAAGAATTAGGAAAGCTATCGGTCTCCTATTTCCCTTGTATTAGTTCCAGTCTTAGAAAGGGTTTCTCCAAATGGTGAAATGGACTATCCAAGGTTCTACCTGTCAGCCTAGCAGTCCTCTTTGCTATGCTTTCCTAAGCCAGGTTTTTCACTACTGTTATGGATTATGGTTAGGAACAAACAATGTAACACACAAGTGGAGCCTTCTTCCATTATGCATTGGACGCTCTGTAACCTCTGTCTTATTTCCTGCTTTCCTTACTCCACGCTCTGTAACCTCTGTCTTATTTCCTGCTTTCCTTACTCCACGTTTTAGGAAAAGCTTTATTTTTTAGTATAAACTTCATAGACACTTAATTCATGTAGGCAAACATGTCCTTCCTCTGCCCACTTGAAATCTGTACTTTTAAAAAAAAATTCTGAAATCGTTATATCACATGTTTTATCTAGTTCAATGAGTTGTTTTCTTTATGTTTCTAATTTCTGCTTGTAATAGTGAAAGTTTTTCTGGCTAGCAGACTCAAGAATTGAGCCTAGAAACTTAGGAATCAGACAACTGTAACAAAAAGCAATTTAAATTAGATTAATAGTGTGATGTTTACATTAATTGGATTGTTGTCTCAGTGCTTTGAGTTATCCAGAAAACCACTGTTTTTCAAACCACCGCTGTGTAGAAGATTTGCTGAACTGTCACAGTATTTGTTTTATTGTAGTTTTGTTTCTTTAGATATTTCCTTTGAAGAATTTTAATTTTTTATGTTTTAAGATTTTATTTAAACTGACATATTCTAGTGTATCATTTATTTCTTGCTGTGTTTACAAACTACCCCAAAAGTTAGTTAAAAATAACCAACCTGACATTTCAGGTAGGCTTAGATGACTCAAAGTGGGCTTTCTTACATGTCTAGTAATTTTAATGCTTTATTTCTCCACCACATGACCTTGTCCTGTTGTGGCCCAAAGTCTGCTTTTTTTTTTGGTCTGGTCGTGGGGCCTGAACTCTGGGCCTGGGCACTGTCCCTCAGCTCTTCAGCTCAAGGATAGTGCTCTACCACTTGAGCCACAGTGCCACTTCCAGCTTTTTTCTTATATGGTGCTGAGGAATCGAACCCAGGGCCTCATGCATGCAAGGCAAGCGCTCTACCACTGAGCCACCTTCCCAGCCCCCCAAAGTCTGCTTTTGCATGTAGTAGTAGAACATATCTTGAGAGCAAAAGCAGAAGCAGCAAGGCCTTTCATTTCTCTCCAGATTTGTATAGTGTCACATTCATTAAATTCTCTCATATAAGGGGAGTCACTAAGCCAGCATAAATTAGACCATTGAAGAAATAGGCCACCTTACAATGGGAAGAGCTGTGCACCTGTGAGTAGTCATATTACTCCTGGGCCAACTTTTCTACATGGTTACTCATCTGCAGATGGAGATGTGTACCATAGCATATTTCACAGCTTTTGACATGGTATTTATAAATACTTAAAATAGTGGTCAAGATTGAAGGAAAATACAAGAAAATACTAGAGTAATAAATATAAGTACCCAAAAGATATAAAGCATTCTTCATTTACAGTTCATCTAAAGAACAAGAAATTCAGTCAACATATGAATCATTTTATTAATTTTTCACTCAGCAAGTAACTTGGTTCTAGGAGGGGGAAGGAAAACTATCTACAACCTTCCAGGCACTGGGTATATGACGGAATTAATGTATTCCATACTGCAGTTTTATCAGAATGACTTTCATCTTCTCCAGTTTTAGAGGTGAAAGCTAAAGTTCTGTGACTTTAAGGAACTTATTTAAAAGTTGTATAATAAGTAATGTGGCTGTAAGTAGAACTCACAACTGTTGGATTCCAAAAATAATGCCATATTTTCTCTTTCCCAGCCTAAGACATTTGTTTATCATAAGATTGTAAAACTGAAGAATGTTTATATCAGAAGGCACATTAATATATTGATTTTTCTGCTACTTGTTTTCTCCTTGCAGTATTTAAATCTGGCAATTTCAACTTGAATAACTATGCACGTATAATGAAATACATGTTACCTTGTATTTTAAAATCCACATTCCTAGCAAATTTTTATAAAGGACACTGCATGTCTTTTGTGTGATACAGCTGACAGTACAGTTACTATAAAGAAATGCTAGTGAAAAACAACCATCAACATTTTGTAAATTGCATTTACTTGCCCAATTTAGGAAGCGCTATAGAAATGAAGGAAGTGCCAGCCCTCGGCAGTCACCTAAGCGCAGGCGTGAACATTCTCCTGACAGCGACACCTACAACAGTGGAGATGACAAAAGTAAGCACAGTCCCTCTTCTGTGTCTATAGTTACACTGTTTAGTAACTGTGAGACTATGCAACTGGTAATTTACGATTTTTAATAGTTTCCTTGCTATACTGTTGCCATACATTTTCTATATGGCTAAAATATACATTACAAATGCATTTTAAGCTAGGTACTGATGGTACATACCTGTAATCCTAGCTACTCATGGGGCTGAGATCTGAGAATTAGTGATTGAAGCTAGCCTAGCCTGAACAGACAGGCCCAAGAAATTCTTATCCCCAGTTAACCAACAAAAACAAGAGGTGGAGCTGTGGTTCAAATGGTAGAGTTCCAGTCTTGAGTGAAAAAAAAAAAAATAACAAGCAAAAGTATAAGGCCTTGTAACAAGCCCCAATGCTCAACACACAAAAAAAGTCATTTTTATTACAATGCATTGTCTTTTCCCATTATTTGTAGTTAAAGCTATATTTTTATTTTTACTGAAATAATTAAAAAGGGAGAGACTATTGCATTTCAATGTTATGTGTTCTGTTGCTAATTTGGTAAAGATATGGTTACTTTTTATTTTTCGGTATAGATGAAAAGCACAGACTCTTGAGCCAGGTTGTACGACCTCAAGAATCTCGTTCTCTCAGCCCATCACACCTCACAGAAGATAGGCAGGGTAGATGGAAAGAAGAGGACCGTAAGCCAGAAAGAAAGGAGAGTTCAAGGCGCTATGATGAGCAAGAATTGAAAGAGAAAATTTCTTCTGTAGATAGACAGAGAGAACAGACGGAAGTCATGGAGAACTCAAGAGCACGTGCCCAGGACCTGGTAGGCCACCACCAGTCTGAAGATCGTGAGCTATCTGATCGAGCCCATGATGAAAGTAAGAAAAAAGCAAAACTTCAGAAGAAACCTATTAAGAAAAAGAAAGAGGATGATGTTGGAATAGAGAGGGGCAGTATTGAGACAACATCTGAAGATGGTCAAGTCTTCTCACCTAAAAAAGGACAGAAGAAGAAAAATATTGAGAAAAAACGCAAAAGATCCAAAGGTGATTCTGATATTTCGGATGAAGAAGCCACCCAGCAAAGTAAGAAGAAAAGAGGTCCACGGACTCCCCCTATGACAACCAAAGAGGACCTGGTTGAAATTTCTAGTGATAAGGATGGCCCGCTAGAGGACCCTCTGAAGAAGGAGGATACTGCCTTTAGTGACTGGTCTGATGAGGATGTGCCAGACCGGACAGAAGTGATGGAATCAGAACATGCAGTCACCACTACCACTGCAGCTAGTATCCCTTCCCCTCTGTCTTCCCTTCTCCCTCCTCCACCTCCTGTGGCCACTGCCACTGCTGCAGCTGCGGTGCTCACCTCTACCACTGTTACTGCTGCCACCTCTGCCACCCCCACGCCCACCTCTGCCACCCCCTCCACCGTCAATACTACTTTTGCCAGTGAAGACTCACATAGAAAGTGCCATAGATCACGTGTGGAAAAAGTAGAAGCCCCTCATGTGACTATAGAGGACACACCACACCGCAAACTGGTAGACCAAAAGAGGAGCAGCAGCCTGGGCAGCAACCGGAGTAACCGGAGTCACACCTCTGGCCGTCTGCGCTCCCCATCAAATGATTCTGCCCATCGAAGTGGGGACGACCAAGGGAGTCGAAAGAGAGTGCTGCATAGTGGCTCAAGAGATAGAGAAAAAACAAAGAGCCTGGAAGTCACGGGGGAGAGAAAATCTAGGATTGATCAGTTGAAGCGTGGAGAACCCAGTCGAAGTACTTCTTCAGGTAATAAGTTGAATTATGTGTTTCCTATGCTATACATTTCACCCAGATGATAATTCTAAATGCCAGATTGATTATAAACTACCTTAAGTTTTATGAGACTTACAATGACATGTCTTGTTTAAAAGGGGTTATGAATTTATGTCCTATATCTGTGCCTGCCATTTTAACCTTCCCGAATTCAATACTAACTTGACAAGAGAAAATGAGGAAGAGATTTTTTAAAATTAACTAGTTAGTTCTACTAATGCCTAATACATTTATATGTTTACTAAGATATTTTGGGCCTGTAGTAGAACTGGACAAGACTTATAAAACTTGCTTTAACATTTTGAGAGCCATAACATTTTTCTCAAAGTTATACATATTTAGAAGTAGAGAAATGGAGGGGGGGAGGAAAGGAGAGGAAATGTAGAATATGCACATATGCAGGGTAATATATGAAGAGAATGTTGAAACTATATGTAAAACACAAGATAAATTGTAACTTCTAAAGAACCCTAAAAACAAAGCATTCTGTTCCTATTTTATTATATGTTAACTTTGGGTGTGGTATATTTATTTTAGATCGTCAGGATTCAAGAAGCCATAGTTCAAGAAGAAGTTCTCCTGAGTCAGATCGGCAAGTCCATTCAAGATCTGGGTCATTTGATAGCAGAGACAGGCTTCAAGAACGGGATCGATATGAGCATGATAGAGAACGGGAGAGAGACAGGAGAGATACACGGCAGAGAGAATGGGATCGAGAAGCTGATAAAGATTGGTCACGGAACCGAGATCGGGACAGACTGCGGGAACGGGAGAGAGAACGGGACAAAAGGAGAGACTTGGACAGGGAAAGAGAAAGATTAATTCCTGATTCTATGGAAAGGGACCGAGACAGAGATAGGACTTCTGAGAATTCTCAAATAGAGTCTGTGAAACGCAGTGAAGCAAAACTGGAGAGTGAACATGAAAGAGACCTAGATGGTGGTTCCAGAGACTCTGTAGCCTTGGATAAAGAAAGAATGGATAAAGATCTGGGGTCTGCACAGGGATTTGATGATACTACTAAAGCTGAGCGAACAGAGAGTGTGGAAGGTGAGTACATACCTTGTTATACAACTCTCTCCTTGTCCAGTTTCATGAGGAGCAAATACCTGTTTTGAAAGGCTATCCACTAATAGCAAATTGACAGTGTTCTTTCACAAAGGACATAGATTCATAAGGAAGAGGCTTATGATATTAAAAAAAAAAGTGTTCCTTCAGCAGTACTTTCAGTGCAAAATTTGGTTCAGATAGTTCTAATGAAATATGAAAAGTACTGATGAAATAAAAGGTAAGAGAGTAACGAGAAATAGAAGAATGCAATAGTTTTCTTAATGCCTTACCATTGAAATAAAAGATTGCTTAGTAGCAAAGACCATGGGTGTTAAATAATAATCGTCACATCTTTTTTCTCACGTCTTTTTAAAAAATAAAGTCAGATAGATATGCTGGCAGCACCTGTAATTCTGACAGTGGGTAGGCTGAGCCAGGAGAAACTTGAGTTTGAGGTCAGCCTAAACTAGTGTCACTGTCTCAAAAGTAAAATCTTAAGTAAAAACTTCTTAGTTCAATGCAGTCTAATATTATTAGCTTCTGTTCAGTGATTTCTCTTTTGTAGGGCAATTAGAACAAACACAGAATAATACCATCCCTGAATCCATTTAATAGCAGATTGATTGAAATCCTGCTGATACTCCCCACTCTTTGAAAAAGAACACAGAGAGGTCCACTTCAGCCCTCAGGCCAGTCAGGGCCAGTCTGCTCTGTGGAGCCGCTCCCCCATTGCCTCTGCTTTCCATCCTTTATTCCCACTGGGCCAGACTGACTCTAGTTACCAGAGAACTATTACAATGATTAATTATGTTCAGTTATGCCCCCAAGGTTTCTTTTCCTTTAGAACCATGGCTCATGAGTTCATGCAATTTGTACTCAAATTGAGATAAAAATGTAATATGAAAGAAGCTGAGGTAGAATTGCCTTTCATCAAGTCAAATAGACATATATACACATACACACACCATTGGAGTATCTATCAAGAGATATAAGGGTCTGCTTTTTAATACAGTGGATTATTTGTCATCTGACAAATAAAAATACTGTTTATGTGCAACTGACCTGGCCTTTTCATTTTCTTGCCATCTTTGTTCCTTTCATTTTTTTTCTTCCTTTTCATTTTTATCTCTTTCTTATTGAAACTTTAGGTCCCAGTACATGTGTTGCTTACTCTTGTGAAGTCTTCTCTGCTAAAGTCACTCCTTCAACTCCCCATAGCATCCCCATACTGTATTAGGATTTTCTATTATTTTTCTACTCATTTTTAGGAACCATAGCTTTTCATCTTTTAGTCATCCAGGCTCCATAGTAGGGGTACCATCAGTGGTTGATAAATGAAGATGTGTTCTGTGATTATGTGTGTCCCCCACATCCTATTCCTTGGTGAATTATAGCCAAGATTAATAGGAAGAGTACCCTGAAAACCTTCCTGGAACTGGGAAGTCCCTCACTGTGACTGTGAAGTTCTTCTACCAGCACTTACAACATTGTTGGGACATAACCTCTCTAATTTGAACCTCCAAGATTTTTTTTTTTAGTCAGTCGTGGGGCTTTAACTCTAGGCTTGGGTGCTCAAGGCAAGCACTCTACCAGTTGAGCTACAGCGCCACTTCCCAAGATTTTTTTTTTAATTTGCCACATAATAGTATTTGGCCTATAGTATAAATGTCCACCATTTTGAAAGTGGATCCTTATATCTCCTAGTCATGTGACTAGATAACCTGGTATGCCATCTGTTATATAGATTTTTCCATTTGACTTAACAAAGACATTACTACCCCAGCCTCTCACATTACATTTTCAGCTCAATGTAAAGAAAATCACTAGCCATGGTTACAATGGATATAATGGAATGTAATTAGACTAATTATAATACTCTTGTTATTGGAGTCAGTGTTTCTTACTAAGTGCATCCTTGGTTATTTGTGACTACAGATGGTATGGCCTAGAGATACAGAGATTAATCACCTGTTGTACCATTGAAGTATTTTATACACATGGAATAGGAAAATAGGTTGGATAAATTAAAAATCATTAAAATCCTATGATGTCCATTCATGTTTAGGATTATATTTGTATGGCAATAATATTAAAACTAATTACCTTAGAAGTTAATTTATAGGGGTATAAAGATACTACTACAAGAATTTAATGAAAGAGAAAATTATTAGAATGATGACAAATATAACACAGCCATATATTGTTTTATCCTCCGATTTATACTATTACAATTTCAAAAAGTTTATAGACTTCATAATATAGATAGCTCATAATTAGAAATACTAGGCATATTCTATAGTTTGGGCATTAGATTGACAAAATTTAGTTAGGTAATAAGAAAAGTTGATTAAGAGGCAAAACAATATTAGAACCAAAAATCCTCTTTATTTTCTGCTGGAGCTGGGCTTTTCCCTGAACTTTTTGCTCAAGGCTAGCACTCTGCCACTTGAGCCACAACTCCACTTTTGGCTTTTTTGGTAGTTAATTAAAGATAGAGTCTCATGGAGTTTCCTGTTTGGGCTGGCTTTGAACATTGATTCTTTGAATGTGGATCCTCTGATCTCAGCCTCCTGAATAGCTAAGATTAAAAGGTAAGCCACTGGCACCCAGCTGAAAGTACTTTTTAAGTGTATTATAACATTTTTCTAACAATTGAATTCATCATTTAAAAGAAAATATCCCAGTGGAGAAGAGGAATTGGGAGGTAGGGGGAAAAGTAATAGCATTTTTACATTTTACCTTATTCATAGGAAGTTCTTCATAAACTTAAGATTTAAGTTTAAAATACACTCAGAATAGATTTACAAGATTTGTATGTTTCAGTAAAGAAATTGTTGAAGCCTTGGAAGTTAGATTTTTCTGAATGTTAAAGTTATCAACAAATATATTAAAAAAGAAATTTAGCAAATTAAATATGTTTTGAGGGTTTTTTTTCTTAGAATTATCACATTTGACTAAATGTAATTTTCTGATGAAAATAATCATTTTTACATTGTTGTAATGTGCACAGCTTCTCTCTTTTGGTTTGACGTAGGCATCCATTGTAATGCTTTCTTTGACATGAAGTTAATGTCTGTTTAGCAGGAGATGAAGATTCCAAGTTAGATGATGCACATTCATTAGGATCTGGTGCTGGAGAAGGGTATGAGCCAATCAGTGATGATGAACTAGATGAAATTCTGGCCGGTGATGCAGAAAAGAGAGAAGACCAGCAGGATGAGGAGAAGATGCCAGGTAATGGTTTGTAATGGTGGTTGAACATTCAGAATACCTGTAGCCTTTGTTCCCTCTTATGCTGTCTGTGTTGATATAGCATAATATATGACCTGGAATCTGACCAAATACTGATTTCCTACTAGTGTTTGACATGTATGTAGATAGTAGGTGCAGTGCTTCACAACTGTGCTGCTACAAGCTAGCTTGCTTTTTGTTTTTTTTGAGCTGATTCTGTAGGGCTTGTCCTTGGGCCTGATCACCGTCCTGAGCTTTTGTGCCACAAGCCAACTTTTTAAATAGCTATTCAGAAATTATGGTAGCTTATATCTCATTTCAACACTATTTCCTCTAATTCTGTAAATTCAGAAATTGTATTTGCTTCTGGTCACTTCTAGTACCACCCTTTGACATTTTATTGATTTATCTTAGTCTGATTGTTCAGGCATATTTTCTTTTTAGTGAGGATCTTTGCTTGGTCTGGATATGTAAAATATTACTAATTTTTTAAAAAATTCTCTTAGGTTTTCTTCTAATGTACAAGTTATGTGTGATTTTTTTTTCTTTGTCCTTTTCTGGTAGTAGGAATTTGTGAATAGAAATACATATTTAAGTATTCATTCTCAATGGATTATTTGCTCCTGGTATCAAATTCTTAAAGGAAAATCATAATGAGTTACTTGTTTATATATATATGTGTGCAGATATGCAAACCAGATAGTCTCCTAACCCTTAGGTTAGGATTAAAGTAGAATTCTGGTACCAAGTTTCAAAACATCACATTTAATTTTTGTGAAATAATGGAGACCTTCTGAGAGTCTTTCATGTAAGTTAAATGAGTTATTTTATAGGTATGGGTTAGCTTACCTGTTTTCCTTTAGTGGGAAGATTTTTTCATTTGTAAGGGTTTTTAGATTCTAAATATTAGTTTTTATGGGAAAGCTTTTAAAATCCCATAAAAGGGTTTTAATTAGCACAAAGTCATTCTGGGTAATAAAATCATGGGAGATTGGCTCCAGGATTCTTACAGATAGCAAAGTATATATAAATATGAAGTGACTTACTATCAGAATATAGTGTATGCACAACCTTCAGAATACTTCACTTACTTGTAATCCCCATTACACTATAAATTCTATGGAAAGAGTTGTCAAACTATATTATTTAGTGGAAAATGATGAGGAAAAAGACTACACATGTTCACTACAAACTTATTTTTAATCTGTGGTTGGTCAGATCCATGGACGGAGAATCCCTGAAACTGGAGGAATAACTATATTTGTCTAGAGATGAGACTACTATTTTTTGATGCAAAATATAATCCTATTTCACTTTTGACAGATCCCTTAGATGTGATAGATGTCGATTGGTCTGGTCTTATGCCAAAGCATCCAAAAGAACCACGAGAGCCTGGGGCTGCACTCTTAAAATTCACACCTGGAGCTGTTTTGCTGAGAGTTGGGATTTCTAAAAAGTTGGCAGGTTCTGAGCTGTTTACTAAAGTCAAAGAAACATGTCAGAGAGTTCTAGAGAAACCTAAAGGTAATTCCATTTTACGTTCTGTATTTTGAGAAAGTTCTAATTGCACAGACAAGTTGCAAAAATGATAAAATGGACTTTATATTGCAATTACTTTTTTTTTTTTTGCCAGTCCTGGGGCTTGAATTCTGCACCTGGGTGCTGTCCCTGGGATCCTTTTGCTCAAAGCTAGTGCTCTACCACTTGAGCCAAGGCCCCACGTCAGCTTTATTTTTCTGTGATTAATTGGAGATAAAGAGTTTCACGGACTTTCCTGCCCAGGCTAGCTTTGAACCATGATCATCAGATCTCAGTCTCCTGAGTAGCTAGGATTATAGGCATGAACCACTGGTGCTCACCTACAGTTACTTTTGGAGCTGAGTGCAGGTATAGCTTTTCATAATAAGCATGTGCTTTGTATGCACAGGACTCTGGGATCCACTCTAATACAAAAAAAAAAGGATAGAAAGATTCTGTTTAACACACAGGTCCAAATGTTAAAATACACAATGGTTTGCTCATTGCTAAACAAAGCGGAACTTAAGAAAATTAGTTATCTTGGTAGCCCTTTCATGTGGAAGTGGAGAATTCCTTCCAAATGTAGAAGTGTAGGTCGAGCTTTAATAACATTCTTCAGGTTGGTCCATAGGGCCAAATGGTCAGGGTTCCAATAGGCATATCATACTACCTATTATCTGATCTCTTCATATGATCATCTGTAGTTGGGATTATTATAATTCCCACTTCCTGAAGTGTTGTAAGGAAGAGCATGACCAATAACTCACTTGAACACTAGAACAGCAGAGCAAATATTAACTGCTACTATTGAGTCTGAAAATACTTTATCACATTGGCTTTTCATCTTACTGTCTTCACTTCATTTGATTTTTGTTGTTTATCTTAGCTGTCATCTCCAATACTTTTATTAACAAGGAAAGGCCAAGTACATGGTAAAAACAAGAAAAGGAAGGTAAAAAGTAAAGACTACATTAATTTTATGTCATGTCGCTGAAAGTATAAAAGTTTATAGTTAAATGCAAATTAGGTTTGTTCAGGCATGGTGGCACATGCTATAATCCCAGGCTAAATTAGGAAAACACTGAACTCAAAGCCATCCCACTCTACAGAATGGAAACAAAAATAGATTTTTTACTAATGTAAAATTATTAATATAAAATCGAAAAATATATGACTTATGAATCCATATCCTTTCACCTGTCAACATAAGCAGCAAAATTCTTACTTCAATGGGTCCAATAAACTATATATATGAAATATGTAAACAGAATAAGTGTGTGAACATTAAGTAACCCGAATAATGGCCAAAGACTTAGGTGCTTGCCCCATTCTTTCTACTTTTGTTTTATCAGTACACCTAAGGAAGTAATTCTCATGGACCTCAGTTTTATCTGTAAATTGAGGGAATGAAACCCTAAAGATGTTAACCATCTCTAAAGCTATTTGGTTCTGTGACTTTTGCTAATGGCATTTCAAATTACAATCTGCTGTGATTTTGCTAATTATGAAATAAAATTTGACACTTGCTTAATGATGACGTAAGTCTTAAGACATGAGGTAATCTAAGTAAAAAAAAAGGATCTGATTGTTGCTTAACAAACCTTTCCTATTTAAGGCTGTGGTGGCTGTATTAAAGAACTGATAAATGATGCTGAATATGAATCATCTAGAATAGTACTTTGTTTTGTTTATTTCCATATCCAACGTCTAATTATCTATTCATAGAAATTATGCCATTGCCTACATCAGTGCCTGACAGATGGTAGATATTCAGTAAATGTGCATTGTTGATAACTGGTTTGTATTTCATTGATCTATGCTGGTGGCCCAATACTAATGACAGTATACCTTCATACCGTATGTAATTTTATTTTAAATAAAAAAAGCCAACTAAACTTAAAATAAAACCATATATATAGTAGGATTTAAATTGCTTTTCTCTAGGTTTTATTCATTGAACTACAGATATGTTCTTTTGAACTAAACTTTCCTGATTATAGTATATCCACTGTTTTACTTAATCTTATTTATTTTATTTATTTATTTTTGTTGGTCGTGGGGCCTGAACTCTGTGCCTGGGCACTGTCCCTCAGCTCTTTAGCTCAAGGCTAACGCTCTACCACTTGAGCCATAGCACTACTTCCAGCTTTTTCTGTGTATGTGGGAATGAAGAATTGAACCCAGGCCTCATGTATGCAAGGCAAACACTACCAATGAGCCACCTTCCCAGCCCCTGCTTTACTTAATCTTAAGTATGTAATTAGTCTGTCTTTTGAGTAATTTGTTGCTGGTAAGCTCAAAACCATAAAAAGAATGTAAATTTATCAAGGCACTGGTAGCTTATGCCTGTAATACTAGCTAATCAAGAGGCTAAGATCTGAGGATCACAGTTCAAAGCCAGCCTAGGCAGGAAAGTCTGTGATACTCTTTTTTTTTGTCGGTCATGGGGCTTGACTTTTGGCCTGGGCACTGTCCCTCAGCTCTTCAGCTCAAGACGAGCGCTCTACCACTTGAGCTACAGTGCCACTTCTGGTTTTCTGGTGGTTTATTGGAGATAGGAGTCTCACGGTCTCTCCTGCCCGGGCTGGCTTTGAACCGCGATCCTCAGATCTCAGCCTCCTGAGTAGCTAGGATTACAGGCGTGAGCCACCAGCGCCTGGCTGTGAAACTCTTATCTTCAATTAACCACCAGAAAATTGGAAGTGGTGCTGTGGTTCAAGTGGTAGTGTGCTCACCTTGAGCTGACGAGCTTAGGGACAGTGCCAGACCCAAAGTTCAAGCCCCACAACCAGGAGTGGGGGGACAGAATGAAAATTTAGTCATGTGCTCTCAGGAATTTTAAAGGCTTCCTGAAAAAAGTAGTATTTTGTGTCCTGCTGCTATAAATACAGAAAGCCAGGATGCCAATAAAAAGAATATTTTCATAACAGTTTTCAAGGGCCAATGTTCAGTGTAAATTCTATGTACTATATGTATATTTTCAGTTATGTCTATACTTAATGATGGTGCTTTCAAACAGTAGTGAATCACCTGAGGAGCAGCTGCCTTTTTTAAGGTATCCCAGTCCAACCGTGATGATTCTCATTCTGTAGGTGGGATGCATTCCTAAAAGTTCCTCATATGATTCAAATGGCTTCAGAGTTTGAGGACTACTTTGGAATTACAGTTTATATTTACACTTGTTATATACCTAGTGACTAGATGAATTGCATGAAGCTAGTTTCTTGTTAAGTACCTATTCTCATTAATTATGCTTTATAGCCCAGAAAATTCAAATGAATTATGTAATGTAGCCTTGTTTCCTCTTAATCAAAAGTGTTTATTTTTAGATAGATGCTATTCACTAGTTTTATTTCTAACAGTAATCTGTTTGATCTCAGTGTATGAATAGAGACAGTGTTTGTGGCCTGTATTACTCTATAACTTGTAGTTATTTATTTGGATTATTGACTGGTACTGTGTTATTTTTACTTTCTTGATATATTTTCTAACCCAGTTTACTTCAATTAATCAAATCTTTTCTCAGTTCATCTATTTTTTTGCAACCTTGTAAATGTTTTTTCTAACTTAAAGATTGCCCAACAACTTAATCACTTTTCTATCTAACCAATTTGTAGAGGGCACTGTCTTGAGTTTTATTACGTTATATTATATTTACATATATAACATCATGTCTTTTTTGTTGGTGGTGGTGGTAGTTGTGGGTCTTGAACTCTGAGCCTGGGTGCTATCCCTGAGCTCTTTAGCTCAAGGCAAGCACTCTACCACTTGAGCCACAGCACCACTTCCAGTTATCTGGTGGTTAATTGGACATTCCTGCCCAGCTGGCTTTGAATCACGATACAGATCTCAGCCTTCTGAGCAGCTAGGATTATAGGCGTAAGCCACTGGCGCCAGGTGACATCATGTCTTTCTATATAATAAAGTTCTAAAATTTAGAACTTGTAGTAATAGATGGTAAAGAACATACTGAATTTAATTTCAATAATTCTTCTGAAACTTCTCAGTAATCAATGTCTACATTCTATCTCCAAAGTCTGCTTTTCTTATATCTTAAAACTAAAGTTGCTATCAGAATATTTATTTAAAGCTAGCAACATAACTATATGTTGACAGCCTTTCACAGAGAATGTCACCTTAAATATAAAATAATTTTCACCAATATTGCTAACTTAAATAAAGGATAAAATCATGAAATATTCATTTGAGTTGTTGATAACACTTTCCATTTTAAGAAAACTTAAAATATGCTTTTTGTATTGAAAGATGCAGAGAATCTTTTTGAACATGAACTGGGGGCTCTCAATATGGCTGCATTACTACGGAAAGAAGAAAGAGCAAGTCTTCTCAGCAATCTTGGACCCTGTTGTAAAGCCCTGTGCTTCAGGCGGGATTCTGCAATCCGAAAGCAGCTTGTTAAGAATGAGAAGGTACTGTTGCTTCCTTGAGGAAAAATGCAAAGTGCAGGACACAAATGGCACTTTTTTTTGCATTTGATTGCTTGAAAAAGAGAAGTTATAGTCTGACCCACTTTTTTGAATTTGGTTTCTAGTCTTTTGGACATGTAAAGAAAGAATTATATTAAAATTTATAATACATTTTTTTCACTTCAGTATTGATGAATGGGTATTTTGAATGACAATTATTCAAAATTTCATGCAAAAAGTTTTAAATATTCATTCTGTGAAAGCTTTTACATTTGTGAAAAAGCTTTTTTAGATAAGTAAACACTGGAAATTTATCTACATTGAAGACCAAGAAAAAACAATTTCAGATAGAGTGGTGAGGATGGTTATAGGAATGGTGTTCATGCACCAAGGTGGAGGAGAGGTAAATTAATTAAAGGGAATATACATAAGCAGCTACTGGAGAATAGCCATTGACAACTAAGAGAAATATAAATTAGTGTAGCTTTGAAAAATATCTTTTAAGAAATTGAAAACATCTTAGGCTGTTAAAGTTAGAAAACAGATTTTAATTTTAGAATGTGGCAAGCATGCATAGTGTGACAAAAGAAAGTTGGTTTTAAAAAATTAGAAAAAGGGACTGGGAAGGTGGCTCAGTGGAAGAGTGCTTGCCTTGCATGCATGAGGCCCTGGGTTCTGTTCCTCAGCACCACATAAGCAGAAAAAGCCAGAAGTGGCACTGTGGCTCAAGTGGTAGAGTGCTAGCCTTGAGCTAAAGAGCTGAGGGACAGCACCCAGGCCCAGAGTTCAGGCCCCATGACTGGCCCCATGCTCACACTTATAATCCTAGCTACTCAGGAGGCTGAGATCCGAGGATCACAGTTTGAAGCCAGCCTGGGCAGGTAAGTTGTATGAGACTCTTTATCTCCACTTGAATACCAGAAAACTGGAAGTGGTGTTATAGCTCAAAGTGATAGAGCACTAGCCATGAGTAAAAAAGCTCAAAGGCAGTGCCCAGGTCCTGAGTTCAAGTCCCACAACTGACAAAAAAGAAAGAAAGAGAGAGAGAGAGAAAGAAAGGAAGGAAGGAAGGAAGGAAGGGAGGGAGGAAAGGAAGGAAGGGAGGCAGACAGACAGACATAAACTTAGTAACTTTTTAAGTAGTAAGATTTTTCTACAGCTTTTTTTCTTTAAAATTTTTATCAACTTTTGTTGGGGCAGTACTAGAATTTGAATTCAGTGCTTTGTCAGAATTACTTTGGACAGAATTGTTTTGATCATTCTCCTTTGAGCATGCACTTAATATCTCTTTATTCTTTTGTCTGTGTATCCATTGCAGCATTCCTCAATTCCACCTTTCTCTGAGTGAATTGAGCCCCCATGCCCTAGGCATGTGTGTAATCAGTTACCTTCTCTGTACGCTAGAAATACGTTATCACCAGTTTTAGTATTAAATTGAAAATATCACTTACACCATTTTCTGTTCGGTTCAGATAAGAAATGCCAGTTAAGAAAGTGTATAATCTTACCAGAATCCTGCCCCTTTTGTATAAAAAGTACTTTTTAATCTTTGTAGGTTCCTCCTGTGACATATGATAATGTTCCTCAAAAATTGTAATAACCGGGCTGGGAAGGTGGCTCAGTGGTAGAGCGCTTGCCTTGCATGCCTGAGACCCTGGGTTCGATTCCTCAGCACCACATAAGCAAAAAGAAAAAAGCCGGAAGTGGTGCTGTGGCTCAAGTGGTAGAGTGCTAGCCTTGAGCTCAAGAGCTGAGGGACAGCGCCCAGGCCCAGAGTTCAGGCCCATGACCAGACCAAAAAAAAAAAATTGTAATAACCAAGAGCATCCCTTACAATGTTCAGAACTTTCTAACCCTTCAGTATAAGACATGTATGCATGTGCATGTGTGTGTACCTGCACACACACATACAACATCAAAGAAATTAATGATACAAACAGCACAGTGTGAAGCACGTTATTAGAAGTTTTAATGGCACATTATAAATATGCTATAAAAAGAATTTTCAAATTTCAGATTACTCTGTTAAAAATATCAGCACAAACCAGGTATGGTATTACATGTTTGCATAGGGTGAGAGATACACAGTGAGTGAGTGAGTAGAAAAGGAAATAACTAAAGAAGAATTTTATATGCTAGATAGCCTTGTGAAAAATGTTAAGAAAAACAAAAGCATTTAACTTGTGTATGTTAAGTATATAAAAACTACTATGTATTTCAGAGAATTTAGGTAGAGGATACGAAAAGAACACAGCCATCATAAATTATTTTAAGTATCATTTAAAAACAGTATATAGATTTTATAGCAATAGCATAGTAGAAATGGATTAAATTAAAAATTTAAAAATAGAGCACATTAGTAAAATCTAAAGTTGATTCTCCAAAGAAATGAATAAAATTGATAATCTCCTAGCCACGATTGACAAAAAAAAAGAAAAACATCAATGATCATTATTGGGAATGAAAGTAGAGGTATTACTGTGTATTCTACACATTTTAGAAGTATAAGGGGGCAGATGATATGGTTCAGTGGTACAGGTCAGTTTCTAGTGAAAAAAACATCAACATCAAAAAAAGGGATACTATGAATAAATTTGTACACATAATAATTCGATAACTTAGAGGAAATGGGTTGAATGTGTTAAAGCTTTAGAGCCCTTTAAAGTCACAGACTATCAGAAGTATAAAAGTAATCATGTAAAACCTAAAAGGTTTTTTTTTTTTTTTTTTGATCAGTCATGGGGTTGAACTCTGGGCCTGGTCACTGTCCCTCAGTTCTTTAGCTCAAGGCTAGTGCTCTACCACTTGAGCCACAGCGCCACTTCCTGTTTTCTGTGTGGTTTATTGGAGACAAGTCTTATGGACTTTCCTGCCTGGGCTGGCTTTGAACTGGAATCATCAGATCTCAGACTCCTGAGTAGCTAGGATTACAGGTATGAGCCACCAGTGCCAGGCCCCTAAAAGGTTCTATATCTTTTTTTTTTTTTTGGTCAGTCCTAGGGCTTGAACTCAAAGCCTGGGTGCTGTCCCTAAGCTCTTTTGCTGAAACCTGGTGCTCTACCACTTAAAACCATAGCTCTGCTTCCAGTTTCCTGGTGGTTAATTAGAGGTAAGAGTCTCACAGTTTCCTGCCCAGGCTGGCTTCGAGCTGCTATCCTCAGATCTTAGCCTCCTGAGTAGTTAGGCTTACAGGCATGAGCCACCAGCACCTAGCGCTATATCTACTTTTTAAAGTTGGATTTTTAGTTTGAAATTTTATGAAAGAGGAACCTTCAGTTCTAGAGTTGTTCCATTAGCAAAGTTACCAAACACTGAAAGTAGAAATAACACCAGTTCTTCACAACAGAAGTGTTTCCAACTCAGTTTATGAGTCTGGCATTACAAACATATCATGCGAGAACATTATAAATCATCATCTCTTATGAAGATGGACATGAAAATCCTCAAAAGTAGTAAGAAATCAAATCTAGCAATTTATAAAAGTGTATGTATAAATATATAGCAATATATAAATATATAACCAAATACGAGAATGAGAAAGTACCTCAGTATACTGAACTTACTTGAAGTAACACACTTATTGACTGATTAAAGAAGAAAAAAAATACGTGATTGTATCAGTCAACACAGTAAAAGCACAAAATAAGCTGATATTTATCATGTATCTGACAATTATAGAATTTTCATCAAGTTATCATTAGAAGTGTTTTATAGCTTTGATAATTTTAGTGACAGTGCACTTGTTTTATCCACTGTCAACTAATAATACATCTTTTCTTGCTCATTTTTGTTTCTCCAAATAGGGTACAGTAAAGCAAGCTTATACAAATGCTCCAGTGGTAGACAATGAATTACTGCGGTTGAGTCTTCGGTTATTTAAGCGGAAGACTACTTGTCACGTCCCTGGACAAGAAAAGGCTGAAGATAATAAACTGGCACAGTCCAATATCCCACAGGAACTGTGTGTATCTTAAAGACCGAAGTTCAGTATGATGTTTGTGGTATTGTCCTCCTTGTACAGTGCATTTTTTTCAGAGCTCTTTGATTTGAAAAAGATTATTAGTGACAAAGGCAGAAAAGTCTTATCAGCCATGCTAAGGGTGAAGAACTTTGATCTGTAGAGACACTAGTTTTGACCAACTTAAGATTTACAATGATTTTTTTACAGCAATTGATACTCATGCAAAATAATGTGAAAGCATCTAAATTTAGTAGTTTAGTCTGTACCTTTTGTGAAAGCTGAAGATTTTGGAAATTGGTTGTCACCGCTCTTCCAGCTTGTGAATATTTTTTATGAAATGGAACCACTGATTTATATTCTGGATCATCCTTACAGAAACTGATTTTATTCAGAAGCAAGGTGTTCATCAAAGTAACTGCACACATTGTACAGCACCATATTATATGGAACATTTGGAAGGGAATGTTCGTCTAGCATAGTGTATTTAGGCAAATCCCCATCAGGAGAAATCCAGATTTTTTTCTCCTTTTAAAAGTTCTAAAAACATGGGTCTTCGATTTTTTTTTTAATGTGTGTACATTCTTACAGTGTATATTGGATATCTTTGGATTCTGAATGGGTTTTTTGTCTGGTTGTTCATCAGAGACTATGTACTATTTTTATTTTTAATAAATGTACCTCCCTTTTTCTTGTTCTTGATTTACTTTACCTTTAGTAACCATATTCCTGATATTCTAAAACACGCATTATCATCACTAGTTTCATACTTCAGATGTTTTCCTGCTGTATTCTTACTGGACAGCTGATGGAACAGTGTAATACAAGTTGAGAGATACTTGAAGTACAGCTCAGTGATTCCTAAAACAAGCCAAGACTTAGCAAACCTATTTAGTATTTAAATGCTACCTTTACATGTTTCACTGCTGTATTGCCTTTCGTTATATTCAACTGCCTCCATGTTATACTATGGAATTGTTTTAAAGTTGCAGAATATTTTCTTTGTTCTTTTTACCCATTTAACTTATGAAGTAGATTCTTTAAGAGGATTTGAAATTGACTACAAGCTGTACAACTTGTAAGCCAAATAGTAATAATAGGAGTAGGAGAAGTAAAGGAAACCAGTCAAAATTTTTAATTTGATCATGGCCTTTCACAGGTTTTTGTTAAAACTGTAAGCCTATGCTACCAATCTTTAATTTTAAATTTTCCTCTCTTAAAGGTTATATAATGACACTGGTATAAAATTTGTGTTCATTTCAAGAAACATTTATTATACAGCAAATTTGTACATGATATCTAGTAAAGGAAATAATTTATTTTCTAATGACTTTGAAAGCATGTATAAGAAAATTGCAACTAGGAGAAAAAAAGTAATTAAATTTTCCTGTTGTCCTTTTCCTAAATATTTTGAATAAAAAAGAAAGAAAATTATGATCTTGGAAACTGAATGCCCTTTAAGAAACCATTTCTGATTATAGAGGAGAATACTGTTTTCTGTAGCATAAAGATATAAAATCTGGAAAACATTAAATATAAAACAGAGTCTTAGACCATCTAATACCCATAATGGTTCCTCTTGTCCACTGACTTGGAGAATTTTTCCAAATTATTTATACCATGTAGTTAAATCTGTTGGGTTTTTTTTTTTTTTTTTGCTGGTAGTGGGTCTTGAACTCAGCCTGAGCGCTGTCCCTCAGCTCTTCAGCTCAAGGCTACCACTTGAGCCACAGTGCCACTTCTGGCTTTTCCTGTTTATGTGATGCTGAGGAATCAAACCCAGGGCCTCATGCATGCAAGGCAAGCACTGTACCACTGAGCTACTTTCCTAGCCCCTGTTGCATTTTTTTTAATTTTAATTTTTTTGTTCATTGTTTTTTTTTCATTGTTCACTTGGCCTAAGTATTCAGAGCCTCATGTTCCCAGGGATAATTAAGTCTCGGGTATGTTATTTTTATTATTTAAGTAGTTATACAAAGGAGGTGCCAGTTAGCAAACTAGTTTTTGAATACAATATATCTTGATCACTGTCACCCCTTTCAACATTCTCACCTATCCCTCCTCTACCCACTTCTTACCTTACTCTTATTAATTTTATAGGATATATATTGGATTCTCTCCTTTTATTTTTTTATTTTTAGATGACATTGGGGCTTGAACTCTGGGGCTTACTAATTATTTAGACACTCTTATTCTGGATACACATCTTCAGCCCTGTGTTTGTCATTTTTTCTGGTTATTTTTAGCTGGAGTCTACTCCTTGGGTGAGTCACATATGTCAGGCTTCCTGCCTTTGCTGGGATGACAGTTTCTGGCACCACTGTATGTGGGGCGAGGGGACAAAGTAGAAGGTACTTTGTTTATACTGGTGGGCTACACAGTGGATGATTACCAAAGACTGAGCTCTGATTAGAGCTGAGATCAGCCTGATATACTTGGAAAGGGGCAGGAGGAGTGGGTAATGTAGAAAGTACTGAGACAGTCAGTGTTTAGAAGAACAAAATGGGACTTTGGGCCCCTTGGAAAAGAGGAACTAATACCCTTTCCTTCAAGAGAGAGTTATAAAATAGTTGGCCACACACAGGCATTTACAATCTGTTAAGAAACAAAAGTTACGAATTGATTACAAAAATACAGTTCTAGGAGCCTGTTCAGTAGCATTAGTCTTGTTAGCAACTTAGCACAGTCTGTGGTAAACCACAAAGTTGTTAGTGATAGACAAAGCTGCTAGTGTGGCAAACTTGAGTAAGGGGGAGTATTCTTTTTCTTTTTACTGAAAGTGAGAAACAGGTAAATTCTAGAAATTCATAAATTTAACCCAGTCACCACCATGTCAAGATTCCCATTGAGAAAAAATGCACTTTGTGCCTGGGCTAGCCTTGTAATCTCCCAAATAGTCAGTATCCAAATAGCTAGAATAATTGTGAGCTACCAGCACCCAGCTTCACTGCTTTGGTTTTAAACCTCAATATTACCCTATATTAAAGTTCTAAAGCAAATCTTTAGATTGAGTTTTTCATTAAAACTCAAGCCATAAAGTCTCCATCAAATCAGTATGTCTGAAAATTGCCTAGTCTATAAAGTATTTGCTAGTACACTTGAAGGTCTTTTGTCTCATAAGTTTGCCTGTTCATTATAATTGTAAAACTGGATTGAAGTTGTAAATAGAGAAGGAGCAGAAGTATTTCTGCAATCCAAAATAAATGAACGTTGACACAATTAGATAGCAGTCAAATGTTTGATTTATTTTTGCAGCCCTCATTGTTTAGTAAAGTACTGTTAAGAACAAATGTTTATTTCACAGAAATTTGTAAGTATGTCTAAGTAGTAATTTAATAATATGTTAGAAAGTCTGACCTGTAACTTCTCTTTACTCTGAGCAGGTTATCTGATACAGGTTTACTTTGATACAGGTTATCTTCTCTATCTTCCTCATGGCTTGGTTAGAATTTTGTGGTTTTTCCTTGTCAACTTGAACATTTATGGTATCAGCAAAATATCCTACTTTGTTCCTTACAGTTGTTTTTTCAGGGTTTTTTTGTTTGTTTGTTTTTGTTTTTTGCTGGTCCTGGAGCTTGAATTCAGGGCCTAGGCACTATCCCTTGAGTCTCTTTGTGCTCAAGGCTAGTGCTCTACCGCTTGAGCCACAGCACTGCTTCTGGTTTTCTGAGTAGTTTATTGGAGATAAGAGTCTCATGGACTTTCTTGCCCAGGCAGGCTTTGAACTGTGCTCCTCAGATCTCAGCCTCCTGAGTAGCTAGGATGACAGACATGAGCCATCAGTGCCCAGCCTGTTCCTTACAATTTTAAGTAAAGATAAAGTATAAAGTAACAGTTGTTAATGATGCTTTTAAATCTGAGAGTAAAGAACTACTAACTAAACTGTAGCTTGCAATTTTAAGAGGTTCATGAGACTAGAGATAGAGTACTTGTTTAACATAAGGGTCTGGATTCAAGTCAGCATAGGAAAAAAGGGTGGATCTGTGTTTATGTTGTATGCATATTTACCTACTTACATATGTATTCATATACATAGCTGTAATTTTTTCTGTGTATGTGTATACATTAAAAAGGTATATGAACCTCTCCCATTCTACAAAGTATTTCCTTCTGTTGATTTTCTGACAGAAGTGATCTAGCTCTTTTAAGATACTGTTCAAATTTAAACTTGGATTTGCCTAAATTTTCCCTTTCAAAAGTCTTTAATAAATTTCCATTATTCAGTAGTTTCATTAATCTTTCCATTTGACTAAGTATTTTGAAAGCTTAAAAGTTTTGGTGCCAAGCGCTGGTGGCTTATGCCTATAATCCTAGCTACTGAGGAGGCTGAGATCTGAAGGTCACTATTTGAAGCCAACCTGGGCAGGAAAAGCTGTGAGACTCTTATCTCCAGTTAACCACCAGAAAACAGGAAGTGGTGCTGTGGCTCAAAGTGGTAGCTCTCCTTGAACAAAAAGAGCTCAGGAATAGTGCCCATACCCTGAGTTCTAGCCCCACAACTGACCAAAAAAAAAAAAAAAAGTTTGGTAAGTAACTTTCTACATGACTTTCTAGACACAATTTACCACTGAATTGAGATTATCTCTTTAAGTTTATATTTTCTATCATGTTGCCTTGATACACATTTTTGTGGACTCCATCACTTTGAACAGCTTAGGTATAGATAGAAAGTGAACAGATGCTGAGTAAAATTTCAAATTGCAATGCTTGTGATGGCATGGAGGTTGTCAGTAGGGAACTATTTTCAAGCACTGATGGTCTTGTGAATGAGCTGAGATTGAGAAAGTGAAATCAGTTAACTATCAGGTAAAAGCATTTCAAGCAGATTGCTTGGAATATGCAAAAACCTGAGCTTTGATACATTGTAAGACTGAAATACAAGTATTGTTACACATTAGATGTGAGTGATGCTAAAGAGAAGATCTAGAACCAGTATTGGAAATGTTCGGTAAGTACCTTGCCCAATACGATAGCAAGGAACTTTGTGTGACTGGTTCTAACACTTAAATTATGACAGAAATTGAGTTTTTAATTTTAAATAGCTACCATTTAGGGTATCGTAGCTCTAACTCTTGGCCAAGACTTAGGGAATTTAAAAATATTTCCAGAAGTTAGCACGTGAAT
Organism: Dipodomys ordii; assembly: GCF_000151885.1. NCBI lineage: Eukaryota > Metazoa > Chordata > Mammalia > Rodentia > Heteromyidae > Dipodomys > Dipodomys ordii. Next base: position 24,549,591 of record NW_012267217.1, on the reverse strand, counting down.
TCTTTTTTAAGTTTTAGTTTAATGTTTTATTTCCTATTTATGATGAGGTACTGATTTACTTACTTAGAATAAACACAAATTACTAAATGTATCAGGTAGTATTGAGATAGAACAAAAATGATAGGCAAATAAGTTCAGAATGTGCAGGCTGCATATGAAGTTGGCATTTTATTTAAAAGCAACTAGTAGAAACAAAAAATATGGAACAGGTAGGACAAATTTAAAATATATAGTTGTAAACAAATAACTACATGAAAATAGATTAAGCATTCCAATTAAAGACAGACTGTTAAAATCTTTATCTTTCCAGGAAACTAGTTATATTTTGCTTACAAGGGAAAGGAAAAGATGGGGAAAATATTTAAACATCAAGAAAACACATTTTACTGTTCCTGTATTTTTTTGGGGGGGGGAGGGTCCAGTCGTGGGACCTGAACTCTGGGCCTGGGCGCTGTCCCTCAGCTCTTCAGCTCAAGGCTAGTGCTCTGCCACTTGAGCCATAGCGCCACTTCCAGCTTTTTTCTATTTGTTTATGTGGTGCTGAGGAATCGAACCCAGGGCCTCAGGCATGCAAGGCAAGCACTCTACCACTGAGCCACCTTCCCAGCCCCTACCTGAGTACCTTCTTAGGTACTCATGACAACTACTTTTGTGTGTCCTGGCACAACAGCACTTATGCCTGTTGGGGGCTGCTTCCTCTGCCTTGAATACCACTGCCTGCTCATCATCTTCCCAGGACCTCTTTTCCCTGTTAAGTTTGTATTTGTTAGATAAATCCAGTGCCACTTCTTAGGTGGAGCTTCTTATTCCAAACTAACCATTCTCTCCCTAGTTTTTGTGTATAGCACACCTAACAGTACATTATATATTTTTTACAATCTGCTTCATATAGATAGTTGTATGTCAGCTTTTCTCAAAACTATGTTTTGAGACATTAAAATGTAGTTTGAGCAGTCAGCACCTCATGAACTGGATAGCTCCATAAAGTCCCATCTAGGAAGTGGTTCTGTACTACACTAACAGGTAGAGAAAGGTTCACAGAACCAATATAGAAGTTTGACAAAGAATGTATTTGACCAATGTTGGAGCTTATGCCTTATCCTTGTGAGATGTTCAAAACAATATAGTAATTGCCTAGATGGCCATTTCTGACTAAGCTTAAGTTTCTTTGTTTAAATTTTGAATTCAGTTTGGATTTATAAATAAGAATCCAGGGTGCTGACATCACCTGACTTCAGATCCATGTGTATGTTTGTGTGGGTATGTTTCTGGGAATCAAGCTCAGAGCTTTATGCAAGCACTCTATCCCAATAGTGTTGTTTTTAATGTAAGCACTCTACCCCTATAAGATCTTTTTCTTTTCTTTCCTTTTTCTGAAGGGTTTTAGAGATAGCACCCAGAGTCTAGTGCATGCTATGCAATTGCTCTACCACTTAGCTATATTCTCAGGCCACCCAGGAATCATTTTTAATTGACATGAAGTACTCATTCCCACTCTTTGAGAAGAGTGAATAGCTTTTTATTTGACCATTATGAATGTTCAAACATTTATTAAATCAAGTGGCAGATTAAGTAAACATGCCCACTATATCATGCAATTTATATTATAGCAGATTTCTACCTCTGGGGAAAGGGGAGAGAGGCTGTGACAGAATCATCATTGGGCAGGTTCTAGTTGCGGCCACTTTAGACTTTCATGCTTTACCTGTGGCTTTTTCCTCCATATGAAGACATAATTGTAAATCTTAGACAGTTCTAAGATTTCATTAATTTTTACTCCTGTTCTCAGATTTCAGCTTCAAGTTGTGTTATTCTGTGTCAATTCAATTTCTTAAAGCCTTGATTAACAACAACAATGAGTTGTTTTAAAATTAAAACTAGTACAGTTTTTCCTTTTGTGGCTTTAGTCATCTCCGTTTTTATCTTGTTCTTGCTCTCTTGGGCACCCCATGGATAGAAGCCAATTCTCTTTTTGTATTGCTGTCTTCAGTGCAGTACTTAAGGATTCATTTCAACTGTCATCAAGGGCAATTGGAGGCAGCTATAACCTTTGCTAAAATTGTTCCTGTGGTTAACCAGCTGCCTGAAACATTCACTACCACAGATTCCACTGAAGGAAGTTACCTAGCAAACCTGCTTTCTACCACTCGAGCAGGATTAGAGAATATTACCTACTTAATCTTTGTGTTGTGCCAATAGGGATATTAAATGAGTTCAACATTGAATTGGATTGTTCATAGAGAATGTGAATTCCCTAAAGCACAAATGGGGTCAGGTTTCCTGTTAAAATTAGTCATTGGCTGGGAGCTGGTGGCTCAAGCCTGTAATCCTAACCAGGAGGCTGAGATCTAAGGATTGGGGTTCAAAGCCAGCATGGGCAGTAAAGTCCATGAAGCTTGTGTCCAATAAACTACTCAGAAAAAGCTGTAAGTGGTGCAATGGCTCAAATGGTAGAGTGCTAGCCTTGAGCACAAAGAGGCTCAGGGACAGCCCCCTCCCTGCATTCAAGCCCCAAGGACCAAAAAAACCTGTTATTTTGAAGTTAAAAAAGGCTAAATGATAATTGCAAAATAACATTTTTAGTGACTTTATGTGAAATATTATAACCATTCCTCCAGAAGCTCTTTGCCAGTTCCTTTAGAAAAGAATCTTATAAATCCTATGTTACAAATTTTTAAATAGACTATTTTCACATAAGACTCCTCTGGGTATGACATAAACCTGTAGCACTTATCTTTAGCAAGCATATTTTGGCAAGGATGGAAAATATCACATGCCTGTAGCATTGTTATCCAATCAAGAGCCCTTATGTTTAAAAAAAAAAATCCACCCAAACTGTAAGATTGTACTCAAAGATCATGTTAGAAGGAGGGGGAGGGAGAGAGAGAAGAGAGTTCCATTTACCTGCACTGCTATCCTTGGGTTTCATGGAGAGGCCTCAGTTAGTCAAGCATTCCTGTGAGTAGTAACTAGTTTATCTGAACAGTGTATCCCAGGACCTTTTTGCTGTTTCCGTTCTCCTGTGAATTGGACCAAACATTTATAGAAACACAAAACGACTAGGTTGTGTCAGGATGGGGTCCCCCTGACCAGTCTGGACTAGATATACAGGAAGATTTCATGATTTCATAAAAACAAATAGTGGATTTACAGCTATTTGACAAATGAAGTCTGGCCTGTCCCATTGCTCATACACATTGTCTAATTGCTGGCCACTCTTGCCATGTTTGCTTCTCTTGTTCTTGTTCTAAAAATCATCTATGTGGAAATGTGTTTCTTTCCTCTTTATTTCATTTTGTGGGAAAACAAAATGTTCTCCAGTTATGACACATAGGATGGTAGGAGGAATTTCTTTGATCTTGAATGTATTTTGTATACATAAATTGAAAGTTACTTCAATTATGAATTTTTTTATTCCTGTTGATGCATAATGTTGAGTAAGCCTTTTTGTAATCATGGGAACCGTTTTAATCATGAGAATTGAAATAAACCTGCTGAGCACAAATAATAACTGACTTTAATGTCTCTAGCAATAGATTCATAAAATGCATTAAAACACAAGTTTGAATAATGAATCCTCTGAAATCCAAGTGCATACATATTGACATGGTAGATGTGCTGGTTTTAGACTTACTCATTTGGAAATAGTTTTAAACACTGGAAGTTGTAAGTGAAAAGTAGGTAAAAATAATAATAATAATAATAATAATAATAATGAAACCAAAGAGACCTCAGCCTTGTCTTATCCACAAGGAGGCTGAATTTATACTTTTATTTTAATAAAAATCCCAAATGCCAACGGCTTTATGGATAACATTAAGACAATTGATAAGCTACTTATTTTTGTAGCTTACATACTATTGTCCTGTGTATGATGTGCTTTGTCTTAGAGGTACATCCTGTCTTAACACTATTACCACCAGAGAAAGCTAAACAGTGAAGGATACTGCTCAGGAAAGAGGGAATGTCTACTCAGCTCCTCAGTAACTCCCAGATCCAACAGAAAGCATGTAATATAACAGTCCTCGACTACTATCTACATCTACTCTTTCATTGGATTTTGCACAATGATAATAGTTGAGTCCTTCCTATAATTCCTTCATTGTCCACCAGAAGTCTCTCAGAAAGAGAAGCAATCATTCAGCTAGTAGTGTGGGTCGGGGGTGCAGGGACTGCCTAGCAAATACAGAGTAGTACAGAAAGAATTATTTGATCACTATGAAGTATAATTGTTTGCTTTTTAATAATTTTTATTAAGATTAAGTGATAACAAATTTTACAAACTTCACAGTATTGTGAGATAGTGAAACTTAAGGTCACAAATCCATTTTAACCTTCACAAGGCAAATTGTCATTATCATAGTCTATAATGTTTGTGCATTCTATGAGCTTTGACAATACAACTATTTCTTTCACATCAGGTGATATGTACATTTCTTTCCTTTTGCTTAGGTAAGCTGTTCCCTCTTTCCCTCTCATTCCCTCCCTCCCATTGCTACCCTTGAGTTGCTTAGTTCATTTTCATCAGTGTCCAGTGCAGCTGATAGGCTGCTCTGTTGTATATTTTCCTGTTTCCCTCTGATTCTGTGCTCTCCTAGCTTCCCTCAGATGTGTGCATGTATATATGTGTGTGTGTGTGTGTGTGTGTGTGTGTGTATATATATATATATATATATATATATATATCCCATATATGTGGTCAACAACATGGTTATTTAGTAATGATACGACAGGATGAGTGGAGGTCCTTTGTTTTTTGAGTCCTGTTTACTTTGTCATAACTCCTTGCATTTTGCATTTAACATCCACATAGCAGGGAGACCATGTGCCGTGAGACCATGTGAAGTGAGCTCTTGGCTCACTTCACTCAAAATGATTTTGTCCTTTCTAATGGCTGCATAACATTCCATTGTATAGAGGTACCACAATTTTTGGATCCATTCATCTGTAGTGGGGCATCTGTTTTGTTTCCATATTTTGGCTATTGTGAACAGTGCTGCAATAAACATGGAGGTGCATGTACCTTTGTATCCTGGTTCCTATTGCTCAGGGTAAATGCTGGGTCATAGGGGAGGTCTATATTTAGCTTTCTGAAGTACCTCCAGACTGTCTGTTTTCCAAAGTTGTATTAGTGTAAGTTCCCATCAGCAATGCAATAGGGTTCCTCTTTCTCCACATCCCCTCTGGCATTTGTTGTTGGCTGGATTTAGGATGTGGGCCATTCTGACTGGGATAAGGAGGTATCTCAGAGTTGTTTTTATTTGCATTTCCATTACAACCAGAGATGATGAACATTGCATAATGTATTTCTTTGCCATTTTTATCTCTTCTTCTGAGAAGTCTCTCTTTAGCTCTCTTACCCTTTAATGACTGGTTTGTTAGATTTGAGAGGGATTAGTTTCTTGAGTTCCCTGTATATAATGGATATTAACCACTTGTCTGATATATTGCTGGTAAATATTTTTTCCCAATTAGTTGGCTGTCTTTCTGATTTGGTAGCTATTTCTTTAGCTGTGCAGAAACTTTTTATTTTAAGGTAGTCTCACTTGTTAAGTCTTTCCAATTAGGTGTGACCTTGGGACTTTGTTCAGAAAGTTCCTGCCTATGCCTATAAGTTCAAGTATCTCTCCTACTCTGTCCTGCAGTAGTTTCAGAGTTTCAGGTTTGATGTTAAGTATCAGGTTTGATATTTTGAGTTGATGTTAGTGCATGGTGACCGGCTGGGGTCCACTTTTAGTTTTCTGCTGTGGCCACCCAGTTTTCCACACCAGTAGTTGAAGAGGCTGTGCTTCTTCCACTGTATGCCTTTGGCTCCTTTTTCAAATATCAGCTGAATGTAGGTATGTGATTTTATTTCAGGATCTTCTAATCTGTTCCACTGGTCTTCGGGTCTGTTTTTGTGCCAATACCAAGCAGTCTTTGTTATTATGGCTCTATAGTAGAGCTTGAAATCTGGTATCGTGAACCCTCCTGTGTTGTTACTTTTGCTTAGAATTGCTTTGACTATCTATGTCTTTTTTTATTCCATATGAATTTTCGGATTGTTTTCTCTATTTCAGTAAAGAATGTCATTTGGATTTTAATGGGTATTGCATTGAATTTGTGTATCATTGTTGGCAGTATGGCCATTTTCACTATATTAATTCTGTCTATCCAAGAACATTTCCTGGTGTCCTCTATGATTTTCTTCTTTAGGCTTATATAGTTTTCACTAAATAGTTCCTTTACATTTTTGGTTAGATTAATTCCTAGATATTTTTTCCCAAGGTTATTGTGAATAGTGTTTCCTTGTTTCCCTTTCTGCTTATGCATTGTTGGTGTACAGAAAGGCAGCTGATTTTTGTGGGTTAATTTCGTATCCTGCTGCTATGCCCAAGTGGTTTATAAGCTCTAGGAGTTTGGGAGTGGAATTTTGGGGATTGTTAAGGTATAATATCATGTCATCTGCAAATAGGGAAAGTTTAATTTCTTCCTTCCCTATGCAGATCCCTTTAATGTCCTTTTCTTGCCTTATTGCTCTGGCTAAGGATGCCAGAACTATATTGAAGAGGAGTGGAGAGAGTGGGCATCCTTGCCTTGTTCCTGATTTTAGGAGAATTGGTTGTATAATATTGGTTATTGGTCTGTCATATATGGCTTCTATTGTTTTAAGAAATGTTCCTTCTATTCCTGTTTCTCCAGAGCTTTTAACATGAATGGATGTTGTATTTTATCAAAAGCCTTTTCTACATCAATGGAGATAATCATGTGGTTCTTGACCTTGGATCTGTTGATGTGATGGATTACATTCATTGATTTATGTATGTTAAAATATCCCTGCATTTCTGGGATGAAGCCTATTGATTGTAAGGTATGATTTTTTTGATAGGTTTCTGGATTCTGTTAGCTAAAATTTTATTGAGGAGCTTCGCATCTGTGTTCATCAAAGAGAGTGGTCTGTAGTTCTCTTTTTGTTGTTGTTGTTGAATCTTTGCCTGGTTTGGGGATGAGTATGATATTGGCTTCATAGAATGAGTTTGGGATTGTTCTCTATGTTTCTATTTCTCTGAAGAGCTTGAGGTGTATGGGTATTAGTTCCTCTTTAAAGGTCTTACAGAATTCTGTAGTGAATCCATCTGGTCCTGGGCTTTTTTTTGTTGGAAGACTTCTGATTGCTTCCTCTATCTCATTTTAACATATTGGCTTATTTAATTGATTTATTTCTTTTTGCTTCAATTTGGGCAATTTGTATTTCCCTAAAACTTTATCCATTTCTGCTAGGTTTTCCTTACTTAGTGAGTATAGATTTTGGAAATAGTTCTTTATAATTGTTTGGATGTCTTGGATGTTTGTTGTAATTTTTCCCATGGCATCCCTGATCTTATTGATTTGGGTCTCCTCTCTTCTTTTTTTAGTTAATCTTCCAGAGACTCATCAATTTTATTGATTTTTTTAAAAAGCAGATTTTTGTTTATTAATTCTGTTTATAGTTTTCTTAGTCTCTATCTCATTAATTTCAGCTCCTATTTTGGTTATCTCACTCTGTCTAGTAACTTTGGGTTCATTTTTTCTTGCTTTTCTAGCAGTTTTAGTTGGTCTGTCTCTATTTTCTTGATGTGTGCACTGAGAGTGATAACTTTGCCCCTCAGGACTGCTTTTGCCATGTCCCATGGGTTTCTTTGTGATGTATATTCATTTTCATTGAATTGTAGGAACTTTTTAATTTCTTCTTTAATTTCTTGTGTGACCCATGTGTTGCTCAGAAGTGTGCTGTTCAATTTCCATGTATTTGAGTAGTTTCTGTGGTATGCTTTGTTATTGAGAACTAGCTTGGTTTCACTATGATCAGACATAATATAAGGGAGTATGTCAATTCTCTTATATTTGCTTAAATTCTTTGTATGAACTATGATATGATCTATTTGGGAGAAGGTTCCATGGGCTGCTGAGAAGAATGTGTACTGGGTTGTTGTTGGGTGGAAAACTCTGTAGATGTCAATTAAGTCCACTTGAGATTTGGCATCAGTTCCCAGCTACAGTGTGACCAGTGTCCAGGTGTTAGTGGGAGGGGTCTGGGTCAAGCTTTGGGGGTTACTGCCAGTGCTGGTCTCCCGTGGTGGTTGGGGGTGTCCCCTGTGGGGTACTCACGTATTAAAAATGTGTTAAAAAACAAGAATAAACAATAAGATGTGGCATTTTTCTCCAATATAAAACTAGATGTCCTTGGAATACTTTCAGTAGTTCAGCATTTTAATTAGCAGCGATCTGCCACAGCACCACTGAAAAGCCCCCGACCAGTTCCCACAGTTCAATGGTTTATCTATCTATTGTAAGAGAATGTAATTATCATGCCACTCTCCTGTATTTCCACTATTAAGTATATATTTATATATTTAATAAATTAAATATATTTAATGCATATATGTTCAATATATTCCATGTTTGTATATTTACATAAATGTGTTAAATATGTTTATATATGTATATTTATTTAATGCTTGTTCTTATGCCCATGTCTTACCTGTCATTTTGCTCAAAGCTTGTTCTAAGTGGATTTCTCAGGAAGGGCTTATAGGAACAGTAGTTCCTAAATTCTAATGTCCTAATAACAATCTGTGGCACTTGTTCTTGAAGGTTGGTTTGTCTGGATATGAGTCCTTGCTCATATTTCCACTTTTTGGTGCTTTAATTTTATTACCCTGCACTTTCTGGCATAAAAAAATTTTGTTCAAAGTCTGATATTAGTCTTGGGTTTTTTCCCGTAAAAGGGATTTGGTGGTGCGTCTGGTGAGCACATGGTTTTGGAAGTTTGCAAAGCTGGGGCCCCATCCTCGCTCCTCTGGATTGGCACTCTGCTAGCTATGCTATTGCTCTTTTCATTTCTCAGATGTAAAACCAATATCACATAAGATTACCATGAAGTAGGGGATGTGAATGAAGGACCCAGCCTTTCAAGTTAAGGCATCTGTAACCGCAGTGAAATAATACCTTTTTTTTGTAGAGATAAAACAAAATTTAAATTGAAGCTCTAGGAGCCGGAGAAAAAATAAAACTCATTAGTGACTCATACTTCAATAGCTGTGAATAAAATGCTTTTATAGCAAGTAGCTGGTGGCTCATGGCTTTTCTAGCTGAGAAGAGGCTGAGATCTGAGGGTCCATGGTTCAAAGCTAGCCTGGGTAGGAATGTTTCTTACACTCTTGTCTCCAGTTGACCAGCAAAAAGCCTTAGAAGCAGAATTGTACTTCAAGTGGGAGAGTGTAAGCCTTGAGCAAAAAAGCTAAGAGACAGCACTTAGACCTTGAGTTCAAGCCCCAGTACTAACACATAAAATTAATTACTAATTAAAATGCTAAATTACTGAAAATAATTCCAAGGGCATCTAGTTGAATATTGGAGACAAATGTCAAATCTCACTGTTTATCCTTGTTTTTGGCACATTTTTTTCTTTGCTATTTTTAACTCCTGTCTATTTCACACTAAGAAAAGACATCACAGTTGGCCCAGCCCTTGCATTCTTTAAATAATGCTTGCTGATCAAATGATCAATATTTAACCAGCCTTATCAGCTCTTTGCACAGACCCATTAACTAATGAAGGTATCCTGTTAGCAAGACTGAGTGGCTGGACAGCCACATGAAGCGTGTTTGCTAGATTCTATCACCCTCCTGCGATTTTATGCCATTTATCTAATTTGCCAATCAAAGCACTCCACTGGATGTTCCCCGAGGAGACATTTTTATAATTCAGAACAGCAATAATCTCAAAATGGCTTTTCTAGGTTTGCCTGGGGATGAGGACACACCTCTGGGAGCTGACATGTCCCCCACAGCTCAGCATACCATCCAAGTTTGTGCATGGGATAGACTGATGGCCAGGGCTGGCCTGTTGTAATGCTGAGAATGAAAGAGTACAACAGAAATTTCTGGGGTTTTGTTGCTGTTTTGTTTCATTTTCTTGTGGTGTCCTGGAGACTGCTCTTCCTTGGTATATAAATCTCAGAATTGGAGCTGATGATAAAGTTACAGTGGAAAACCAAGAGGAGTGGAGGAACAATCTCCAGCCTCCTCTATGAAAGACACTGCATGTTAGGAAAACCTTAAGATTCTGCCATTTGGTCATATTCTTTAGACACCAGCACTGCCTGACATAAGTGGGTGCCATTGAAATTGTACAATCCCCAAGATGCTAGTGAGGGGATCCAAGACCCCCCCAAAGTCCCCACTTTATCTCCACACAGCCATCTTCCTGCAACTCCATCCTCCTATTCACACTGCTATCTGTGGGCATGCTCATCCTTATGTGTCCAAGTCCTGAATGTAGTGGCCTGCCACTTTCTATTTCTGGGTCCAGGAGTCTCTACAACCATTGAAGTTTAATCTTTCTACCTGCAATTTGGATTCTGCCTCCAAGGAAATCTCACACTGCTTCTTCTCTTCTCTCTTTCTCCTGGCTCCTCAACCCTTTACCACCTCCTACATCTCCCCCTCAATAGATGAACTGGTGTGACCCTTTCACTGAGCAAGAGAAGACTAGGAGGGAACATGGCAAGATCTCCACTAGCACCTGCCAGCTGCCATTGCTGCTTTCCCAGAACCACAGGTACCAGACTACTTCTTTCCACATCCAACTCCAATAGTGTTACTCTCTGCACATTCCCTCTTATACCTTCCCCTTGTCATCCTAGGCCCCCTGCTCTGCCCTGCCCTGCTTCAAGTTCCGAAGCCACCTTCCCAGGGTGTCCACTGAACATCCCCTAGGCTGCAGCTTTCTTGGGGCAGCCTCTCTCTGAGCTCTATGTGTCCACCTCTTCCCATTGCCCCTTGTCTGATATCCCTTCCCTGGCGCTTCTTATTCTTCAAGGATTCTGCACATCCAAGAAGCCTTCTGGGATCACAACTTGTTCCCAATTTTTTTCCATGTCAATTTTCTGTGCTGTTGGCACATCTGTGACATTTCTGACATGTTTTCCTTCGACGTGTGAGAATGAGCATTGAAGAGTGGTAGGGCATGTTTGAGGGGAAAAGACACAGTTTTCTATCAGTTAGCAGATAGATCTTGGTAGTGTGCCACAGCTCACAACGGCTGCCACCCCATCTTTGGGTAAAGTGCAGATAGGAAGGAATGAGTGAGAGGTGGGTGCACATGGGAGCCAATAGGAATGGATGCTACACTAGGGCTGTCATTTTTGGAGATGCAAGAGATATTCCAGATCTTCAGAAATCCTTGTTCTACTCGAGGTGGATTGGACAGCCAAGAGGACACAGCTCTGCTTCCATAATCTGGAAAGTTCTGGCACAACTGGATACAGGAGCTCCAGCACTCTAACTCAGTGTTTTCTCCATCTTTCTACTCATGCTTCTCTCTGTGGGCATGCTTGTCCAAGTCCTGAATGCAGGTTCTCTCCAGGTTGCAGGAGAGATGTCTTCAGAAACCTGAGCCAGCCCAATAGAAAGGGAACAATCACATGCAGTGAGAATTTTCACTGACCAACTGAGAGGAGGAACATTCCTGGTATCTTAGTTCTTGCCTGATTCTATTTAGGTCTCATTTTTATGGGGGAGCGGATTGCTGGCTAGTACGGGGGCTTGAATATGGAACCTAGCACTCTCACTTGGCTGGTGCGCTACCACTTGAGCCACACTGCCACATCTGGCTTTTTGCTAGTTAGTTGGAGAAAAGAATCTCATGGACTTTTCTGCCTGGGCTGTCTTTGAACCATGATCCTCTGATCTCAACCTGCTCAGTAGCTAGGATTACAGGTATGAGACACCAGCTCCTGGCAGGATTCATTCTTTCAGAAGGCTCTCTCAAATGCCAAATAAGTTTTGGTGTGCATATGTCTACATGCGTGTGCATATGTGTGTGTGTGCAGCATTAATCAGGACACAGACATAGTGTAAGATACTTTAGACTGAATTGTCAGTTTTGAAACAGATCCCAGAAAACAGCTAGGAAAAAGACTGGGCCTTCACTTGGCTGCCTCACCACCCTCCTGCCATTAAGGAACTTTTCTGGCATTTAAAGGACAAATCCTGGAAGGTGCTGTCCTCACTGTCCCTCCCTGAGCCTGAGCTGGCTATAGAACCGGAATGCAAACACCAAAGCAAGACCACAATCTGCTGTCCCACTGGCTCCAACTGGAAAGATGAAGGTGACCTCATCATACTACTGAAGGCAGAAGGGAAACCCAAGGCCCATGTGGTCAGGAGCTGTTCCTCCCAGCCACATCCCAGGCACCCACTGGTTTAGGAGGATCTATGAAGCCAAGAATGACTGGGTCCTGGATCTCTGTGATAACTATGGATCTACTAATGCCCTTGCTCTCCTGTGGGACCTTCTTAGGCAGTGGGCCTGATTCCAATAACAATGCAAAGGATGGCACAATCTCTGGAGCTTTGTCCCAGGCCCTGCAGGCTGCTGTGGGCTCTATTTTCTTCTTTTCTTGCTTTCTGAAAGAAGGAAAGTTAAAAGCCCTGGAGATCTCCCTTTTGTGAAGGAAACTGTATTTTCAAACAAGGGCTGATAGTGTAACCATGTTTCCCCACAAAAACTCGCTGAAATCTTAGCTCTCAACCAGGGTACACTTCAGCAATTGAAAAAAAAGCTCAGGGGGCCTTCCATGGGATGGGTTGTACTTATGTCCTGAGGACTAGGGGGAGGACTGATGGGGGGGTGACCCCTGGTCACACTGCTGCTCTAGGAACAGCTGGCTGCTGCGGGGTGTGCCCAGAGGGTGACATCCAAAGAGTCTCTTGTTTCTGCCAATCTCCCTCCCTTCATTTCCTTGAATCAGTCAAGAGTCAAGTAACAACAATGCTCTGTTGCCTGCATACACTAGGACTTGGGCTCATCTCAGCCACGAGACTTTGCTATGTCTCTGGCCTATGTTGGAAACTAATTTGTTTCCCAGAACTTTTGATTGCAAAACGCCTCCCATTTGCTGGAGAACAGCACTGGGAGGCTCCTGAAGTCATCACGACATCATAAATCCCAACAATCACATTAATCAGGTCTCAGAGAGAAGGCAATCCATGGGGGGAAGGATGGCAGCTTACTATGACAGTGCTGAGCTTGGGCACAGCATTTTTTTTTTATATCATGAACTTATCCTAAAGCTTCAGTACGACATCTCTCTTTACTTCCTACTCAAGCCAATGGTGGCTCAGTGACGTGGGCACCCAGTTCTCTACTTGAACCTGGGTTGCCTGGCTCCAGAGTCTGTGTGCTGCCTCCTGCTGGACATTAGCTCCTGATGAGTGACTTTAGGTCATCAGATGGGAAAGGAAGGTGCGAAATAGAGAGGGAAGAAGACAGGGAGGTTCCCCCAAGCTAGGCTTTGGAGTTTCCCCCATTTTCCCATTTCCCCCTTCCAGTTCTTATTTTGTATGTGTACCAGCCAAGGGCAAGCAGGTGGAGTCTCCTCTCTTTGGCTCAAGTTTCAGCTACAGCAGAAGAACCTCTTCGCAGCTTTTCACTGTGCCCCAAGGTGCCCCATGTCTGTGCTCTACTGGGTCCTTTTCGATGACTCTGAGTGTCATCGTTCCCCCCCCCCCACCCCATTGACTTCCAGCGACCTTCAGATCTGATATATTAAATGTCTCTACAGGGTATTCCCATTGACATTGAGCGTGCCATCGAATGGAGCTCAGCAATAAAAGGGGGAGAATTAATAGGCATTTAAATTTCCGAAATTAATGACGAGAGGTCAGAGTCTTCAGAACATCTGTTTCCAGCATTTCCAAGGGACCTTTAATTTTGCAGCCAGTAGTCAGCCATGTGGTTTCCAGCAGTTAATAGTGGCTTTGCACAGCTCTGTGTGTCTGCTGGACAGAGTGTCTTAGCCCCATACACTCTGAAGAGTGGGATCTGTGGGTCGATGTCTGTGGACTAGTAGTTTAGAAACCCCATGTTTGCATTTCCCCATGTGTTAAGAGCTCTAGACTCTGTAGATGGGTTGCATGTATGAAAACAGAGACATGAAACCTGTGGAAATTGTTTTAGGAAAGTGGAAAGAATGGAAGGGGAAATGATTGACAGAGAGAGGAGACTGATTGGAATACTTTGTAAACATGGGTGGAAGTGTTGCAGTAATTCTCCCCCGCCACTGCATGTAACTAAAGTATACTAAGTTTCTGGGGGAGGGGGGTCCGTCGTGGGGCTTCAACTCTGGACCTAAGCACTGTCCCTCGACTCTTCAGCTCAAGGCCAGCGCTCTACCACTTGAGTCACAGTGCCACTTCCAGTTTTCTGGTGGTTAATTGGAGATAAGTGTTTCATGGACCTTCCTGCCTGGGCTGCCTTTGAATGCCGATCCTCAAATCTCAGCCTCCTGAGTAGTTAGGATTACAGGTGTGAGCCACCAGCACCTAGTGTATGCTTTTTTTTTTTATGTGGGTACTACAGCTTGAATTGGAGGTCTGAGCATTGTTCCTTAGTTATTTTGTTTTGTTTTAATTAAGGCTTACACTCCACCACTTGAGCCACAGCTCTACTTCCAGCTTTTTGATGGCTAATTGGTGTTAAGAATCTCATGGACTTCCCTGGCCAGGCTGCTTTGAATGGTGATCCTCAGATGTCAGCCTCCTGAATAGCTAGGATTACAGGCATGAGCCACTGGCACCTGGCTAATGTATGTTTCTCTTTTCAAAAAAGTTGTAGACATTGAGAGTTCAAAAGAGTAAGTAGTCCTTGTACTGAAGAAGGGGATCTGCTACTTTCTAGAGCTGCATTGTCCAATATGGCAGCCACTGGCCATGGATGACCGTTAAGCAACTGAAATTCAACCCATCTGAGCTGAAAGGTGCTGAACTTGCAAACATTACCCTAGATTTCAAAGACTTACTAGGTAAGGAAGTGTAAACATCTCATTAGCCAGAAGTCAGTGGCTCATACCTGTAATACTAGCTACTCAGGAGGCTAAGATCTGAGGATCACAGTTCAAAGCCAGCCTGGGCAAGAAACTCTGTGATACTCTTTTCTTCAATAAACCACTCAGAAAACTGGAAGTGGTACTGTGGCTTAAGTGGTAAAGCGCTGGCCTTGAGCTGAAGAGCTGAGGGATGGTACCCAAGCCCAGAGTTCAAGCCCTATGACCGACACCCAAAAAAAATCTTATAAATAATTGCTGTATTGATGAAGTTAGTGAAACAGTATTTTGGATATATTCTTATATAAAAATGTTATCAAAATTAATTTGTTTCTCTTTTTGCAATAAAGGAGATTTATTATGTTGCAGCTATGGAAGACAGCACCTCAGTACATCTTCAGTGGTATAGACATTGGCTTACGTTAGAGAGAATGGAGTAGGAAGGGCAAGGAATGAAAAGGGTATTTATTAAAAGCAATCTCATCTTGCAGGTCAGCAGCTGGAGAATTTTAAATTGCATACCTGATTCACATGCTTGTATAAGACACCCTTGCTTTCAATTTTCATTAGCTTGGTAGTTCTCTGGTGAGGAGAGTGGGTGGATTTCCTAGGGTGTCTTCTGGAAGCTTTGATGAACTCTTCGGTGTCACAGTGTTGGAGTTGGGGACTACTGATATGTAAACTGTTGGGTGAGTGTAACATGGGAAGTCCCATAACTACCAGAGCAAAACAGTCAGACACAAGAAAAGCAATATCCCAGGCCAGGTGTCATGGTTCATACTTGTGATTCCAACTATTCAGAAAGCAGAGATAGGAAAGTCACAGTCTGAGGCTGGCTCAGGAAAAGTTGACATGAGTCTCTATCTGAAAAGTAAAATAAGGTAAAGACATTGGGAATGTGGCTTAAGAGCTAGAGCGCTTGCTTTGCTTAGGGAGGTGAGGCCCCGAATTCAGTCCCTGCTCCACCAAAATTATCCTTTGATCTTTATCACTTTGAATGTCAACAGGATGCCAGCATTTGAGTATGAATCAGAGTCCAAGGGTAGAAGACTAATGCCCAACAAAAGACAGGCATTCAAAGAGGGAGCACAAATTCTTCTCCCTTTTTGTTCTATTAATGCCTTCAGAAGATAGGAGAAAAATTAGTTTTAATTATCGGAGCCCAGACCAAATCCTCCCTTTCTTTTTTCCTTTCCTCCTTCCCTCATTCCCCTTTATTTTCCTTCCTTCCTTGCTTGTATCTTTCCTTCCTTCATTCTTTCTGTCTTTCCTTCCTTCCATTCTTTTTTCCCTCTTTCCTTCCTTCTTGGAATCCAGCAACTGCTTAATCAAGGAAGGACGTACGTCTTGTTTTATCTTGAACAAAGTTGTTCACCACTTAGAAATTCAAAGCACTGTTGCTAGTGCTGCTCCGTGTTTGAATTGCCAGCATAACACAGGACCATGGCATTTCCCATAATGCCAGCAGGAGACGCAATCCTCTATCACCTTTACTACAGCTTGCACTGTGTCTGCACTTGAGTCCTTGTACATGGAAATGAATGCCATTTTACAGAAAGTGCTTTTCCTTTGTTTCTCTTTTATAAAACATTTGGGATTTTATATCAGTTTTTTTAACTTACATGTGTACATAAACTATACTGCTAAAGAGTAAGGTTTAACAAAGCATTTTTTTTACAGACATGCCTTATTGCACTTGGTAGAATACAAACCATTGCTGGAACACATGCATGATGTCTCTGGACTCCGGAATGGGAAGGCAGTGCCCAGGTCTGCCCTACAGTGGCCCTTCTTCCAAACAGCTCTGTGCTTCTTGTACTCGGCACTCACTCATTACCCATCCATTGCCACACACATACATTTATCATCTTCTCTCTTGTAAGGAAGAGCAGGGGTCCTTCCTGTGGGATCCAAGCATGTACGAGCTATGCATTGGACATACTCTCTACCACAGAGCCCAGCACAGGTCAAGCAGGTGTTCTACTTTGTGAGTGAATGTATTAATTCATGGAGATAAAGGGGACTTGGATCCAGAAGACAATAAAAGTTAATGGGACTGAGTGCCACTGGAGGAGTGGATGTGGTTGACAATTCCAGGGGACCCAAGAAGTTGGGCTTTGCTAATAATAGTGAGCCTGCAGTGGTGTACAATTATGTAAGTTCTGGTCAAGTTTGAAGGCCTTAGAAGCAGAAGAGAAGATGGTATGACTTTAGTCTGAATCGGAGTCCAGAGGCAGAAGATCCAAGTACAATCACCCACACAGAGAGAGAGAGAGAGAGAGAGAAAAGAGAGACAGACAGACAGACAGACAGACAGAGACAGAAAGAGACACACAGAGAGAGGAAACTTACTTGTACTGTTTTGTTCTGTTGAAACCTTCCTTTGGGGAGCACTGTTTTACAGAGGCTGGATTTGTCTCTAGCAAACGTTCTTGTTGCCCCAGTATTGATTCCTAACCTGAGACCACCATGCTCATCCCCCACCCCAAACAGTGTTTGGAGATTAGGATTACCTGGTGGAAGTGCTAGAAGTCAACCCATTCTGGTGGAGGGGAAGTTGACAATGGATAACTGGAAGGGCAACTTCCTTTTACCCTTCCTCTCCCTGATTCTTCTCTACAAAGTTCTTCGAAGTGTGTGCAGCACATCCGGAGCTTCACATCTGGCCTGTACGATGTGGAGGAACAGAGCATTCTTCCTCAGTAGAAGGTCTGGATGCACATACATGAAGTGTTCATGTATAAATCATATAATAACACAGTGCACATGGAATTAGACAAAGACTTGAGTGTTTTCCTGCTGGACTCAGAAACAGCTTAACTATTTCTAAGCCTTAGTCTCTTAACCTTAAGGTGAGAATAAAACTTAAAAATATATCCACTGAGTTATTGTGAGGGTCAGATAAAATATGATGTAAAACATAAGCCCTGATACTCAACTTGTACAGTCTGTTAAGTACTAGATAAATATTAAATGAAAAGCAATGTTAAACAAGACGATAGGAGGTTAAAGAGAAAAAGACTTTTGTCTTCACTGTATTCAGAGCCTGACCTGTGTGTGACTCATTTCATTCTGCCTGGCTCCTCTTCCTTCACCCCTTCACATCTCCTGTCCATTCCTCTCACTGGCTGTGAGTCACAATAACCTAATTTACACAGATGTATCACACTAGGTGGTTGCTAGCCTCCAAGATGGCTTCAGTGACCTCTGCCACCTTATTTGTTATTTTTGGGGTCCAGTCATGGGGCCTGAACTCTGGGCCTGGGTGCTGTCCCTCAGCTCTTCAGCTCAAGACTAGCGCTCTACCACTTGAACCACAGCGCCACTTCCGGCTTTTTTCTTTTTGCTTATGTGGTGCTGAGGAATCGAACCCAGGGCCTCATGCAAGCACTCTACTACTGAGCACCTTCCCAGCCCCTGTGGGGAAGATTTTTGACTCGAGATCATACCATGTTCGTG
>NW_012267217.1:24480354-24530924 GCF_000151885.1 Dipodomys ordii | reverse complement strand
CTCTCTCTCTCTCTCTCTCTCTCTCTCTCTCTCTCTCACACACACACACACACACACACACACACACACGCATGCATGCATGCACATATACACACACAAAGCAAACCACTTCTAAGCAAATACTAAATCCTCAGCACCAGAGAATATTACGATTTAGATATGAAATTGAAGATGTAGCTATGAAATACTTTGTTATGATGGCAGAAAGATTCAATACATTGTTCAGAAAATTATTTAGTTTTAAAAAGTGGTTTTGAAGGTAAAAACTGGATCTGCAGCCAAGAAAGTATGTACATTTTTTGGTGGATTTTCACAGCTTCCCACCAGGAGTAGAAATCAGGCCTCATGGTGGAAATGATCCAAGAACACAGAAAATCGAATCCCCCAAATTGGAACGGCTGAAGTGCATTGGACTGTTCAGCCCTGTGGAGAGTAAAAGGAAATTAATCTTTTGGAGCTGATCCAAAGGAGAAGATCATACATTAGATATTCATTTAAGATGGAGGAATCTGAGCATTCCATTGTACCCAGATGTAAGGTGTCTTGGATGTTCTTCAACAAAGTAGGAAAGGGATGTAACTTTTTTTTTAAGAAACAGTATACTAAAGCTCTTCTTAGCAAGGTATTCTCTGCCATGTTGGCCATTCATTCCAAGAAACTAGCTTGGCCAATTATGGAAGCCAAGTGGGAAATGGATGATCATTTGTCTTCAGAAAGCAAAAGACAGCTATTTCTATGTTTTCATTCTGAGTCCTTGAAATTGTCTCAAGCATCCTTGAGCACTGGGCACTGGTGACTAATGTGTGTAATCCTAGGTACTCCGATGGCTGAGATCTGAGGACTATGGTTCAAAGACAGCTCAGACAGGAAAGTGCAAGAAACTTTTATCTCTGATTAACCAGCAAAAAGTCATAAGCAGAGCTATGGCTTAAGTGAAAAAGTTAAGGAACAGCACCCAGATTTCAAGCCCCAGTATGAGCACCAAAAGCAAACAAAGACCTTGAGGATGAAGCCAATGTGTGCTGAGCACAACTGAGAAAGGAAAAGTAAGAATTTGCAAAAGCTGCTATGGATCTAAGGGATTTTGATGACCCTAAAGAAATGCTTCAGGGAGAGTTAGCATGAATCATCTACACAACTTCTGCAGGCAAGATCAAAAGTTGTGTGTATCACTTCTTTCTGCCATAGCTATTTGACTTTACCAAAGATCTACAAGAAGAACTTGATGGTGACCTTCAGGGTCAGCACACAGAAGACCCTCTCTCTGAGGAATATGTGGAAAGAGAGATCACATTTCAAGCAAGAAAAGAGCAGCCTCCACAGAAACAAGCAGAGCTGTGGAGTTTGGCCAGGAAAGGAGAGGTGCTATGCTATATATGAGGAGATAATGAAGACTCTGCCTAAGGAGGCCTTGTAGAAGGGTTATATCAATTTTTGCTCTGAATGATTGTGTGTGTGTGCACGCATGCACACACACACACACACACACACACCAATACTAGGGCTTGAAGTTAAGGCCTGAACACCCTTCCTTAGCTTTTGTACTCATGGTTAGTGCTCTACCCCTTAAACCATAGCTCAACTTCTGGTTTTAATCATGGTTAATTGTAAATAAGAGTCACATGAACTTTCCTGCCTAGGATGGCTTCGATCCTCAAATCTCAGCCTTCTGAATAGCTAAGAATTATAGAGATAAGCCACCCACACTTAGCTAGAAAGATTTTTTTCAAAGAAGACCAGTCATAAGTTCCTCAGAGGGAAGAGGCTGGAAAGAGCAGCAACTGAGTTGCAAAAGACACACGAGTTCTAAGTCCTTTCAGAACTCCAGGACAAGCAGGACAACTTCTTTAGGGGAGCTTCTAGAGGTGGCAGAAGCCGGGAGAGGATTGTCCAGGTGATGCTGAAAAGTGTAACACCTACATTGGGTCCTTTGTCCTCCTGGTCTTGAAGAATGAGTCCACCGAACAGAGAGAATAATAAAACAGCAAAGATTTATATAATAAAAAGATAAGCAGAGCTCCCACTAGATGTGAAAGGTCCCAAAGGGAGACACTGCCTGGGGTACATTATGCAGGGGTTCATAAGGTGTCTCTAGGAGAAAGCTACATGACTCTCATGCTCATTGTGCAGCCTGTGGGCCATGTCAGTTGCCAGATCCAATAAAAGAGTCCCCACAGCTCTCCAGGAGCTGTTTTGTCCCTCTGATTGGATGGATGCCCCTGACAGTGCACACCCCTGGGAGCCAATCATTCTTTTGTTCATGTATAAGTTTTCTAGGGGACAATGAGTCATGATATCATGCTCAGGAGCATATCTTGTCCAATTTAATCTTCACAACAGACAGAATTCTCTATTCTTTACCAATTATGAAGAATTTCAGAGAAGTTATCTCCATTCTGCTTGTGTGCCATCAAGTGCCTGTGTTATGTGGACTCAACGTCAGATCTTCCTGATTCCCTAGTGCTTGTTCTTTTCCCACTCACTGGTTGCCTTTAGAACTGTCTTTTGTGGACACCAACAGGAGAGATTGGAAAAGCCTGGAAGGGCCTGGGACTCTTGCTCACTACTGCAGTGGCTGGCTGGTATTACAGGGTGGTACCAATGAATGGACTGGTCCAGTGCTCCCCAAAGCCAGCATGCGGCAGTTTTTCCCAACTACGATTGTAAATAGCTGATACTCAAGCTTGGATCATTAGGCAGCCTAAACTGGCTCCGACTTGATCCCCACATCTTCCCCCATGTTTAACTCAGAAACTTGAGTACAATGCAGGGAGGCTGCCACCGGCGAGCAGCAAGTCCATCTCCCTGGTTCCCAGGCTGCCCAGAGAGCAGGGCTTTCACATGGCAGTTCCAGTCTGTTCCAGGCATGGTCTCCAAGTGTCTCTGGGGCCCTGAGTGTGGCCTCGTCGCCTCCTGGTCCCTTCTGTTTAGATGGTGCTTGACAGTTTATGCTCACAGACATTTCTTGCTGCTTCTGCTAAATTGGGAGTTTGCAAACTCTTGCCAGTGGGCTGAATCCTGCTAGTAGCCTATTTTTGCTATTGGAACTCATCCAGCTCATCCTTTCCCGACTTGTCTGCTTTCCCTGCCTTAGCGCCATTGAGTGGCTGCTATGGAGTCTATCAATAACCCTCACAGCCTAGAACATTTGTTCTTGGCACTTTACAGAAAACATTTGCTGGTGTGCTTTAAACAGCAACATAAGAACATGTAATTATTCTCATTCTTTTCATTCTGAGGTAGAAAGACAAATTTGACTTAAAAAAAAAAAGCCAAGTGGGTCAGCAAGCACTTAAACATGCCCTTAAGAACACAGAGCTGGTTGGCAGGGCCAAAGCAAAATCCAAATGTTCCTACTCCAATGCAAGAATGTGTACTGGAGAAAGGAAGAGTAGGAGGAGGTAAGAGGAGGGAGGAGACGGTGGAAGGAGGCAGGAGAAGGTGGGAGAAGATAGGCGATTGGCAGTAGAAAGGGAGGGCTTCTCTGAAAGCCCTTTAGGTCTGCTATGTCTTGGAGAACAAAATGGCTGTTACCGGCAGTCAACCCAAGAGAAGACCACACCAAACTCAGGTTTCAGGTTTAAAATACCAAAGGCTCTATGATATTGTATTCGCTTTTTATCCCCTAATTCCAAAAACAATCAGAGTCTTCCCAACCACTAGGTGTGCAGGATGTAAAGGTGGACAGGGACTTATGGGAAGGAAGCAGGAGTCTTGGAGTGGAGCCAAGGGACATCTTTCCTTACCCCACACCCTCCCAGCCCCCTACCATACACAGAACTGGATTGGCTGAGACAGCCAGGGTAATAGCACCCTTTCCAGTACCACCTAGAACCAAGGACATTTCTCACTGGTTAGTCTCAGGTTCTAATCCTGATGCACCTCATATATATATATATGTATACATACACACACACACACACAACACACACACACACACACATATGTATGAGAGCAGTGCTTGAGTGAGAAGACCAACCAAGAAAGGAGAAGGGGGAGGAGTCAACTTTGGAGATGGTGCATAGCAGCAGCACTAGCAGTGGGTCCACAGGGTCACAAAGCTCAAGTGGCCAAGTGCATGACTGCATCTCTAAATGCTCCTCCTCGATGGTGCACAGTGCAATGTACAACCCGTGCAGCATTCATGGCTGCTCTGAGAAGGGCCAATTGGCTCAAAGTTTCCAGAAATGGATTTTTGGAAATATTGGGTTAAGTCCAACACAACAAACATATATACCTATACATACACTCATGTATATATGCATATATATTCATACACACAAGTATTTGTATGTAAGAAAGAAGGAAAGAAGCAGGATCAAACTAAAATAAGTAAAGAGAGCAGCACAGCTCCAAACTTTTGTGTTGATCTACATTATTAATGACCAAGGCCTTCCCTGCCTTGGAGACAGAGATCTAATAGAGGTTTTAAGAAGTCATTTTGCATGAGAAGGTCAAAGGGGAGGAGCAAGAAATAGGCTGATTTGGGACCCGGGCACTCCCTGGCGCCTGAGTTTCTCCTCTCCTCTCCTCTCCCCCAGAAGGAAGAGCGCTCCCAGCTAGCCCTGCTAGTGGCACATCAATATTTTTCCATCAATTTTCTTCCAATCCCCTTAAAAACAAGATGTTATCAGCAGGAGCCAATTTCATGAAGACTAAGGAAATGAAGTGCTGGGCTTTCTGGGAAATGTGGTAGGCTCCCAATCTCCCAGAGGACTTGGGGACACACTGATGGCTGGGCACCACCCCCCAAGCTTCAGATTCAGTAGTTCTTTGGATGGGATTCAGGAGTTGGCACTTATGACAAATTCCCAGATGACCCTGATGCTGCAAACTCAGGGTCCACACTGAGAACTTGTATATGGGAGAATGGTAAATTTAACAACGGGGGCCTTGGATTCGGACTGCCAGCATCTTTGCCTTTGCTCCCTCTGTGACCTGGAGCACATTACTTAAATTAGTCTGAGTTTGCACTGCTGCAATGAAATACCCCAGGCAGCTGACACACAGAGAGAGATGCAGTAGCGAGTCAAGAATCAGAGGGAAGAGAGAGAAAACATGGAGATCCCATAATCCTCTTTGAGTTCCCCGTCCCCATTGGCTTTAAAACCTCCCACTTGGGCCCATCTCTTAAAAGTTTTCCTACCTCTTTGGGGCTGGGAAGGTGGCTCAGTGGAAGAGTGCTTGCCTTGCATGCATGAGGCCCTGGGTTCGATTCCTCAGTGCCACATAAGCAGAAAAGGCTGGAAATGGTGCTGTGGCTCAAGTGGTAGAGTGCTAGCCTTGAGCTGAAGAGCTGATGGACAGCGCCCAGGCCCAGAGTTCAGGCCCCATGACTGACCAAAAAAAAAAAAAAAATTCCCTACCTCCCAAGAGTGTCACCCTAGTGACCATGGTTCTCTGGGGAGATCCAACATTCACACCATAGCATTATTCAAATTCTTTACACCCACGATCACTGATTTTGGTATTTTTTTAAAAGTGAGATTAAATGTGTTCATGACACACATACAGCACAATGCGTAAAATGCAGTCAGAAGTCCCTGGCCTTCAGACCCCTGAGCTGAAGAGCAGGAGCCTGATGAGGAGTTGCACAGTAAGAAGAGGGGATGGTGAGACTGGCAGGTGGGGCCAGCTGGTAAACAGGAACTCTCCAGCCCCATATATGTCTGGGGGCTGCCTGACCATCCTCTCTGCCCACTGGGAACCAGGAGGAAGAAGAGGTGGCCGGTCTTAAGCACTCTCCATTTGGTCAGTACTTCCATCCCATTTGATCTTCTCAACAACCTGTAAGAAGAACCTTAGGTAGATAAGGACTCCTGGACCTGCAGATCAACAGTTCAGCCATGGTCAGGAAGAAGAGACACGGGTCAGCTCCAGGCAGCAGCTCCCATCAGGCTCCCTTCCTAGCCTCTTGCTGGCCAACCTCCTGTCCAGGTTCCTTACTGATCTTCTGAAGTCTGAAGTCTGGGGTCAGGCTCATGTTCCAAATGAGGCCGGTAGCATAACTGAAGATGACATTCCCCCTCTCACAGGGTCTTGGGACTTCCTAGAATGGTAGCTTCTACATCAAAAAAAGAAAATCCTCAAGGATCAAGTATAGGGTGGGCTCCTTCCAGGGGGCTTAGCGAGCGGTCCTCAGTGCTTGAGGACTAGTATATGGTGGTGGCTCAATAACAGGCAGAAAGGAAGAGTGGGAAAGAAAGAAGGCTGGGTGCTAGTCAACTGATGACCCCTTTGGGGGTCATGTAATTGATTTGTAGTAGAACACAAGATCATATTCTAACTGTTTTTAATTGTGGGAATGTCTCAGGTACACTGGCTCATGCTTGTAATCCCAACTGCACAGGAGGTAAAGATCAGGAGGATTGGGATTGGAGTCTGGACAAAAAGCTAGTAAGACCTCCATATCAATTAATAAACTGGGCATGGTTGAATGTATCTGTGGTCCCAATTGTACAAGAAGCCCATTCAAAGTCGTATTGTGGTCTGAGGCTGGGCCCAGGCAAAAAATGAAAGACCCTACATGACAAATAATTTTGGCAGACAAGGGTTGACAGAGCACTTACTTAGCAAGTATAAGGTCCAGTCCAACTGGAGAAGGAGAGGAAGAGGAGGAAGAGGAGGAGGAGGAGGAGGGGGAGGAGGAAGAAGAAGAAGAAGAAGAAGAAGAAGAAGAATTATTTCAAACCTAGTGTCAAGGAATGAGATATGGCACAATGGGTGTCATTTAGCACATTTCATATCACATCATGAAATGCCTTCAAACTCTTCTTACACGTAAGGGAGACTGTGTAAAAAATCTCTATCCTAAAGACATTTACAATCCCAAAAGGCCCATTTAGTGGCCAAAGATTATCTAGTGCTGATAAAAGGAGAAATGTGGTTAAATCAGAAAAACAGACAAGCTGGGATATGTGGGGGACATATTAATTTTCAGGCTGTTTCCGTCACTCCCGAGGAGCTTATGAGGTTTGTGATATGTTTGTGTGCATGTAGCTGTCACCCAGCTGTAATTTACAATGTTTCCTTGGTTGACAAGGGGCAAAAATAGATTCCTGATGACAGCCTTTGTTCCTATGGGCACTTCAAGTCCCTCTGATGATGTCCCTTGGGTTGAAATTGGATCGGAAAGAACACAGGAGAAAAAAAATAAAAGCACACCTTTCCTTAACAGAACAATGATGAAAGCACACAGGGCAGGAGGCTGCTGCAGACAGGGAACTTTCTCTGGCTTTCTCTGACACCTACCTGCTGTTGGTGTGTCAAGCAAAAGCAGGGATAGGGAAGTTGGCCTGGGCACAGCGAATTCAGCTGAGTGACCAGGGCTACCTTGGCCGGTTTGTGGGAGAAACAGTCAAACATCTCAGGACAAGAAGTTACTGCAGAGCAAAGAGCAGTCAATTCCTGACCCCTTACAGCTTCTCCTTTTTAATGATGTGGCCTTCCAAGACCTGAAAGCATCTAAGCCATCAGCACACTGAAATGTTAGGTGTTGGCTTTGGCTTCTCTAGCCCCATAGCTGCCATCCTTGCTGAGCCACCTTGCCTAACTTTGTGGATAAGCCTCAACAAAGCCATGTACACATGTAGGTGTACATGTTCTCTCTCTATTAGCCCCATCACTCCACCCCACAAGTAGTCTGGGATTATAAACATGAGTCACACTCCTGGCCCAAGATCAATATTTCTAACATGTTCCCATGCTGGTTTGGGAACCCCTATATCATGTGGTCACACAGTCTCCTTCCAAGGCCTTACAGAGAAGCTACGGATGTGTTTATACCATCACATATATTTTTATAAAATAAAAAATAGGACCTATGACGATTATTTTCTTAAAGGTGATTTCTTGCACGTGTGTATGCTATGGGTTTTGCATACCCTGGATCTGACTAGACCACAGTATCCTCCTTCAGCCATATTTTTCTTGCTTTTTATCTCAGATCAGATCTGTCTCCTATTACAAAGTCCAGCCAATGAGGCAAAGCTGCCCCCAACCCAGCAGGCTAGGATTTTCTAAAGTACTTAAGTCTGGGCACATAAATCCAGCATACAATCTGTCTGCAGGCTTCAGATAAACAGAGGATTCGCATAGCTTAATGTATTAAAGTGATCTCTGGGGCTATCAAGACACCCTGGTGGGAGGCTGATTTGATATCTTAAGGGATGTCATTCACACTCTTTGTAGAGAGATTGCTACCCAGACCTGGGAAGTCAGCCTCTGGCCTGCATTAGTAGCAATAAGGAAGCCCCTTTATTTAGTATTGGAAAGGGTCTTGCTGTCAGATGGTGAGAGCCAGAGAAGAGTGGGTGTCCTCCCCTGCCCCTCCCCCTTACTCCAAGTCTTCCATCAGCAAGAACTGTGGGGATCCTTCAGCAAGGATTTAAGAGCCAGGAAAGAAGAAAGTGAGGAAGGAAAATCTCTGCAGGTCTGTCCAATTGGAATACAGTTGGGGCCACAGATAAAATTTTGTAGCTGCACTTAAAAGGTCCAAACCAAGTCAAATTCATCTTAACAATCTATTTTCATTACACTAATATACTCAAATTATCACATCAATGTTATAATCAATACAAAAACAATGAGATATTTGACTTCACTTTTCATGGTTTTTAATTTTCCTTTTGATCATACTGAACTCACAGCCTTATCACTTGTTCAGCAGATGCTTTACCACTTGAGCCACACCCCTAGCCCTTGTAGTAAGCCTTTAAAGGTCAATGTATCTTTATATGTACAGTTTACACTTTAGAATTTACATCCCAATCCAGGCACTAAACTATCAACAGTGAAATGTAGTCTGAACAAGAGAACACAGTTCTGTTTGATGAAAATTTGCTCAGTTTTAAGATTTGTATAAAAAGTTAAATGAAAGCTTCGGAGTCTCCATTGAATTAGCTATATTTTACATATAGCTCAAAGATTAAACAAACTGTTAGCCCGGACCTGGGGACATCAGATTCCACAAAGCAATGGAAAGGTCTTTGTGATAAGAATAGAGCAGCTGTCTGTAGACACTACAGGAAAGACAAGGGAGGAATCTGGAATTTGTAAAAAAAAAAAAAAAAAAA
This sequence comes from Dipodomys ordii, assembly GCF_000151885.1. NCBI lineage: Eukaryota > Metazoa > Chordata > Mammalia > Rodentia > Heteromyidae > Dipodomys > Dipodomys ordii. The sequence goes on along the minus strand of NW_012267217.1, from coordinate 24,521,850 downwards.
GCAAGAGGAGGAAATCCAAGGTGGGTGGGATTCTTCATACCATCTCTGTCCCAGGAATAATGGCTTCTCCACTATGTCCACTGCTTACCTGTGCAGTACACAATGTGTGTGATAAGTTGTTAGACTCAGTGCAGTGGGTAGAAAGTGTGTCTCTTAGTCGCTGTTGTGTCTATTGAGCCAGGCTCTGTGCCTGATAAGAGGGCTTTCAGAATTGGAAGGAAGACTAAGTACCAAAAAAAATGCCCTAATTCCTTTCAAGGACAAGGTAAGGTGGGGTGTCAGAGATTCTGTCTATCCATGAGAAAATCAGCCCACAGGCAGAAATAATATCTGAGTGAGAGGAAAAGACCAGCCTGTGGCTCAGGCTGTACAGTGCTCCACATGATCTTGCACAGGTGAGAGACGTAGGCCTTGTGTGTTAGTGGATGCAGGCCTATGGCACTTTGCCAGTGGCTCCAAATTTGTCTAAGGAAACACAGAAATGGCCCTTCTTCCACACTGGCTGCCTTCCCAGCTTCTATCCCATTAAAGGCACTGCTCTCCCAGAGTGGAAATTGCTCCCTCTCCTGTGACATCCTTTCTGAGGGAGGCTCCTGTGCCATCTCTTCCCCCCCCCCCCGCTAGTGGCACAATCATGTCTCTCAGATATACAAAAGCCTAGCTCAGCTGGTCCTTGGTTGGCCAGTAGAATTGCCTGACTATACCTGCTACCCATGGCTGCTGGCTGGTCCCCTTGCGTGTGTTCTGGTCCCTTTCTTGAAATGGCCTCTCAGCTACCTTTTAGTCAATTCCTGCTCCACTACTAGGGAGGGGGCTCTCTGATCCTTTCATTTGGGTAAATCCTAATTCATAGCGTCCTGCTCTGAGCTTTTTCCCTGGACTGAGCAGGCTGTTAAGTGTTTACTTCTCTAAGTGGGACCACAGGAAGGATATGGCCCAGGGTTCCAATTTGTTCTCTCTTCACTCATTAATATCTGACCTGGCAGGGGATGTTTGCTATGTGTTTGATGCTCCCAGCTTGTTCCACTCAAGAAAATGATTGGCAAATGGGAACAAATCCATGTGGCTTCATGAATTGTATGGACTGTGTGGTATTCTGGGTACTTTGAGTTTTAGATCTACACAGGTAGAAGTGACTATTATACTTTTTTATTTTCAGTTAATGAAATAGGCTCAGAGGGGGAAATAGCTCCCTGAAAAGGACTCAGGTAGCACCCTCTGGTGTCTAACTCTATAGTTCACGAAGTCATATGGGACATGGTTGTACTTTCTCTCCTCAGTGATTACCTCCCCTCTACCCTCAGTGATTACAAAGATCTTACTCCATCATGCACAAGTTTAGAGCTTCTAACCAATAGCCTTCTGTCATCCATGCAGCTCTCTCTCTCTCTCTGTGTGTGTGTGTGTGTGTGTGTGTGTGTGCATGCATACTAATACTGGGGTTTAAACTCAGGGCCAGGGCACTCTCGCTTAGCTGTTCCACACCAGGCTGGTGCCCTACCACTTGAACCACAGCTCTACTTCTAGCTTTTTGGTGGTTAATTGGAGTGTCATAGGCTTTTCTGCCCAAGCTGGCTTTGAACAGTGATCCTCAGATCTCAGTTTCCCAAGTAGCTAGAGATTACAGGTATGAGCCACCAATAGCCAGCTATCACCCATGAGTCTTTGAAGATCTATTCCTTTTCTTCTATCAAGCTGAGGGGCCTTTGTGGGATTTGTGCCATTCATCTTTCTACAATCTACAGTTCTTGACAAGTTGTAAGTATTTTGTAAATATTTATTGACTTGGATTATCCATCAAATTATTTGTTGATTTATTCTGTGAAACTCTAATGGTGAATTCTCTGGAGTCAGGGCAGAAAGTATTTTTTGAGCAGATGGCTCATTCCAGTACCCATCAAATTATACTTGATGGGTCATTTTCTAAGTACAGGGCCAGCCCTGAGGCCGTAGATAGAACAAATTTAAATTCATGATGAATTCATTAAAAATTCTAGGACAAGAAATGTTTCAGAAGCACTAATGACATCCCCATTTAAAACAAAATTAATTCTGTATGGTTTAAATGTTATTACAGTGAAGTGCAAACCAATGTAATTGTGACGGGGCTCTGCTGCAGAAAATGGATCCATTAAGTCTGTCATTCATCCTTGCTTAGCTATTCATTTATATTGCTTGACACCTTCTTAGGTGCACCAGATAGGCAATGCAGATTACCAGACACTTGCTCAAATAATGCAAGGGACCAGGTATGCAGGCAAACAAGCTAGCAGTGCATGGCGAGGGCTCCTGCTCCAAGTGTGGTGTGACCACCAGAATACCTTGGAAGCTTGAAAGAAATGCACATGCTCAGACCCCAGCGCCAAACCTCCCTTCAGTTTAACCATGGCCCTTGGGATTAGTAGGGCCATTGAACTTGAAAAGCAAATCACTGTCCTGCAGGTGGTAACACAGGCCAGTTACATGCGGTAAGTGCTGAAGGGATGGAACCCTCTCAATAAGGCTTATCTTGGCCCCTGGGACCTTTGACTCTTGAAACCCAAATCACCACAGTCTGCCACCTGCATCATCGCCATGTCTTACTCCACTTTTCTTTTTCCATAACATTATTACCATTTAACATATACCACACAGGGCTGGGAAATTGGCTCAGTGGTAGAGCGCTTGCCTTGCATGCCTTAGGCCCTGGATTCGATTCCTCAGCACCACATAAGCAAAAAGAAAAAAAAACCGGAAGTGGCGCTGTGACTCAAGTGGTAGAGCGCTAGCCTTGAGCTGAAGAGCTGAGGGACAGTGCCTAGGCCCAGAGTTCAGGCCCCACGACCGGACCCCAAAAAAAAAAACATATACCACACATATATAGTGCACATTGTTCACTCTGTCTCCCTCTGCTAGAATTTCAGTCTGCAACGGAGTGGCTCTCGGTCCAGATTGCACACTGATAACAACTCTATGATTTGAGCGCCTCATGGCCAAGATGCTTCTCATGTTCCTCCAGTGCCCAGCACAGTGTGTGACTTTATAAATGCAAAATGTAGACACCTTAATAATCAGATAGAGATACTGCTGGCTGTTTCCGAGGCCCCAAAGACTCATAAACCTTGAGTCTTCCAGCTCATCTTCTGGCTTTGCCAGTCCTGGAGCTTGAACTCAGGGTCTGGGCACTGTCCTGAGCTTCTTTTGCTCAAAGCTAGCACTCTACCACTTGAGCCACAGCACCACTTCTGGCCTTTTCTGTTTATATGATACTGAGGAATCGAACCCAGGGCTTCAAGCATGCTAGGCAAGCACTCTATCACTAAGCCACATTCCCAGCCCCTTTCCAGCTCATCTTCTGAATTTGTAAAATAGCCTGAATTGGGAGGCCTTACTGGGAAGGGAAATGAGACCCTATCATCCACACAGGCACTTCTGAGATGGATGGAGTACAGAGAGGACATGAATAATGCTGTAGTGGGTCATCTCAGGTCATCTCAATGGGCTGTGACCACACCTCGGAGGCCAGTGAGCTCTGTCATCCTCTGCTATCCAATTATTGGAGGATGTATTAGAAAGCTGCCTCATACACACTTAGCTTTTCATATTTTCCTTACAAAATAGTGTATATTTTCTTTAGATTGTAAACTCATACTTTGGTTTATATAATACTCGATTATGCTATTTTCATTGGATGTGAGGAACAGATAAACATATTCATTTCCCAAAAGGGTCAAATATCCCATTGCAAAGTAGAAGAAATATCAAGTACAAGGAAGTAGAGGGCAAGGGTAGGGAGGAGGGGCCCACAATGGTCACATACAAGTGAGCTGAGAGTCCATGTCTTCTCCCCTTGCCTTTTTTTTTTTTGGTTGGTCATGGGGGCTGAACTCTAGGTCTGGGCGCTGTCCCTCAGCTCTTCAGCTCAAGACTAGCGCTCTACCACTTGAGACACAGCACCACTTCAGGCTTTTTTCTGCTTATGTAGTGCTAAGGAATTGAACCCAGAGCCTCATGCATGCAAGGCAAGCAATCTATCCCTGAGCCAACTTCCCAGCCTCCCTCTTGCCTTTTAAAATAAAAATAACATAAAAAATAAAAACCAGACAAAACAAACAAATAACTCTCTTCCCAATCTACCATTCTTTCTTTCTGTCCTAAGATGATCCCAAATAAATTTTGTTGTGGGCAGCACTAGAGTTTGAACACTGAGTCTCTTAGTAGGTAGGCATACTCTACCACGTGAACTATGGTATCAGCTCTTTTTTGCTTTGGCATTTTTCAGATAAGTTCTGTTTTTCCTAGAGGCTGGCCTCTGATCCTTGTGATTCTTATACCTGTGCCTCCTAAGTAGCTAGGATGTGCAAGTATATGCCACCACACCTAACTCTACTTGTCCTTGCAATTTTCTAAGCCTCCTCTGATCTTTTAGGTCTGTAGACATGTCTTCATAATGGTTCTCAATCCTCTTGCTTATAAGGGAGCATCATTTACTAAAACTTGGATGTGCTATTTTATAGTTACAAAATATGTGACAGTACTCTAATTTACTACCCGCATTAATATTTTTGCTTATGCGTTTGCCTCACACATCTCTTCCCTATTTGAAGAGGCATCACAATGCTCTGAAGATAATCAAAGAAGCTACTTGAGAATGACATGCTGCCCTTTGTGGGGAATAAACACCCCCACAGTGCTTGTGTTGAACTCCCATAATAATGAGCTCAGACAGGAACCCAACTGAGACTTTCACGGTCAACCCACCCAGCTGGGAGATTTGCATTTTACACAAATCATTTTATGATGCTGTAAATTTTACAGTTTTACAGTTATAGGTCTTAATAATCATGAAAAACGTTTCTGCATGTATCTTTGGTAAACAGAATTAAAACTTCCACATCATCTTTCAAAATGCTAAGTTGTTAATAGCTTCTCTAGAGCTTTGTGGCTTGCTATGACCTCTGATGATTCACCATTGGTTAGGCATATGAAAATCACAATTTAGGCTGATAAGTCTAATTTAAATCTCCACGTAGGTTTTTTTTTAAATCTCTTTATGGTCCATTTTTCTTGCTTCTTTTTTTCTTCTTTTTCAAGGTTAAAAAAAGTCATTTTACAAACAACCTGAGTACAAAACAGTAAAGATACCAATGAATAAACCCAGAGTATAGAAACACCACTGCATGACCTATAGCCATCTAATCTTCGATAAGGGAGCTAAAACAATAGAATGGAAGAAAGACAGCCTCTTCAGTAAATGGTGCTGGCAAAATTGGTTAACTACATGTAGAAAACTAAAGCTAGATCCTATATATCACCCTGCACCAGAATCAACTCCAAATGGATCAAAGACCTTGAAGTCAAAGCAGACACTCTGAAAACATTACAGGATGGAATAGGAGAAACCCTAGGTCTCCTTGGCACAGCCGAAATTTTTTGAATAGAGACCCGGAAACACAACAAATCAAAGAAAGGTTGGACAAATGGGATTGCATAAAGTTGCAGAGCTTCTGCGGGGCAATTGCCTTGGCCGGCAGGTTCATAGAAAGCCCACAGATTGGGAGATCTTTACTAGCCATACAACGGACAAGGGTCTCATATCTAAAATATACTTGGAACTCAAAAAATTAACCCCCCAACAACAAACCCTCAAAGAAACAACTGCCCAATAAATAAGTGGGCGAAAGACTTAAAGAGAAACTTCTCTGAAGAAGAAAGAAGGATGGCCAATAAACACATGAAGAAATGTTCAACATCCCTAGCCATAAAAGAAATGCAAATCAAAACAACATTGAGATATCACCTCACTCCAGTTAGAATGGCAAAAATCAAGAACTCTAACAACAACAGATGCTGGAGGGGATGTGGACAGAAAGGAACCTTACTTCATTGTTGGTGGGAATGTAAACTTGTTCAACCACTTTGGAAAGCAGTATGGAGGTTCCTCAAAAGACTTCACATAGAACTCCCCTATGACCCAGCAATCCCACTTTTGGGCATTTACCCAAATGTTTACAAACAAGACCACACTAAAGCTACCAGCACAACAATGTTTATTGCAGCATTATTTACCATAGCTAAGATATGGAACCAATCCAGATGCCCCTCAGTAGATGAATGGATCAAGAAAATGTGGTATATATACACAATGGCATTCTATGCCTCCATCAGAAAGAATGACATTGCCCCATTTGTTAGGAAATGGAAAAACTTGGAAAAAATTATATTAAGTGAAGTAAGCCAGGCCCAAAGAAACATAGGTCCCATGGTTTCCCTTATTTGCAATATCTAGTATATGTATGAGTCAAGCGGAAAAGGTCAGATAATGTGATGTCAGGAAAATGAACCCTTAGATATGTATCTTAATGTTTTTTTCTTTCATGCATGTGTTTCTAATGCACTTATAGGATTATCTCTTTGTTGCTTTGTATGTCCCTCCCCCACAGTATAACGCCTGCTTTCACTATATTTGATGTCAGTATAACTTGAGGAGGAGATGGGGAAAAACCAGTTGTTTAAGGATACAGGTGGGCCTGTTGCAACAATGAGAAGTATAAGTTGTCATGTCCAAAACGAGCTTTACAACGTTGGTGCGGGGAGGGGGGGAAGGGGGGGAAGGAAAAAGATTGGGATTGGGGGGGAGGGGGTAGGCTGGGAAGGGATGTGAAGGGTAAACAAAAGGAGGAGGCTGCAATGCTTGGTAAGAAATGTACGCATTATCCTGCCCATGTAATTGTAACCCCTCTGTACAGTATCTTCACAAATAAAATAAAAAAAAAGAAACACCACTGTATCTATTTCCACGCTGTTGCACATGCATTTGTAATGTTCAGTCACAATGTGTAATCCATTTTGTTGTTTTGCTTCATAGTTGGCTCTAAAACAAATCTGCTTTTCACTTGAAGTTTTGGACTTGCTCTCTTTTATATTTGCTTACATTGTATTGTAGGTCATGGAGTTTTTTGGAGCCCACTTAAGCAAATTTTTTGGATTTGGGTAAGCATTTGACTTAAAAGTCAAATGAACAGTGCATGCTATTCTGTGGGAACACATTTTTCATTTCACGGTATTTTCTGGATCAAGTCTGCACGGTGGGGTACTGGACATTAACTAGGAGATAAGTTCACAAGACACTTCAGCAAGCCGGGGTTTTCTTTATTTATTTCTTTTTCTGGTACTAGAGCTTTTCTGGTACCGGTATTTTTCTGGACACTGTCCTTAGCTTTTTTGCCCAAGGCTAGTGCTCTACCACTTACACTATAGCTCCACTTCCAGTCTTTTGGTGGTTAATTGAAGAATCTCATGGACTTTCTTGCCTTGGCTGGTTTGGAACCCAGGTCCTCAGATTTTAGCTTCCCGAGTAGCTAAGATTATAGGCATGAGCCACAAGCACCTTGCCAATAGATGACATATTACCCTCTCTCAAACGCTTCTAAATTTTCCTATGGTTTGCACAGAAGACATGTAAATGAGTCAGCAGGTCCGGTAAGCAGACTATATTGGTATCATCGGCCCCTGGCCACCCTTCTGGCCATGCTTCAAAGCATTCTCTTTGCTCTTGCCATCCCAGCAGCAGAGATGCTTTGAGGCCTGCGATGAAGTATGTATCTATTGAAGAATTTTCTTATCATTTTGCCACTTCATCCTTCAAGACCCAGGCTAAGCATTATGCCGAGGGCACCGTCCCTGACCACCAGGCAACATGTCATTCAACAATATGTTCACACATCGGCCCCTTTGCTACTGTTCTCTCCAAGGTATGTGGTATGCCACAATGTTACATATTCGAGTTTTGAACTCAAAATGCCTGTTCTTAGGGTGCACCTTTGATTCTAAAGTGAGGCCTAGGAATCTTTCCATCTCAAGTGCTCTGATGGAGGAACCTGCTTGAGAGCTCACTGAACTGGGAGCTTGGGACAGGCTAGGACAGGATCTTGTTCGTCTTTTTAACCTTTGTCTTTAGTAGGGTGGCATTTAGTAGACTTCCAGTTGGCGTGGAAGAAACAAGAAAAAGAGAGAGAAAAGAGGGGGAAGAGAGATAGAGAAGGATGGAGAGATGTAGGAGAGAGGGGGGAAAGATGGGGGCAGAGGGAGAAGGAAGGAAGGAGGGAAAGGAGGAAGGAAGCAAGCAAGCAAGGACAAAGGGAATGAGGAACAGAGGGAGGCAGGGGAAAGAGAGGGAGAATGAAAGCAAGAGTGATACAGGAATTCTAGGCTTATTGGAAAAATCTTATTCTCTGAGGAAAGTTGTGCAAATGAATAGAGGGAAGTGTGCAAAAAGAAGCCTCCTGGCTTCACGGTAAGGACAGGATCCATGAGATATGAACCAGAGATATGTTCAGTTGTAAAGACACATTGGCATCTGGCGGGGAAATTGTGAGCACACTCACACCATGGGACTCATCCCTGGTTTTCTATTAGCTTGAATTGTCCAGTCTGAACATGGCAAGCATACCAAGCAGCCTCTTCTCTGGGCCTGCAGTGGGTCAGTCACCAGTGGTAGTCTAACATCCAGCTTAAAAGGTGTTCTGCTTGTACAAGTCACCCACAAGTCCTGAGCTTAGCCAAGCATTTCCCTCCACAAAGCAAGCTTTCAGTTTCTTTTTTTAAGACACTGCAGAACACATGAACCTGGCTTATGGTTCCATCATCCAGCTCTCCCCCAAACACAGACCTACACCAGAAAATAGAACAAGAAAGACTTGAGAAGATTCCAGAGTAGAATGGGGAAAACTCACCCCTCTCTTGAGGGGAGTTCTCCAGCTCTCCAACAATGGCATCATTTTCTTCTGTACTGAATACCAAGACTGGGAATGCAGTCCATGCAGAGCCGCCAGACTTGTGCAAAACAGGTATCTGGTAAGTTCCTGCCACTGGTAACCCTACTTTTTAGATGAGATTAACCACATTCAGCATGGTATGGCCATAGACGCCTTAACCCTACTTTTAGTTTAGTTTAGTTTAGTTTGTTTTTGTTTTTTTTTGTCAGTCATGGGGCTTGAACTTTGGGCCTGGGCGCTGTCCCTCAGCTCTTCAGCTCGAGGCAAGTGTTCTACCATTTCAGCCACAGCGCCACTTGTGATTTTCTGGTGGTTTATTGGAGAAGAGAGTGTCACAGACTTTCCTGCCTGGGCTGGCTTTGAACCACGATCCTCAGATCTCAGCCTTCTGAGTAGCAAGGATTATAGGTGTGAGCCACTAACGCCTGGCTAATTTTTTTGTGTGTGTTAGTCATGGGTATACGCCTAATTGTTTGCAGTCATTGGAAAACAGATCTAAAAATTCTGGCAGCCAAGATGCTCAGGATAAGAAGCCTGGTCAAAGCACTCTGGAATTGCTAACTCTGGACTTTGTTTGTTTTTTTAATGCTAAATATATGCCTAGGTTGGGGAAAGAAAATTCATTGTGCAGAGCCCTGCATTTCAAGAATAAAACATGACTCAAGGAAGAGTTCTGAGCAACTACAGTGCAGTTCCTCTTGGGGCCCAGCCAGAGCTACCATGCTACAGTCCTTTTCTGGAATCTATACCAGGTCCTCTTAGGTAATCAATTTAAGAGGCTTTTATGAGATGCCAGAGCACATTACTTAGAGCAGTCTCATTTATTTTGTGTTACTTTATGTTTTTATTACATAGAATTTGAGTCAAATCCATTTGGCAATGTTTTCTAGTGGAGGGAGGCAGGAAGTGCAAGGGAATTTGTCATCTAGCCCCAGTGGCCAGACCCCAAAACAGCAACAGACAGTTCAGTGGTTCAGGGCCAGGAAGCACGAAACTGTTCCTTCTGTTTGGTGAGGTGGAAAGATCTTTATGATTCTCATCTTCATGCCTACAATTTTAAATAAGTTTTCTAAGGGGTAGTTCTGCTCACCATTGGTCTCTGGTTTTCTATGATAAAAATCCATCTTTAGAATAGAACTAGAATTCTTTGTTGTTATATGAAATCTGCTTCTATAACTTGATTTTAGTCCTTTTCCTTCCCTTCCCTTCCCTTCCCTGTCTCTTCCCTTCTTTTCCTTCCCTTCCCTTCCCTGTCTCTTCTGTATACCCCACATCTAGTTCTTTCTGCTGCGCAGGGGAGCCTGTTCTCCTAGGCATGGTCCCTCATCCCCTTTTCTACTGTATGACCTTACAGCTATAGCTTTTGCAACGAGGGGGCAGATGTGTAGTCTCTGTTTTTCTTAGTTTCAATGTCTCAGCAAAGGAATTTGACAAGTCTAGCCCATATGACTATAGTCATAAGCCATATGACTATAGTCCTAAGTCAGCTATTTCCTAGGTCTAGTCATGAGAGGCCAGGCAGCCAATGCAATGGACATATCCCACAGTATCCACATTCAGCCTGGCCTATCACCTTGTGGGTAGGAAAGAGAAGGGGGAAGCACTTGCCCTAAGTCAGAACAGCTAAAGAAACCCAGTGATCAGAAGACATGACAGCTAATTTTCCCAGATGACCTGGTTAGGACACTGCAGAGGAATGAACCATGTACAGGGTCTCAGATATGTGGGTGTTGTGGTCAGAAAGTGTGAGTCCCTCCAAAACTCAAATCTTTAAAAGCTAATTCCCAGTGTGATGGTTTTAGATAGTGTGGCGAACAGGTTATGAAGGTGGGCCCTTATGAATGGGGATTAGTGCCTTCTAGAAGAGGCTGGAGGGAACCTGTTAGTCCTTTGTGCCATGGGAGGTCAATTGGAAGGTGCCAGCCATGAAGCTCTCATGAGACAGTGATTCCATTCACCACCCGTAAAAGATCAGCAATTTGATAATAACCCAGTATGTAGTGCTTTGTTATAGAAGTCCAAACAGATCAAGAACAATGGGAGTAAAAACTGAAGATATACGCAGGAAGAAAGAGAGGAGTGAAAGAAGAGAAAAAAGAGATTTGAATCTCTTGATCTCTTGATCAAGAGCTGGAGTGACAAGGCTTCTCAGACTACACACTAACATCAATGGCTTCTGAGTACAGAGCATGTGTTCTCCTGTAGTTTACATCCTCATTCTACTCTGGATCTTCATTTCCAGGACATTTGAGCTGTAGTTTTGAGGTGTAGTTTGCTGGAGACAGAGTGGTTTCTGAAACTCGTTGCAAGTAGCCCCTAGAGATGGAAATAGTCCTCTGTTTTTTTTTTTAAGATAACCTAAGGAGTTCCTTGTTCTCAGGATTCCTCAATACTTTTTAATCATCATGATTAGCTACTCCATAGGCAACCACAGCACTTGTTATTTCTCTTTTTTTATTGTGAAAATACTGTACAGAGGGGTTACAATTACATGGACAAGATAATGAGTACATTTCTTATCAAGCATTGTAGCCTCCTCCTTTGTTTCCCCTTCCCATTCCTTCCCATCCTCCCCTGCCCCCCACCCAACCCTCTCTCCCCCTCGCCCCCCCACCAAAGTTTTAAAGTTCATTTTCGAAATAACGACTTGTACATCTCATTGTTGCAATGGGTCCGCCTGTAAGTTATTTCTTCTAGAAGATACAAACAATCGCCCTTGTGTGTGTCTGACAAAAAGAGTTGCTAGGATTTGATTCCCAAGTGTCATCCTGTCTCCTCCCCTTCCTCCTCCTCTTCATTCCCCTAGCTTCTCTCTCTCTCTCTCTCTCTCTCTCTCTCTCTCTCTCTCTCTCTCCCTCCCTCCCTCTCCCTCTCCCTCCCCCTCTCCCCCCTCTCTCTTTCTCTTTTTCCCTTCAGGAATGCTCTGCTTGAGAGAATGAATCCTGGAGTGATCCTAAGAACCAACATCTATTGAAAGCTTAGTACGTGCCAGGCACGCTTGTAAGCCCATTCCGTAATTACCTCATTTAATCCCCATGACAGCCCTGCAAGGCAGCACCATCCATATCTCGACTTTACAGATGGGGACTTGGAAGCAGAAAGGGTTTCTGTTACTTGTCCAAGATCACAGCACTGAAAGGAGGCTGTGACCCAAGTGGAGTAGCCACCGAGATCTTCAGCCTGCCTCCAGGCTCCTCCTCTGATCTGTTCTGCTCAGCTCTAAGCCTGGGGGGGGGGAATGCAATAGGGGTTGGGGAGGAGAAAGGAGAGCACAGAGTGGATTCAGATACATGGCTTGACAGGACTAGACTTAGTTCAACTGACTAGGCATGTGACAGGGAGGTGCATCAGTGTTCTCATGTTCATGTTTATATTCATTCTTATTCCATGAGAAGAATGAGTATCTCAAAAGTTTGTGGGGAAGATGAACTCATGACTGGAGCAGAATAACAGTTGAGTTCAATGGAAGCAGCTCTGAGTCTATCTATTGTGTCATATTATTGTTTCTGAGTCAGGCTTACCTGGAGCCATCCAGCTTGAACAGCATGAACATCTGGGACCAGTCTAGGCTGTTGGCTTGGTGATTAGGGATTCCTGAATTTTCTTTTCCAGAGGAATGTACAAGTCTTTGGCAACAGGGAAAGGATGGCATTCTGGATCCACTGTAGTGTGATAAAGTGTTCTTAGGCTGTGGCTCACTGATAATGGTTTATTTGATTTGCACTGCAGTGTCTGAGATAATAGGTGCTATTATCTTCTTTTTACTAATGGGAACTTTATTGAGGGACTTGTCTCCCATCACAACTGGGAAGGGAATAAACTAGTGTTCAAGCCCAAGCATTCAACTGGTAGCAACTCGACCTCCCAGCACAGTAAGTTGCACTGGAAAGGGTTGGGTAGCCATGATTTTGTATCTTACATGGTACCCTGGCTTTGTCTAAGGAACAGACCTGCTGTCTGCTCCCTGTCCTGTAGCACTTGCAGCCAACCATAATCTTAATAATCGTGGCCCTGCCTGTCCCACAACATCAATCCAGAGCACACAAGAAGAAAACAAAATGTCAGGAGAAAGAAAAATGTCCTTTGTGTAGCCTGGAAGATTCCAATTGAGAAGTTAATCCTGCTGCAACAACAAGACAACAGAAATGCGCAATTGTTATAGGACACTTAATTTGTCAAGTGATATTAATTTCACATTGTTTGCTGTTTACTTTTGTGGGAAAAAATTCACTGTTGTACTTCTCTGTCTCATGAACTGATGTCTTAAGATAACTATCATATTCTCCTTTATGTTCACTTTTATGTTTCAAAAGCATTTTTTCACTTTATAATTCCCTAGAGATTATATTACATTGTGCTGCCCCAATTATCACCTCTGTGGGCAGCCAAACTTTACACCTGAGTTCCAGCCCTGAAGTGACATCTGCAGGGGGAGGAAGGGAGTTATCCTTGTACAGCAGGGCTGGGAGCTACTTCTCTTTCTTCTCTTTTCTTGTGATCAAAGGAAGGTGAATGTAAGGGGAAGCCTCATCTTCAGAACTCCAACCCCAGCCCTATGTGTAACATCTATTACATTTTAGTTAAGACAGCCATGCGCTCTCTGTGTGTGTGTGTGTGTGTGTGTGTGTGTGTGTGTGTGTGTGTGCGCGCGCATACCAATACAGAGGCTTGAATTCATAGTCTGGGCTCTGTCCTTTAGCTTTTTTTTTGCTCAAGACTAGTCTTCTCCCATTTGCGTCACAGTTGTACTTCTTGTTTTTGCTATTAATTGGAGATAAAAGTCTCATAGACTTTTCAGCCTGGGCTTGCTTTGAACCTGGATCTTCAATATGAGCCTCCTAAGTAGCTAGAATTACAGGGGTAAGTCATCAGCACTAAGCACCAAGTGTTTTTTAAACAAAATTTTAACAGTTACATTTAGCCCTGAAATAAGAATTTAATGCTATCAAATTCAAATTTATTATTATTATTATTAAAATATGTTTCCATGATCAATCAGTATAAAACCACTGGAGAGATACATTTGGCAGTCTGCTGGATGGAGATGAAAATGTCAAGGTTAGTTGTTGGATAACTCTGGGTTGAAGAGCCTGGCTTAGATGCTCAGCATCATCTATCATCTTACCTCACACACCTGTCCAACCCATCACTGCAGTACTGGACCACACTGCTGCTCCCAAAATGCAGTGTGCACCAGGCAGCTTACCGTGAGGCCATGAGCAGCAAGGCATATGCTGATTCCTCCAGGGGAACCAGATCTGAAGGCATCAAGAAGGCAGAGCCCAGGGTATTCAGTCTTTCATCAGAACTCATCTGATTGGTAGAAAAACTATTGATTGGCAAAGAAGGAACCAGTGAAAAGGGAGAGGGACAGTAATGTAGTTCTGGCTGAAGCTTCTGCCCTTGGAAATGTCTGTCTTGGAAGGGATAGCTCAGTGGAGAGAGGAAACAGGCCTCCAGCAGTCATGGATTCACAGAGTTCTAGTCTCTGGGTGAAACGCAGAAGGATGAGCAGCAACCTAGTGGCGTGGCAAGTTCTGATGGGTCTGAATGTCTCTACCTCCAAGCTACAAGAACCTGACCTAGAAAGTAGAAGTGTGGCTTTAAGTGGCAGAGTGCCAGCCTTAAGCAAAAAAACAAAAACAAAAAAAACCCAACAACAAACAAGTGAAAATGTGAATTTAAACCTTAGCATCAGTACACACACACACACACACACACACACACACACACACACACACAGCCCAAACTCCAGAGGCCATCACGAGAGGAGAATAGATATGCAGGAAGTAACCAAGGGGACATTCATCTTTCTGGGTCTCTAAAGATCAGTTTTCTTTACCTCTTTTTTGAGGTCAATAGAGAATTGACAGCCCACCCTGTCCCTTACCCCCACCTTCAAGGCCTGGTGCATGGCAGACTCAGCAGACTTATTTGAATTCCTATCATGTTGCTTTGGCTGCTATGATCCCTGCCCGAGTCTGGCCACTCTCTCTTCCTGTGTTTTTCTTTTAGCTCTGGAGGTCCTCATTTGAGTCACCTTCCGACTTCCTGGAGTCTCTGTCTTGAGCATTCTTGAGGGATGTTTGCACAGAGCCAAGTGTTCTTGCAAGCATGGCTCTTTGTAAACAGAATTTTATTATTAGAAGAGGATGAATTTTTAAAAGACTAATTCTGGCCTTTTCATCACCAAGTGTAAGGAAAGTCTGCATAAAATTTGCTCCTTCTGACATAGCTAGCAAGATCAATAGAAAGCCCACGGACTGGGAGAAGATCTTCACTAGCCATACAATGGACAAGGGTCTCATATCTAAAATATACTTAGAACTCAAAAAAAGTAAATCCCCCAACAAATTCCCCAACAAATCCTCAAAGAAACAAGTGCCCAATAAATAAGTAGTCTAAAGACTTAAAGAGAAACTTCTCTGAAGAGGAAATAAGAATGGCCAATAAACACATGAAGAAATACTCAACCTCTCTAGCCATAAAAGAAATGCAAATCAAAACAACATTGAGATTCCACCTCACCCCAGTTAGAATGGCTATAATCAAGTAATCTAATAACAACAGATGCTAGAAGGGATGTGGACAGAAGGGAACCTTACTGCATTGTTGGTGGGAGTGTAAACTTGTTCAACCACTTTGGAAAGCAGTATGGAGGTTCCTCAAAAGACTCCACATAGAGCTCCTCTATGACCCACTTTTGGGCATTTACCCAAATGATCACAAACAACACCATACTAAAGCTACCAACACAATTATGTTTATCGCAGCATTATTTACCATAGCTAAGATATGGAACCAACCCAGATGCCCCTCAGTAGATGAATGGATCAAGAAAATGTGGTATATTTATACAATGGAATTCTATGCCTCCATCAGAAAGAATGACATCGCACCATTTGTTAGGAAATGGAAAGGCTTGGAAAAAATTATATTAAGTGAAGTAAGCAAGGCCCAAAGAAACACAGGTCCCTTGGCTTCCGTTATTTGCAATAACTAGTATAAGTCTAGGACAAACAGAAAAGGTCAAAAGCTTTGTACATATGACTATATAAGATGACGTTAAGTGAAATGAACCCCAAGAGGTTTTTTTTTCTTTCTTGCTATTGTTTTTAATGTATTTAAAATATACTATGCGATTAAAAAAATTCTCTTGTATGTTCTTCCCCCACTGTATTTGATGTCGGTGCCCTGCATCTTGTATATACATTTTTCTAATTTGGGGAGGGGAAGGGAAATAACAAAATGCTGAAATAAGGATATGGGTTGACCCATTGTAACAATGAGATGTACAAAACACCATGTTGAAAATGAACTTTACAACTTGGGTGTGGGAGGGAAGAGTTTGGGAGGTGGGGAAGGAAGGGATGGTAGGGGAAAAACAAAGGAGAAGGTAACAATGCTTGATAGGAAATGTACTCATTACCTTACTCATGTAACTGTAACCCCTCTGTACAGTATTTTTACAATAAAAATATTTTTAAAAATTTGCTCCTTTTTGTGGGTCAATAGTGGCTCACATTTGTAACCCTATCTACTTAGGAAGCCAAGATCTGAGCATCAAGGTTCAAAGCCAACTGGGAAAGGAAAGACTGTAAGACTCTTCAGTTAACCCTTGGAAAAGCCAGAAGTGGAGCTGTGGGTGGAGAACTTGGTGTCAGGCAGCCATCAAAACCACTGAGCCCCCAGGAGCAAGGCATCTGTGGGTGATGGGGCCTGCCCAGCAGGATGGCTCTGTTTAGCTTCTGAGGAATGTTTAGGAATATAGGTCCAGTGTGGCTTCTCAAATGAAGGCAGAAATGTGTGAGTTATGTGAAGCCTCTTTTAAATATTAGCCTCACATCCCCTCTCCCAAAAACATTTAAAACAAAAACAGAAAATGGTAATTGACAATGTGCATCTTTTAGATGCTAAGGTTTGTTGTGTCCAATTTATACAGAACATGGCACTGATCCAAACCTGGTATAGGATTGACTCACAGGACTTAATGTAACGTTAAAGTTTCCTGATGCCAAATTCGACCCTTCATACCTCCTAGCTGTTTACATTTCTAGTCTATTCCTGGGAAAGGGGGAGAGAGTAGCCACACACAATCACTGAACTTTCTTGAAAATTATCTTAATCTCTTTTAAAATCAAAACTGAAGTCTAGTTCTCAGACCTACAAATCTCGTTGTCTTACTTTATCTACCTTTATTGAGCTATCTACCTCTTTCACTAGCTTGAATGTCAGTTGTTTTTCTATTAAAAACAAAACAAACAAATCTGCTTTAAAGTGTCTGACCTGGAGCCCAGAAGATGGAGACAGAGGAATGGAAGCAGGCTTGGTAACAGAGCTGCAGGAGCAGCAGGAGGTGGGCACAGGTAAGGACACTTGTGTCTAATGTCCTTGGTGCTCCTGAGTTTTCCTTCTGGCTTTTCACAATAAGGGACCAAAGCCAAACCCACTGTGAGCCTATGTCTGCAAGGGGCCACATCAATTTGGAAGTTACTTTCAAGGATTCACGAGCAGGATTGCCATGGAAACCTGGGGTGGTAGGGAGGGGTGGTGGGGAGGGACAGCAAGAAGGGGTGGCAGGTGGAGGGGCATTTTACCAAGACAGAGACATTCTAGTTCTTAGAGGTGATTGGTTGAAAAAGAAAAATACCTTGACAAATTGTTGGTGTATTAATTTGAGGTAGAGTCAGACACTCTGCCTGGGGCTCTGAGATGCAAGTCATTCATTCTTTATGTCTTTAATCAGACTCTTAAGGCAAGACAGTAGGGCTGGGAGCCTTTTTTTCCCCTTTAATAATTCTCCACTTATTAAAACGAGTCCTACAGCTTTACAGCCTCAGGGAAGATGTGGCTCTGGACAACGATAACAAGGCCAGCCGGGTGGCCCCTTCTAACATCCTCACCAAGCTCATGTGTGGCTGCGGCAAGCAGCCAAGCCTTGGGTAGTCCCCACAGGGGACAATGGCAGAGGTATCCAGGGGAGGGTGGACCTGCTTCTTTGAGCTTCAGAACATGACACACCACCTGATTGGCAGGGTTTTCTTTTTTTAAAAAAACGTAAATCTTTCTTTAAGAAAGCAGCCTATCCAGGTACCAATGGCTCATGCCTGTAATCCTAGCTACTCAGGAGACTGGGATCTAAGGATCATGGTTCAAAGCCAGCCCAGGCAGAAAAGTCTGGGAGACTCTTATCTCTAAGAAACTACTCAGAAAAAGCCAGAAGTGGAGCTGTGTCTCAAGTGATAGAGAGCTAGCCTTGAGTAAAAAGAACCTCAGAGACCACACCCAGGGAGGAAAAAAAAAGGAGTGAGAGAAATAATGAGAAAGAGAAATAAAAAGAAAGAAGGAAGAAAGAAAGAAAGAAGGGAAGGAAGGAGAAAAAAGGAAGAAAGAGAGAGAGAGAGAGAGAGAGAAGCAGCCCAGCGATCAAGGCCCTTATAAGTATTAAGAGCAGAGACTGGGAGCAAGGAAGGTGGCTCAGTGGTAGAGCGCTTGCCTTGCATGCACGAGGCCCTGGGTTCGATTCCTCAGCACCACATAAGCAGAAAAAGCCAGAAATGGTGCTGTGGCTCAAATGGTAGAGGGCTAGCCTTGAGCTGAAGAGCTAAGGGAGAATGCCCAGGCCCAGAGTTTAGGACCCACAACCAACAACACAACAAAAAGAGCATAGACTGGTCCCTTCTACTCAGAGAGACAAGCATTCTCCTTGCTCTCCTCCTCACTTCCATGTTTCCTGTCTAGAATCTTCTGTTTCCCCAATTTCTTTTCTCTTGGGTAATGTCCATATTGAATTTTGCATTCATTTAGACATAGAGTTCAATCCCTTGACCTTGTTTCTTAATTTCTCTGGGCCACCAAGCTCTGCAAAGAAAACAGAAAAAAATGTCAATTTTGAAAAGCCAGAAAGAGAACCAAAGTCATCAAATCTCCCAGATCACAAATTTTATTTCAAATCCTCGTGAACTAGGATGCTACGCACACACCACACTGCAAGGCTTCAGGCTATCTTCCACACACAGGTGGCCAAATGCTTTGATTTTTCTGTCTAAAGTCTCCACAGTTTACCCTGAAGGTAAATTAACCTCCAGGGAATTACAAGTCATTAGATGACTATGTCTCTGATGTTAGTTTTCATCTTCCCTGGCAAGTCTTCTGATGACTTTAGGATTCTCAAACTACCCAGATGCCCCTTCTGGGGATGTGGACATCCCTTACCCGACCCTACCTGACACTACCCTTATAAACAAATGGCTGCTTCTCACCTGGGGCATGCACACTAGAGAGGCATTGGGAAAATTTTTTCCTAAGGGTGGATTGGATTAAATTATCACTTTAAATGGCAAGTACAGTGAATTAATACATCTTTCACTTCAGGATTTAGACTTCTGTTTTCTTTCAGTGTGGCGGGGTGGGGAAGCAAGTTCAGAAACACACACCTCCCCTATGACCCAGCAATCCCACTTTTGGGCATTTACCCAAATGTTTACAAACAAGACCACACTAAAGCTACCAGCACAACTATGTTTATTAGCATTATTTACCATAGCTAAGATATGGAACCAACCCAGATGCCCCTCAGTAGATGAATGAATCAAGAAAATGTGGTATATATACACAATGGAATTCTATGCCTCCATCAGAAAGAATGACATCGCACCATTTGTTAGGAAATGGAAAGGCTTGGAAAAAATTATATTAAGTGAAGTAAGCCAAGCCCAAAGAAACATAGGTCCCATGGTTTCCCTTATTTGCAAAATCTAGTATATGTATGAGTCAAGCAGGAAAGATCAGATAATGTGATGTTAAGAAAATGAACCCTTAGATATGTATTTAAATGTTTTTTTCTTTCATGCATTTGTTTCTAACTCATTTATAAGATTATTTCTTTGTAGCTTTGTATGTCCCTTCCCCACAGTATAACCCCTGCTTTCACTATATTTGATATCGTTATAATTTGCGGAGGAGATGGGGAAAAACAAGTCGTTTAAGGATACAGGTGGACCCGATGCAACTATGAGAAGTACAAGTTGTCGTGTCAAAAACGAACTTTACAACTTGGTGCGGGGGGGGGGGCGTGGGGGGGGGAGGATTGGGGGGGCGGGGGGAGGCTGGGAAGGGATGTGAAGGGTAAACAAAGGAGGAGGTTGCAATGCTTGATAAGAAATGTACTCATTATCTTGCCCATGTAATTGTAACCCCTCTGTACAGTTCACAAAAAATAAAAAATAATAAAAAAGAATGTCAAGTTGACAAGAAAAATAAAAAGAAACACACTAGCATGTGGAATTTGGGTCCCAGATCTCACAAAAATCATGTCATGAAACCCGAAGGAGCAGAAAAGGCCAGGGGATGGGTGGGGGGAGGGTGGAAATGGAGGATGGGCTCTGATCGAGGCAGGGGACAGGAGTCCACCATCACCAAGTGGCTTTTGCAGACCTGGGTGAGTGAAGCCAATATATGCTCTGTGTTGAAGAAACCCTGACTCTACTGAGCACAGGAGCGCCGCTCCTGGGCTTCTTTAAAGGGGAAAGACAGTATTTCTGAAGCTCCGTCCATCATACATGCCTCTAGACCTTATCTTTGGAGTCTTCTCACCAATCCTGAGCCTTAGATGCAATTCTGTTCAGCTCCCACTAAATGGATACCACAGGTCCAACTCTGTCCTTCTCCTACTAGTGGGAATGGAAGGGAGCAAGGGAATGGCTTACTGCAGTCCACCCAGATGATCAGGCAGAGGCTCTGGGATGCTGAGCCCTCCCTGAGCTCCATGTATACCCCAGCATACATAAAAGGTTTTTCCAATCTGGGCAGGCATAAGGGAGCCAGAAAGCAGTCCCTGGTATACTGCATCAAAACCAACCAATTCGTCAAGGCTAGGTTCTGGGTGTCTTTCCGTGCTAGAAGGAGTCTTGCCAATGGTGTTGGATAATCAACAAGTACAGGACCCCAAGGGTTAGAGGATGCCATTGTTCATGCCAGAGCTTCACAAAGGTTCTTCCTGCAGAGATCTGAGACAAGGCAACAGTGAAGGGCTTTATTGGATGTCAGTGTTTGGGGTAAAGATTGCAGGGCTTGGACTCTTTTGTTTTTGGAGCAGCAACACCTTTTCTGTTTCTGATCACATTCCTGTGAGAGAAGGCAGCCTAGTGAGCTAGGTTGGAGGGCTGTGTGATTCAGGGCAAATGCCGTTTCTCCTTTGTGATGAGTTTTCTCTCCTGTAAAACAGGCATAATACACACCTCATTGAGTTATTGTGATAGATGACAAAGAAACGTTACCTGATATATGATTTAGCAGGTGGCCAAATGCTACATATCTCTAAATGACAGCCATGATTATCCCTGTTGGAAGTGGATGAAAGCACCTTGCTGTTTCAATATAGCTTGGCAAGTCGATCCGGCCAGAAACAGGAAGTAAGTGGAAATAATTTTTGCTGTTCTTTCATCTCTAATCCCTATTCCCCCAAACTACAGATCCAATGATTACTTTATCACTCAAATGGTAGCAAAATCATAGCTGAAGTCAAGGGAGGCTGATAAGGAAGCATATCTTACTTGGTATGGAAGCTGGCACATCTTACTTCTGAAGTGTGTATATGTTTGTGGATGGAATTAGGCCGCTGTGCCCCATTGCTGGGTCAAATATTGTTTACAGGTTGCTGTGAGGACATATTGAAGATGTGATTGACATCTGCAGTCAGCTGACTTTAGTCAAGTTCCATAATGTGGGTGGGCCTCACATAGGCCATTGTTACATAAGGCAGGTAATGAGTGCATTTCTTTTTGAACAGTGTTATCTCTTCCTTGTTTTCTCTCAGTTTTTCCTTCCCAACCACCCCTACACCTTGTATAGTTCAACAGAATGTCTGGTATCACTGCTGCATTTGTTCACCCTTTGTCCCACCATTTCTGTGCTCCCCCTTCTGCTCCCTGAAACATATAAGCTCATATAAAAGGACAAAAGGTACAGAAATCATAAACAGTGACAAAGGAGGGAAAAAAAGAAATAAAGACACAAGACCAAATAACAAACTCATTTCCATTACTTGCAGTTCATTTCAATAACATGTTTTATAAGATCATGTACATAGCTTTTGAGTCTTTGTGATCCTTTCCTAAGAGGATCCTCTCTTTTGGTCTCACTGTGTGTAAGTCTAGAGTCCTGTATAATTTATCATGTCCAAGTGTATTTTTTGTGTTTTACCATACATTTGTTTACTTGTAGATTTATAGTCACATTCTAGTTTCCACAAATGAGGGAAAACATGTAACCTATGTTTTGTTGGATCTGGCTTACCTTGTTTAATACAATTTTTTCTAAGTCTTTTTATTTCTTTATAAATAGTACAATATCATCCTTTCATACACACACACACACACACACACACACACACACACACACACACACACACACACACATATATGGAATTGATTCATTCATCTCCTGAGGCGTATCTGGGTTGATTCCACATCTTGACTATGGTAAGCAATGCTACAATGAACATGGTCATGCTGGTTCACTTTAGTGTGGCATAGGGCTGTTTTAAACAACAGAAATTCATTTCTCACCATTCTGAAGGCTGCAAGTTCAAGTTAAGGTGGTTTCTCCTGAGTCCTTTGTGTTATTGTACAGCCTCTTCTCTCATGTTTCTTACCTTTTTAAAAAAAGATACTGGGGTTTTAACTCAGGCCCTTTGCTTCCTAAGCAGATGCTCTACCACATGAACCACATCCCCTAGCCCTCTATGCTTTCTTTGTTTTTCAGGTGGGGTTTCATTTTTTGTTTTCTCAGGTTGCTAGACTGCATCCTCCTCCTCATGCCTCCAATGAAGTTGGGATTCCAAGTTCGTGCCACCAGGCCACCAGTTTAATGAGATGGGGCCTCATTAAACTTTGTCTGAGCTGGGCTTGAACCTCAGTTGCTCAGATCTCTACCTCCCAAGTTGATTGATGTCTGTTCTTCTTATGAAGACAGAGATCAATAGGATTAGTACCCTCTCCTTGTGACCTTATTTCCCACAATTACCTTTTTAATGGCTCTGTCTCCAAATACAGTCAAACTGGAGATTAGGACTTTAGCATAAGGATTTGGGGAGGACACAATTTAGTGTGTAACAACTTCATCCGATCGGTTGAAGGCCTTACAAGAAAAGCATGTTGCCTGAAGAAGGAATCTGCCTCAAGACCTTAATATGGAATTCTTGCCTGAGCTGCTAGTCTGCCTTAGAAACTTGCCAGCACCTGCAATCACGTGAGCACAAAGCCAGGCTGAGCTTCAACTCACCATGTGACCTATGCTGTCTTTGAACCCAAGATTCTCTTGCCTAAGCCTCCCAAGTGCTGGGTTTTTTGTTTTTGTGGGGTTCTTTTGGGGGGGGAGGTCCGGTCGTGGGGACTGAACTCTGGGCCTGGGCACTGTCTCTCAGCTCTTCAGCTCAAGGCTAGTGCTCTACCACTTGAGCCACAGCGCCACTTCTGGCTTTTTTCATTTTGCTTATGTGGTGCTGAAGAATCGAACCCAGGGCCCCAGGCATGCAAGGCAAGCGCTCTACCACTGAGCCACCTTCCCAGCCCAGTGCTGGGGTTTATAGGCATGAGCCAGCACACCTGACTTACACGAGTCTATTCTTTAAAACAAGTCCTTGTGTATGTGATATATACATACATATATACATACACATCTATATATACATATGATGAAATATATAATGGTGTGTGTGTGTGTGAGTGTGTGTGATATTGTTTGTACAGCTGGAATTTCTTTGGAGTACCACAGTTTTTTTCTGGACACATGTGTATATGTCCAGAGCACACTATGATACTGACAATTCTATGACAGAAGAAAGGGAAATATACTGTCCTTTATTCTCAATTGAAGAAACAAATTTCGCCAGGTGCCAGTGGTTCATGCCTGTAATCCTAGCTACTAAAGAGGCTGAGTTCTGAGGATTGCGGTTCAAAGCCAGCCTGGTCAGGAAAGTCTATGAGACTCTTCTCTATAATTAACCACCAGAAAACCGGAAGTGGCACTGTGGCTCAAGTGGTAGAGTGCTAGCGTTGATCTGAAGAGCTGAGGGATAGCACCCAGGCCCAGAGTGCAAGCCCCATGACCGACCACAAAACAAAAAACAAAACAGAGTTCACAATAGTCAAAGGGGACAGTGTGGTACACCTGGGTTTCAGCTTCTCAATTGAGGTCTCTGTAGGGCTATGCTCTGAGGTCTGAAGCCCTGAGCACCCAGGACACGATCTCTGAGATTCAGCTCCAAGATGGTTCCTCAAATGTAAGTCTAATTCTATAGAACCAAAGCCCTTTGAAAGTGAGCTCCGTCTGGTTAAATGTAAGCTCACTTTCTTTCCCTAGATACCACATTTTCTCCATCTTTGGTGGTCAGTATTTCCTTCTACTTTATCTTATCCATTAGCTTTATAAATGATTTCAGTCATGACTCTGAGCTACTAATTAAGTCTGTTAAGCACTGTGAGTTTTCTGCCTCCGGGGGTGCTCTTGAAATCAAGGGTCTTGCTAGTGAGTGACTAATCTGTCTGAACATATTCACTATTGCGTGGGCTGTTAGGACTTTTAGAACACATTCTAAGAACACTGCAATCATAAAATATTATTAGGGTGATCATAATAAAAAATCTTATTAGACCCTTAGATTGAAATATTTTCTCCAGGACTGTCTTCTTCATGGTCAGAAACATACCCTGCATCAAAAGAAAATCTTCTGTGTTACACATACCAAAACGATCACTCAAAACACTGAGAATAGGTGAGTGTACTTTACATGTTTGTATCATTAAGTATGAGCTAGGTTACACTGAAGCAACAAACAGCCCCCCCCCCAAACTTAGCAGCTTAAAAGTTTCATTTTTGTTCATGTTACATATTACTAGGTACTTTGTTCTGTGTCATCTTCATATTGGTATCTAAAGTGGTAAAGCAGCTGACATATATGCTTCTCTCATTGGTATGTCACACATAAAAGGGAACCCTGATGTCACTTGTATTGACAGTTAGAGCCCTATTACTTACAGCTCATTGGCCAGAACTGTTCATATGGGCCATCTAATCATAAGGGCTGGGAAATAAAATGAATTGTGTGCCCAGAGAACTG
Organism: Dipodomys ordii; assembly: GCF_000151885.1. NCBI lineage: Eukaryota > Metazoa > Chordata > Mammalia > Rodentia > Heteromyidae > Dipodomys > Dipodomys ordii. Next base: position 24,496,974 of record NW_012267217.1, on the reverse strand, counting down.
GAAACCATCGATATATAGCATTAATAATAACTAGTATACATCATTCTACTTGGTAATTGTTATATTTTAGTAATTAGCTAAACTGTTTTTCAAACCAACTTGTAAGCTCTTCAAATAACAGGCTGTGCATCGTTCCCTTCTTATCCAAAGCCAACCAATCCACAGTTCTAGAATGTGCTCATAAAATTGATGGATAAATGTCATTTTTCTAGTTTCCTCTCTATCTTGGATTTTGATGTAGAAGTTCCTTGGCTTTAAGTAGTCACTTTATATCTTGTAGAAAATTTGGGATATTTAAAAATCAAACTTTGAAGAGTCTTATGGTATACAAATGGCAAACTCAAGGCTAGTAGTCACGTGTAAATTAGAACAAGATTTTACTATTGGAATATAGCAGACCTACCCTATTCTGTAAGTATGTGGTTAAGTATTCATGATTTTTTACTAGCAGTTCTTGGATTGGCAAGTTCAAGTGACAGAAATGCTATCACTAGAGGATAGTTTGGTAGAGTTAGGGAATGATCCCTTTACACACAGTTCCCTGTGTGTGAGTTAACATATTGTCAACTAGCTAGGTGCTGGTGGTTTACTTCTGTTATTCCAGCTACTCAGGAGGCTGAGGTCTGAGAACTGTGCTTCAGTGCCAGACTACACAGAAAAGCCTACGAGACTCACCTTTCTAATTAAGCAGCAAACAAGTTGAAAGTGAAGGTGTTGCTCAAGTGGTAGAGCACCAGTCATAAAGAAAAAACTGAATGAGAGCTCAAGACTCTAAATAAAAGTTCCAGTACTGGCATACATATGAAAAAATAACATGAAATAAGATAACATAAAACTCTCAGAAGATGAAGGTTGGTCTACCTTCTCTAATGAGACAGCCCCATTTTGAGAGTAAGAAACAGACTATGAAGCCAGTGAATAGGAGAAGTCTAAGCAGAGTCTGGAGAAAGAGCCTTGGTGAGATGGCAGGCTGGGGCCCCCTGAGCGTCTGGAGCACTACAATGAGCTGATGCCTTGTGGGAGAAAAGGACATGCCAGGAGGGAGGTCCCCAGAAGAACTGTGTCTCCCTCTGATAAGGCCCAGTGGCAGCTGTGGGCCAAAGGCATTGTGCTAGTGATACACGAACAAACATAGCTTGCAGGTACAGCCAGGGCAGCACAACGTGGTCATGCTTTGGAAATAGATGGGTCTGGTTTGAATTCTAGCTCCTGAACATTATGAGCCATGTGACCTTTTATGTGTTCTTAATTTTTCCTGAGTCTCAATCTCATCTTCTGTGAGATTATCCACATTTCCTAGTATTGAGGTGAGGATTTAGATGGTATGTGTAAAGTTCGGAGCTCAGTGCATGACATGTAACAGCTACTCCATAAATAGGAACACATTAATGGCCTTTCTACTGCTTGCCCTCCCTTCTAAACTGCCCCCTTTCTCACAGCCATACAAAGGCACCAAAAAGATTCTGCTGGAGGGATGGACTTGGACAAGTGTCCAAGTGTGAACACAATTCACAGAAATACATTTTAACACAACCACATGTTGGGGGAGGAATGAGCAAATATTGGGCTTCACCTCAACCAGCTGAGCATAAAAGAGCCACAAACCCACCATCTTACTTCTATATGCAGAGAAACTCCAGGTAGGTCAAAGAAACATGACAGCACTGTCTGCAAACACCCAATGGGGATCTAAGTCCGTAAATCATGGCACAGTTACAGGAAGGGATGCCAAGCAACAGTCAAATTAATAACTACAGCTGCCCACACTGACAGCGATAAATCACATAAGCTCCTCCATGAGAGAAGGGGCAAGACTTAGAGTGAGTTACATAGAGTTCAAAGACAGGACAGCATTATAAAGAAAAGCTTCGGATTCTTATCATCAGAGAGTGAAGAGAGAGAGGGCGGGAGAGAGAATGGAAACACATGAGGGGGTCTAGATACTGCTTCAGAGGTACTGGCTCTCTTCTGCTTCTTAGACCAAAGTTACATTTGAGTTAGGTCGGCACCAGTGGCTTGCACCTGTAATCCTAGCTACACAGTCGTGGGTCCTGAACTCTGGGCCTAGGCGCTGTCCCTCAGCTCTTCAGCTCAGGGCTAGTACTCTACCACTTGAACTACAGTGCCACTTCCAGCTTTTTCTGCTTATGTGGTGCTGAGGAATCGAACCCAGGGCCTTGTGCATGCAATGCAAGCATTCTACCACTGAGCCACCTTCCCAGCCCCTTTTTTATTTTTTAATAAGTTTTTTATTGTGAAAATACTGTACAGAGGGGTTACAGTTACATGAGCAAGGTAATGAGTACATTTCTTATCAAGCATTGTTGCCTCCTCCTTTGTTCCATGATACCCATCTCCAATAAACTACCAAAAAGCTGGAAGTGGAGCTGTGGCCCAAATGGTAGAGTGCCAGCCTTGAGCAAAAAAGCTTAGAGACAGAGTCCAGGCCCTGAGTTCAAGCCCTAGGACTGTCCCCCCCCCCGCCAATCCCCCAGTTGGACAAAGTTACATATGTAGCAGGGCCCCAGTGGTTTATACCATTGGGCCTAGTTATTCAGGGGGCTGAGATATGAGGATAATGGTTCAAAGCCAGCACAGACTCTTATCTCCAATTAGCCAGCAAAGAGCTGGAAATAAAACTGAGGCTCAAGTGGACGTGTTAGTTGAATGAAAGAGCTAAAGGACAGCTCCCAGTTCCTGAGTTCAAGCTACAGTATCAGCACACACACACACACACACACACAAATTACATTAAACTCAGAAATATATAAATCCTATGTATACTGGTGGGAGCTTAATATATGTCACAATAAAAGCAAAGGTTAAAAAAAGACACAAAGAAATTTTATCTCCTTCAATACGCGTCTCAATAGCTGTGTATACATGAATGCTCTAGAACACGTGTCATAGTCTCTTCTCTTTTGTTCAATTCTATCTTTTTATATCAGTTTGAAACTACTAAACTGATTTCAGAACCTACTAATGGATTCTGACCCCCAGCTTAAGAACTGTGTGTTAGACTAATGAGAAATACTGACATCACCTAGTTCACATCAGAAAGCCCATTGGGAGTATTTGGCCAAGCTCAACATGGCAAAGACAGTCCTGGTTCTCAGGAGGGATATACCTCTGGATCATCTATTTGCATTTCAATGGTTAAGTCTATCCTCTGAGAAGCCTGTCCAGTAAGAGACCACGGATTATTGTATGTGCACTCTTGCCATCTGATTCAATAATAACAGTAACAAAAGACCAGATGCAACAGGTTGGGGGCTGTGTTTCTGGGAAGGGATAACACATTTCCCAGACACAAATGCAGGTGTATCCTCAGGAAATAAGCATCAGTAGAGTGATGTGTTAGGGAGGGGAGGACCAGAGCTGTAATCAAGCATTGCACAAAGAGCACTTTGTTCAGGGCCGTCCTGTTGCGGTGGGCAAATTATGTGGAGTGAGCTGTTGTGTGGATGAAAAAGGCACTTGCTGGCCAGATAACAGCAGCAGTACAAAGAATCAATAGATAACGGGCAAACACTTCTTTAGTGCTTAAATTACAACATTCCTAGCCAGTGCTTCAGCTTGAGCACTGCTCTTAAGGTTGAGGATGACCCTGGGCAGAACAAGCCGCCTCCTTGGACTCAAATCTAGACTAATCACGCTTTTTCTCAGAGGAGAGCAGGCATCTGTTCAGATGGTCTCATTTCAGCAGCCCTGAAGGAAATTCTTCTTTCCCTCAGATTGTCCTGGAGACTTCCAAATCTTGCAAACAGACTCCAAGTCCCACACAGGTATCAGACAGGCCAGAGCAGAGGCCCCATGGTACTTATTCCTTGGCCCCTAACTCCTAGCAGAGACCCATATCATAGGCTACTGTAGGTGGTCTCGGTCTGGGCCGGATTCAGTTCTTTTCAAGAGAATGACCAGAAGAAGGGGACAGTGGCTGTTGCTAAGTACATTAGGACCCACTCTATTCAAGCTTTTAAAATGTTAGTAGATGCAACATCCAGGTGCTGGTCTCTGGGAAAGGTCAGAGGGAACAGCTGCCAGTTCCTATCTCTGCTTCTTATGTGATACCCTGATAGCAGATAGGGTCGAAGCTGAGCTATGAGGAGTCAGAAGCCTGGCCATCACCTGGCTCTGAGTGGCCTCAGCAGTGATGGGGGGCTGCTGAAGTCCATCCTAACCCCAGGAGTGGGCTAAAGGAGATCAAGGGCAGGAAGAGGAAGAGGGAAAGGCATGACTCTGCTTTCCCCAACTTCTGTCACTATCAACTGACAATTGCTAGCCAGAATGCTAAGTGTTTTTTTTTTCCACTACAGCATTCTTGGGCAGAGAAAAGTTTTGTGACTTTGTGACTCCCTGTTCACATTACAGGGCAGAAGATCAACTCAGGAAGTTGTCTCTCTTATCCACAGGGTCTTTATTTTACCTCAGTATCTATAAGAAATGCAACATTTAGGAACCTCTGTCTTCTAAAGGTATCCTGGAGGGAGGAGCCCCTGAAAAGCAGAAAACCCAACCCCTTCAGTGCATGCACATCTGCTTGTCCACATATAATGTGAATGTGCATGTACATACACATGTATGCTCATGTGCATGTGCATGTGTGTGTGTGAACATGCTCGCATGTGTGAAAGGAAAGGCATATGTGTGCATGTGTGTATGTGTGTGTGACTTTATATGTGAGGCATCTGTTCATAAATTGTAAAGGAAGAAGAAGCTTCAAAGAGAAAGACTAGGAAGAAAGGGAGAGGAAGTGGCGCTGTGGCTCATGTGGTAGAGTGCTAGCCTTGCGCTGAAGAACTCGAGGGACAGAGCCCAGGCCCAGAGTTCAAGCCCCATGACTGACAAAAAAAAATAGAGGAAAGGAAGACCTATCTATGAAATGAATGTTGCCATAGTCAGGAGTCCATACTGCTATCTAGAGTGAGGTTTTAGCTCAGGAGCCCTTCCTGGATGCCTATTATTGAAGCCTCTTGATTGGATATCTGCATTTTGCATATAGATAGATGATAGATAGATAGATAGATAGATAGATAGATAGATAGATAGATAGATAGATAGATAGACTTTTTAAAATATAACCTTTATAGAGAGGGCATTTTGGGGAAGTCCCTAAAAGGAAAATTAAGGCTTGAGAAGATAAATATGTCATAAAAGCTTTATTAAACAAACACACAGTATGCATCACAGTAGGTGCATACTTCTTGGTAAAAACGGAAATTAAGCTGCTATGTGCTTTTTCCTGTCCTACTTGTAAATGCACCCAGAGGGTAATAAGCCATGAACACATCCAATAACTCTAATAATTGAATAATAAATAAGCATCGAGTCCAGGAGCAAGCATGATCGAGTAATGCCAATAAGCAAATAATGCCCATAAGCAAGGGCTGGGCCTCCCCAGGGTAGCACAAAGACAGGTTGAGCCACATCAAAGAGGAAATATTAGGATAACCCTCTATAGATTTCCTGACCTTGGCATTCGTCCAGGACAAGCAGCCCCATGCAAACCAGCTTCTAAATGCACACCTAGCACACACCAGTGGTCTCTAACTGAGCCTGCTCAAGATGTGTGTGTGTGGGGGGGGGGGTTATGGGGGGAGCTTGGTTCAGTATGGCTCCCAACAGCTACTAGCAGCTGCAGACCAATTGCCTTGAGTACTTACTCAGACCATCACAAAAAATTGGATGGATTCTGACTTCAGCATCAATCAGCTTCTTCACCAGGAAAAGGGGAAAAAAATGCATGTGGTGGTGGGGTGGGAGTGGGGGAGGAATTAGGTTATTGAGTTGGAAGAATTAACATAATGGAAGGGAATGAGGAGCTACGCTGGGCGTATGAATTCATTGCCATATATAACTCACTCCTGGAAGCATTTGCAGCCTTTATGATTCCTAGCGGATTTGGGCAATGTGTGAGGCTCCATTTAAATGTGAGGCAGGGGAAGGTGGAGCGCCTTCACCAATGGACAACGGTGAAGGGAGAGGAAATGTCTGGACTGTAATGATGAGAGGCACAGCTCGGGAAAGGGGCTACATAATTAGAGACGCTGCCAGCAGGGATGCCTCCGCACCATTAATAGAAACACCCAGAGCTTGCCTCTGGCCATGCTTGTTTAAGCCCTGGGAGAGGAAAAGGGGTGTGTGTGGCCATATGTGTGGTACATCTTATTAATGTTATTTGCATGTCCTGCAAATTAGCAACAACTTCTGGAGTGTTATTTGCAAATGGAAAAGAGTCTCCACTTCCATCCACTGTGCAAAACAGTTCCAAGGCCATACACAAATACATAGAATCGTTCTCTCTATTCATTTCACACACTTTTATACACTTAGAACAGGCCCCTGCACCTGTGGCAAAGGTTGTGGCTGATATGAAAGGAGAAGGAAGAAGAGGCGGAGGAAGAAAAAAGTAAGGGGAGGAAGAGGAATCAAAAAAGGAAGAGAAGAGGAGAGAGGTGGGGGACGTGAAGGGAGTTGGGGAGAAGGAGGGAGAGAGAAGAGGAGGAAGAAAATAAAAAAGGGGAGGAGGAGGAGGATGGGGAGAAAATAGAAGAGAGGAAGAAGAGATGTTACTACAGCTAAAGCTAAAGCTCTGGAATATCCTGGTATTTTCTTTTCTTTTTTTTTAAAGGAAGAGATAGGTAAATTTTGGAACAATGCTATATTTATTGTAACAGGAATAATTAATTTCTTCTTCTGTCCCCCAACTCCAAACTAGGAATATCTTACCTGTTCATGGTAAACACCTAACAGTTTAATGCTATATCTATGCAGACTAAATTTATCAACCCATCTAACAGATTGTAAACGGAAAAACTCAGCCTGCTGCATCACCAGATAGTGAAGCCCAGAGAAACTGCCTGAGCAGAATTTCACTGAGAGCAGGTTCTTGAATAACAAGCCTTTCTGATTATATGGCTAAATCTACATTTTTTTTTTTGCTGGGAAGGGTAGAATGAGATAGACATAGAAATTAGATTTCAGAGCCAGGTCCTTTCTGGAAGAATAATGACAAGCCATTAAGAGCTTAAAATTTTAGCTTTTATTTTTCTTAAAGCCTTGCACCACAATCCTCCTACCGATGCCTGCTGAGTAGATGGGCTCACAGGTGCCACCACCACACCTGGCTTGATGCTAAGATAGGGTCTTGCTACCTTTTTATTGCTTGAGCTGGCCTTGAACTGTGATCTTCCCAATTTCTGCCTCCTGGGTAACTGGGATTACACTGTGAGCCATGGCACACAGCCTCAATGATTTTTTTTACTAGCCATTTTCTAGGTTATTGCATTATCATCAGTGCCAAGCCAATTTAGAAACCATTGGTGCCCTCAGGGAATGTGTAATCAAGTAAGAGTCTGAAAAGCATTTAGGTCTTGTTGGGACACCAAGCAAGATGAGGCAAAGGGCCTGACAAATGCAAATAGAGATGGCAGGTGCTGGAGGGAGGTAGAGACAGCAAGAGAATGAACTTTCTCCATTGTGGCAGAGGGTGGGGTGTGAGAAGGGACACATCAGAACCGATGACGGAGTATTAACCTTCCTGCCTTAAACGCCTTCTCGTATGGACTCACTGTTTCTGGCTGTTTAAGAAGAGTGATTTTTGACCTTTTGCTTTGTTTCTCAGGATCTAAAAGGCTGAGGACCACTTCAAGGGCTCTTCATATTTGTGCAGTCAGGAGATGCAGTCTCTGATTACAAGTCAGCAACCCAAGAGAAGAACAGGCTAACGTGATTATACGTTGACATTTCAGTGGCCTCCAATTTGCCAAGTGCTGGCTCTTTACTGGGTTATCTATACCAGGAGCACTGAAGGTGAACTCTGCTAGCAGTATCAAGAAACAGCATCATTTCAGGTCCTGCTACTGCATGCATGGAAAGTATCTGATTTCAAGGGCTGCAATGAGAAAGAAAAGCCAGTTCATATAGCCACAGGTACACACACACACACACACACACACACACACACACACACACACACAGAGTGCCTGTACATTCAATGTAGAGTACTGTCTTGGTCTGCGTTCCTGATTTCTGGATTTTGCCATTTATGTCAGATTTTTTTTGATGAAATTAGGTTGATGAATCTCAAAGAAATACCATCATTTTGATAAGGGTGTTAGGGTCTTAGATGGAATTACTGGGCAGTTTACTTCACTACTGTATATGACCCAGACTCTTTGGTACCTGTGAGAAGTTTCTTTTCTGTTTGCTTTTCATAGAGAGAGAGAGAGGAGAGAGAGAGGGGAGGGGGGGAGGGAGAGAATCAATCTGAGAGGTTACCATCAACATTGATGTTAAAATGCCAGTGGAGAATGAAAAGTAATAGATAATACTGAGAGCAATTTTCCTCTCCAGACACCTTATGAACCTCAAGCAAGCTCAGTAAACCCTTCTAAACAGAGGTGGGAAGATCAGAGGAAAGTAATGCTAATAGTTAAGATAGGTACTCAATCCCTTCATTTTAAACATTTTATTTATTTTATTTTATGCTGGTACCAGGACTTGAACACAGGGCCTTGGCACTGTCTCTTAGCTTTTTTGCCCAAGGCTGACACTCTACTACTTGATCCGTACCTCCACTTCCAATCTCTTGGTGGTTAATTGGAGATAATAATCGTACAGACTTTTGTGCCAGGGCTGGCTTTGAACCTCAATCCTCAGATCTCAGCCTTCTGAATAGCTAGATTATAGCTATGTGCTACCGGCATCTCATTTTCCCTTTATTTTAAACACCTGCGATGAAGATCTTTGCATAAATATAATGCATATACATTCATATATATACACACACAAGCACATCATTTTATTAATTTTAATAGTTAGATGTTCTATTCTCAAGATGGGCTATAATTTGATTATTTCATCTAATGTATTATGGTGCCTTTAAGTGGTTTTAAATATTCTAATGAGTACCCTTTACACATCTATTTGCACTTACCTGTAATTTTCTTAGATAAGTTCCCTAGAGTGGAATTGCTAAGTATGTACACATCTTTGAGGCATTTGCTATGTCTATAATTCATACAGTATTCCAAGGATACAGCTCTGAGATATAATTTTCCATCACAGAGTCCAAGAGCTCCTCTTTTTTGGACCCACAAGTGGCACCTACTGCAACCTTGCTTGTCATCTTTGCCCTTAGCCTGGGATCTGGGACACATTCCTTATCTGACAGGTTACAGAAAGAGTTCTGTACCACTCCTGTGTCTCACACAAAGGAAGATGGGCAGAAAGCCACAACTGGAAGAATAACCAAGATGAGCTGTCAAGACCCAGTGAGATTTTGCTTGGGACAAAGAAAGAAAAAAGAGCAGGGAGTCACCTCTACAGCATGTTCTTTTCTGTTTTAAAAGTAGCCACACCTGTGCTACTATCGAGTCTCTCTTCTGGAAAAAGTTAGCTCACTCAGCAAGTATTGGGCTTTTAACTTCTTTCCAGATTCTAGCATTAGGGTACCATTGCAAAGAGAATGGCAGCCAGCGTCCCTCACGCTTTTCTCAACACAGAGAGGATGACCCGCTTTACCACGTTCCCTAAATAGCATACTGTGGAACCTCTGCTCCCAAACCCAGGCTCCCTTGAAATACTTTCCACTGAGTATGATATGGGGGGGCATAGGAATGAATGCATATTAACCCTAGGGGCTGCGGTAGAACTTATCTTTTGGTGATGATCCTTGGTGTGACTGTTTGCCCTCCTTTGTTTTATTCCCTCCTAAAGAAACACAACACAAAGGCAAAGTAAAATCTGGCTCCAGCTCTTGTGCAAAAGCAATGCCAGTGACTTCATGGTTTATTGGGTCATAGCTACTGAGTTGTTGACAGGCTCAAGGACAAAGAAGGACAAGCACTGGGACAGTTCCTGTGATAGCTGCCTCCTCCTCCTCCTCCTCCTCCTCCTCTTCCTCTTTTTTTTTGCCAGTCCTGAGGCTTGAATTCTAGGTCTGGGCGCTGAATTTGAACTTCTTTTTGTCCAAGGTTGTCACTCTACCCCTTGAGCAACAGAGCCACTTCTGGTTTTTTGTGTGTATCTGGTACGGAGGAATCGAACCCAGGGCTTCATGCATGCTAGGCAAGCACTTTACCACTCAACCACCTTCCCAGCCCTATGATGGCTTCTTTGTGTCCACTTGGCTGATCCACAGCACCTAGACATTTGTCAAACACTAGCTTAGATGTTTCTGTGAAAATATTTTTAAAATAAGATTAACCAGTAAAAGCAGATTGTCTTCCATAATGCGAAGAGGCCACATCTAAGCAGTGAAAGGCTGTAAGAAAAAGAGGCTGATCTTCCCAAAGAAGAGAGACTTTGGACTTCAACTGTTGCATGAACTGTAGCCTGTCTGCCTTCAAAATCAGCCTCCAAAATTGTATTGGTTAATTCCTTCCCTTTCATTCCTTTCCCTTCCCTTCCCTTCCCTGTTTTCCTTTGTTTTGTATGTGCAATTGCCAAGTTTGAATTCAGGATCTCACACACATACTTGGCTTTTTCCACTCACAGCTAGAGTTCTCTCACTTGAGCCACACCTTTAGTTCTTGCTTTCTGCTGTTTCATTGAAGTTAAGAGTCTCGCAGATTTGTTTGCCTAGACAGCCTTCAAACTTTGATACTCAGATCTCAGCCACCTTAGTAGCTACAATTGCAGTCATGAGCCACCAGTGACCAGCGCAACCATCAATTTCATAAATTATCCCTCTTCACCCATATCATCTTGGTTCTCAGGCACAGGTAAGCTGAGATGAGCATGGTCATAACAGTACTGTTGTTGGTGCTGTGAGAACCCATGACCCCACACTGGGAGGGAGGCTGACCTCAGACCTGTGGATAGCCATCTGAGGCTGGTCTCCCCAGCTCCAGACTTGTAAATGGAACTCCAAGGAAATGGCACAGGGCGGCATGTTGGCTGCTGATTCGGGCTCCTGTGACCTGCCTCATATTCAGCCATCCTACCTTGGTGTCAAAGTGGTTGGGCATTTTCAAAACTAACCAGTTTCAATTGGGCACAGCAGGGATCTAAATTTGACTTCTGATCAGATGACAATCACACCAAGACTGTACAGACTGCACCCAAGGGGATTCACAAAGAGAAATGGAGTCCTTCCCTGATTTGAGGAGTCACACCTCTGCATTTCTCCAGCCTGAGGATGATTTAGATGCTCAGGCCATCCACTTGAATCATTTCCATTTCTCTCACTTCCACTCCTGCTCTGAATTCTCCGGAAGGCCTAACATTTCTGGGCAGTCCTAACTCAGCTTTTCCACTCAGTTCCCCCATGGTGCTCTATGGTAGAATCGGACAGCTGGTCTACTCTAGAGTAAGACAGATGCAATTCATTCCCTGAGTTCTCTTCTCTTCTTTGATCTCTTCACTCTCCTCCCTTCCTTTCGTTCCCTGTAGATATAAAGATTTGGAGGCAGGAACTAAAGGGAGGAAAAGGAGAAAAAAGGGAAGGAGAAGGAGAAGAAGAGGAAGAGGAGAAAGAGGAGGAAGAGGAGGAGGAGGAAGAAAAAACAAGAGGTAAAGAAGTAGGAATAGGAGGAAGATGAAAGAATGAAGAGGAGGACCAGAGCTTCTCTTTCCCTCTTTCCTTCCTTCTCACGTCCAGACACAGTAAAAAACATAATAAGCATCTTTCAACCATGTGAATAGATGCCACAGCAACTGTCACAGAAACACATCAATGTGTTTTAACACTCAAGGGGCTGAAGCCTAAGAAAGCCTGTCCACTGCTGTTTGGAAACGCAGAAGAGAAATGACAATATGACGAGGTACTGGGCTTCCATTTGGTTCTAGGCAGATTATAATGTGAAAAACACCATTTGCTTTTCATTGCTGACACTTGGAGTTCTAGGGAAGTAGGCTCACCCTGAAAATACTTGCGATTTTACAATCTTCTTTCCTGTTTCCCTAAGATTTACAGAGTTGCCCTGCCTCTTTATTTCCAATTCCCCCTCCTCCCACCATTGGAAATGCCAGAAGCAGCTGCTGTTGCCTTGGCAACATTACAGAATAAACTTGTTGCTTTTGCACCATCTGTACTCAACCTGGCTTACGTGGAGGCTGTTTGTTTCCTTTGCCTGTTTGTCATCTACCAAAAGTCAGACATTGCAGTGTAGGGGTTGACCTGCTTGAGCAGCACCAACCAGGCTGCTTTCTCCCATGTGCGTCTCAAGGCAAGCTCTAATTCATTCCTTTTTGGATTCCAGTCCTTCCCACAGATCCCTTGAAAATACAGGGCTGTTAACTAAGGAGATAGGATCCATCAACATGTTATAATCCAGGGCGATCTGCTAGAATCTCAATGGACAGAAATACAAGGCCACCATTCAAAAAAGATGACTTTTAAATTGTTGTTTTCTGAGTTTTAAACTGTGTGATTTATTTCTATTGGTCCAAAAGATATTTAATATAGTGATTATAAATATTTGCTTCTTGAAATATATTTGGAAAATACACACTAGATATAGATGATAGAGAGATAGATTATATATGTACATATATGTGTATGTGTATGATGTGTATGTATATATATGGAGAGAGAGAGAAAGAAAGAAAGAAAGAAAGAAAGAAAGAAAGAAAGAAAGAAAGAAAGAAAGAAAGAAAGAAAGAAAGAAAGATGGAGGGAGAGAGAGGGAGAGGAGGCACAGTATAGGGGTACTGGAGATCCAACCTTACACATGCTGAGAACAATCTCTGCCACTGAGCTACAGCCCCAGAACAATGAGAGAATTTTCATTCCCAACAATTCTGCTACCCAGTCACTGTTACTATTGTTTATGTTTTGCCCTTGTTTCTACACACTCTAGAAATAAGATGGATTTGCTGAGAGTATACTCAAGTGGTAGAGCTCCTGCCTAGAAAACTTGAGGCCTTGAGTTCAAACCCCTACAAAAGACGAATTTTTTCATAAATCTAATTTTATATCCTGGTTTTTTCTAACTTGATGTTTGTTGAGCCATTTTGCATATTATTCGAAACATGATCTCTTTCTCCCTGCATGATTTAACTCTCTCTCCCTTTGCAATGCATTTTGGTATCCATTAACGAGCTCATTTTTTCCCTAACGTTTCCTACAATCTCGATTTTGCTAGTTGAATTCTTATGCTGTCATTTCTCATGGTTTTCTGATATTTCCTAAAAATTGATGAATATTGAGGCTGACTCCATCTCACTTTTGTTACAGAGGCAAGCATCCTTCACAATGGGTATTATCTTATACTCAGAAGACAGGGTGCTTGCCCATTAATGATCACTGCTCAGAGCCATTATTTCATTAAGGATTCAAAAAATAGAAAAGCACTCTCATTTTGCTGTGATTTCCTCATTTGTGAGCTGGTTTTCTTATATAAAGCATTCTTATTGCCTGTTTGGCTACGTGGAGATGCAGCTCCGACAGGTGGGAACTGAACTTCTCTGAAGAAGCCACATCTGTATTCAAGAGATTCTACCTGTTTGATCTTGGTTGACCAGAAAATATCATGATTGTGGGCCAATGAAGTGCTGCAGATAAACAGCTAAAGTTATCTTGAGCTATCTTTAGTACCTCTTATGATCCATTTAGAGTCAACCTGTGTATAGCCTTGCATTTTTGTATCTAGTGGATAAAACTCTCAGAGTGTAAACTAAGCTCCATTAGACCCCTGGCTTCCATGAATCTTAAAACTAAGAGAGTAATGGCTTCTGACTCACGCAAAAGGGCCAATTCTTGTTCATGATAGCATGTGAACACTGTGGAGGATATTTCCTGATCTTCTTGTAGCTCACCTGCTTGAGGACTCTGCCTCCTTCCTTTGGTCCTATGACTAAAGCTGCTCTATCATCTCTTCTATGGAGGACCATGTCATTCAGAGACATGACTCTGTGTGTCTGGACCATGATTATGCTTGTATCAGAATAAGGTGTTTTCTTGTTTCTTTATGTCCACACAGGAAAGCAAGGATAAATGCTTAACTTATTCTCCATATTTGTCAGTTACCCAAATAATGCTCTAGATACAGAAATTAGACATCATAATGTCAATCATGTTCTATGATCATAAGGAGTTCTTATGTCTTGTGTATATTCAAAGGGAATGCATACATACATATTTCTCTACATATGTATGCATATCTATTCTATATAAATCACATAAAATACACATACACACACACACACTATATATATATATATATATATATATATATATATGGCTACAACTTACATTCTTCCACTCTCAAAATATACTCAGCTCTTCTAAAAACTCCCCCAAAGTCTCTTTCTTTCATAACATCAGCTTGAGGTCTACAGTCTTGTCACTTGACTCACCCAAATCTGAAGCTAGATCATCAAGGCATCACTGCTATACCTTGCTCTCTAGCATAACTCACATCCAAATCCAGGTGTAGTTCTTTAACTCAGTCCAGTCCAATCTGGAATCCTGTGATCTAAATGGAAAAGTTATATCTCATCTTCTGCCTCCATGTAGTCATAATGGTGGGACAACACAGGAGAGCAAGGTGCAGATCCACTACCACCATTTCCGGTGGGAAACCAGGGGACACAGGAGCCTCCAATCCCCAGAAGTCTGAAAATCTCGGTCTGTTGACTGAGAATGCCTCTCCCTAGCTGCCAGCTCTAGCAGATGCATTCTTGGTTTCACTCTCTAGATTGTTCATACTTTTTCAGGAAATGCAGCCCATATTTTCTCCTGCATAGTTTTCTCAGTTGTTTCTTGCCCAAAGAAACTTCCCTTTCCAAAGGCTTCTTTTCATTTTATAGTTTCTGCCTCTTTCAGTCCAAGCTTCTGATATTTCTGCCAGTTTACTTCTCTACAATTTTTATATAACAAAATAAATTCAGTATCTGTAGGCAATAGGCTAAACCAGCATTTTACTTCTAAGCTTCACCTCAACTGTATATTCTTAAACTTCATTTAACTTATATATATATATATATATATGTGTGTGTGTGTGTGTGTGTGTGTGTGTGTGTGTGTGTGTATATATATAAAATATATTTTCTGTCTGGTTTTCTACCTTAAAATTGTGTCTGTGAAATCTGCCCTGTTATTGTCTTGTCCCCTAGGTCATATTTTTTTAATTTTATTTTTTTTAATTTAATTTTATATTTTTTTGTGAACATACTGTACAGAGGGGTTACAATTACATGGGCAGGATAATGCATACATTTCTTATCAAGCATTGCAGGCTCCTCCTTTGTTTACCCTTCACATCCCTTCCCAGCCTCCCCCCACCGCACCAACGTTGTAAAAGCTCGTTTTCGACATGACAACTTATCCTAGTTCATATTTTTTCCATTTCCATGTAGTATTTAATAAGTGAAGAAAATATAACTTATTAATTTTATTGTTGACAGAAATGTAAGTTGCTTCCAGTTTTTAAACACTATGAATCTGTTGCTATGAAAACCCACGCATACATCATTTAGTAAGTATGTACTCACATCTCTGTTATGTGTCTGGAATGTGATTTCTGGGTCTTTAGTGAGTGATACCAAACTGCTTCCAAAGGGCTTCACAACATCCATGAATGTTCCACAGTCTTATCAGTACTTGATGTTCACTTGTGCAAGTTTTTTTTTTATGAGAAGGAGGAAAAGGAGGAGAAAGAGGTGAAGATGAAGGAGGAAGAAAAACAAGAAGGAAAGAGCCTCTTCTTGCCATAATTGTAGAAATCAGGCATTCTTGTTTGTTTACTTATGATATCTTGTAATATTAAGCAACAGTACAGAGTTTGACTGTAGATCTGTCTGCTTAGTAATCCAAGAGACTTTCTAGCAAAGATAAAATAGAGATGTGATAGAGGAGACGGAGAATCCCTAGCTAGCATGTTGTGGCTATTTCAGAGGACCTACTGTGTGGCTATTGTAGAGGTGAATGTAGTTCTGAATCTCTACACTAAGGCTACTCTGTGCCACCCTATTTTGGGACACTACACATGAACATCTTCTATTAGGGCCAGCTCCAAATATTGACCATGGAAAATGATTCTGAAGACTGATTGAAGATAGACCATTGTGCTTCACATTCTGAAGTATAATGATGCAAACACATTTATGGATGGAGAGTTATTACAAGGAGGAAAGTCTGGAGCCAGCAGGAGAAAGCAGGGCTGTCCTGCTATTCTCACATCTGATGTACTTCACTAGGTGTGATGCCTAGGGAATATACCAGGGACATCTACACTTTTAAGAACATAGGCAGGCTTGGCACCTGTGTCTCATGCCTATAATCCTAGCTACTCAGGAGGCTGGGATCTGAGGCTCACAGTTCAAAGCTAGCCCGGGCAGGAAAGTCTGTGACACTCTTATCTCCAATAAACCACCAAAAAACTGGAAGTGGCACAGTGGCTCAAGTGGTAGAGCACTCACCTTAAGCTGAAGAGCTGAGGGAGAGCGCGCAGGTCCAGAGTTCAAGCTCCACGACTGACAAAAAAAAAAAAACAGGCAGGAGGGGAGTAGAGGTATGGCACAAGTGGTAAAACACCTGCTCTGTAAGTTCAAGGCCTTTGGTTCAGTCTCCACTACTATAAAAAGAAGAAGAAGAAGAAGAAGAAGAAGAAGAAGAAGAAGAAGAAGAAGAAGAAGAAGAAGAAGAAGAAGAAGAAGAAGAAGAAGAAGAAG
>NW_012267217.1:24444270-24478464 GCF_000151885.1 Dipodomys ordii | reverse complement strand
GGGATGGGAAGGGGAAACAAAGGAGGAGGCTACAATGCTTGATAAGAAATGTACTCATTATCTTGCCCATGTAATTGTAACCCCTGTGTACAGTATTTTCACAATAAAAAAAATCCTCTCTGGAACTAGTGGTTACAGCAAGATTTCAGGAATATAAGCTGAATATGCAAAATTCAATCATTTCTTCATAGACCAGTAATGACAGAGCAGAATTTGAGATTAAAAAATACATTTTGATTTAGATTAACATTTCCCCCATTTGCTAGGTATACACCTAGCAAAATATATACAAGATCTATGTGAGGAAAAAATATAAGCCTCTGTGAAAAGAAACTAAAATAGTTGAAAAAAGAAGACACGCTCATTCATTGATGGTAAGTCTCAATATTGTCACGATGTCAGTTATTCCCACCTTGATCTGTACATTCATTACTGTTCTTATAAAAAATCTTATCAAGCTTTTTTTATATAAAGAAACAGACTATATAGTTTGTGTGGAGAAGCAAAAGACCCAAAAAAACACACAATCAAAGAGGAGCAAGTTTGAAGGATGGACCCTATGTGACTTTCAGATTGACTACAATGATGCAGTAATTAAGCCAATGTGGCATAGATGAAATAAGAGACAAATTGCCCAATAAAACAAGTAGACCTACAGAAATACAATGACTTGTCACCACATGCAAAATAGAGTATACATAGACCTTAAACTCTCCCCCCCAAAATAATCCAAAATGAATCATACACCTAAGTATGAAAGAAAGATAAAACTACAGAACTGCTAGCAGTTTCTGAAGGAACTTCAGTTGCTGCTGGGTATGACTATGCCTTTTGCATTTTATTATTTTTAGACAAGGTCTTGCTATGTATCCTACCATCCTCAGCCTCAGTCTTCTGAGTGCTTGCTGCATTAGTGGCATACAGCATCTCACCCAGCTTTATGACTTTTTAAAATAGAATACAAAAAGGCACAACTCATGAATGAAATAATTGCTAAAATAAACTTCATTGAAATTGAAAACTTTCTGAGCAAAGAGGATTAAGAAGGGTGAATATAGGCAAAATACTGTATGTGCACGTGTAAAAACAGAACAATGAAACTTGCTGAGATTGATTTGAGAAGGGGGGAGAAAGGAGAAAGAGCCATACTTTGTATGTGTAAATGGATATGTTAAAATGAAACCTTCTTGCACAACTAATTAATGCTAGTAACAATTTTTAAACTTATGTGAAAGAGTAGATTACAAAAAATAGACAAACCACAGGCTGGAGAAAACATCTGCCCATTTGATGAAGGGTTATTGTCCAAAAATAAAGAAAGAACTCTTAAAATTCAACAAGAAACAATTGAGTAAGATATGGCAACAAACTTAAACAGACATTTCATCAAAGAAAGTATGCAGATGGCAACTGACTGTACAAAGAAATGCTTTTCCCCAGATAGAACCACTAGAGAAATGTAAATTCAAATGACAATGAGGTACCACCACATACTTATTAGAATGGCCTAAAATTAAAACACTGGCAACACCAAAATTCTGGTGAGAAGTGGAAAAACAGGAAGGCAAAATAGCATAGTCATTTTGGAAATCCGTTTGGTCAGTTTTTATGTGAAACATTCTCTTACCATATCACCTTGCAATTTTCCTCCTTGGTTTCTACCCAAATCAATTGAAAACGTATGCCCACATAAAACTTTGAACATTAGTATTATGATGATTTGATTCATAATTGCCAGAGGCTGGAAAATGCCCTCCAGTTGTTGAAAGGATAAAAATAATGGTATTTCTACAAGTGGCAACTATTTTTATTATTAAATATTTTACAAAGTGACTTCAAACTAACATGTCAGCTTATGAGTACAATGTATCTTAATCAGTATAGTCCCTTCCATCACTCTCCCCATCCTTCCCAACCTCACCCATATCCTCAAGTTATCTCGTTCCATTTTCACACACACACACAAACACAAAACATACATTAAACATTGTGACTGTAGTCCCCTACCCTTCTTCTTTCCATTGGTCTATCCCCGCCTCTTAACCTTTACCCTCCTCTGACAAAACATAGTTCAGCTTCCTGGTACTCATTTTGTCACACTTTAGTTGTCCAAAGAAGTTACATCATAGAAACGACATTTCTAGAAAAAAGAGAATTATTGTGAAAAGACTAGATCAGATCCCAACAAAATAACACTGAGAAATGGTACAGGCAGGAGAGGGGTAGGTGAATGAAGGAGGAAAGTGGGGGAAGGATATTACAGTCAAGAATCCATTGTAGGGGCTGGGAAGGTGGCTCAGTGGTAGAGCGCTTGCCTTGCATGCTTGAGGCCCTGAGTTCGATGCCCTGAGTTCGATTCCTCAGCATCACATAAGCAGGAAAAAAAAGCCAGAAGTGGCGCTGTGGTTTAAGTGGTAGAGTGCTAGCCTTGAACTGAAGAGCTGAGGGACAGTGCCCAGGCCCAGAGTTCAGGCCCCACTACCGGACCCCCCCCTCAAAAAAAATTCATTGTGTATACCACAAAATTAAGAAAAGAAAGGGACGGGGTGGTTTGTGAGGGATGGGTGAGAATGTTGAAGCGGGTGACACTGGTCAAGATGCATTGTATTCATAGATTGCTTTGTTAAATGGCACCTCCTTTGTACAAAAACTTATAGATAATTTTTATAAATTTTCAACATGATGGGAGCCAGGCATTGGTGGCTCACACTTGTAATCCTAGCTACACGGGAGGCTGAAATCTGAGTTTGAAACCAACCTGGCAGGAAAGACTGTGAGACTCTTATCTCCAATTAGGCACCAGAAAACCAGAAGTACCTCTGTGGCTCCAAGTGGTTGAGTGTTATCCTTAAGCAAAAAAGCTCAAGGATAGTTCCCAAGCCCTGATTTCAAGTCCCACAACTAACAATCACAACAAAAAGATGGGATCTTAATGCCAATTATTAAGTGGAAAAGCCACTCTGTTGTGATTCTCACAATATGACATTCTGGAAAAGGCAAAACTATGGAACCTATGCAAAGATGGGTGGTTCCAGGAGCCTGGGGAGAAGGAGGGATGAACAGAGAAACACAGAGGATTCTGAGAGTTTGTAACACTCCTATAGGAGGCTACAATGGTAGGTCTAAGTCATCATACATGTGTGTGAACTCATAGTATGTATAACACAGTATGAATCCTAAGGTCAACTAGGGATTCTGACTTAGAATGTGCCTATAGAGGTTTGCCAATTTTAACAAATGCACTTCAGTATTCTAGTGGGGATTCTGGTAGTAGAGGAGGCTATGCGTATACAGAGACAAGGGTAATATAAGAACTTTGTACAACCCTCTCAAAGTTATTGTGAGCTTAAAATTTTCTTGTAAAAATAAGGTTTACTAACATTCAACAGGTAAAAGGAGCATTGAGTTCTAATCTTAAACACAAGCATGAGATTACCAACGCAAGACCTTGGTCCTATCTGATAGCATCTTCACTTTGCTTACAATCATTGTACTTAAAATGTATCTTTAAAAAAAGAGAGAAAGCAGCAAGCCAGTGATCATTGGCTCAAGCCTATAATCCTAGATATTCAGGAGGCTGAGATCTCAGCTAGTTGAGATCAAAGTTCAAAGCCGGTTCAAGCAAAATAGCCTACAAGACCACCTCTCTAATTAACCAGCACAAAGTGGGACTTGAGGAATGGCCCAAGGGGTAGAGCACCAACTATAAGCAAGAAAGCCAAACAAGAGTGTAGGATCCTGAGGCCCAGCTCTAGAACCTGTACATATACACAAATGAAAACAAAATTAAAAGACATAAAATTCTCAGGAAAATAACAAAATGCTGCAACAAGGATACAGATTGACCCATTGTAACAATGAAACTTACAAGACACTATGCAGAAAATGAACTTTACAACTGTGGGGGGAGGAAGGAATTAGCGAGGTGGGGAGGGAAGGGATAGTAGGGGAAAAACAAAGGAAGAGTTAACAATGCTTGATAGAAAATGTACTTATTACCTTACTCATGTAACCGTAACACCTCTGTACAGTATCTATCTTTACAATAAAAAATGGAAAAAAATAACAACAACAACAAAAAACAAAATTCTCACTTCTATTGGATAAGGTGAGCAAAGCAATAAGTAAATGGACAAAAAATTAAATGTAAGCCTATGTGGAAAACAAACTTTACAACTTCGGTGTGGGGGGGGGGGTAAAGGGAGAGTAGTTGTGGAGGTGGGAGGGAAGGATGGTAAGGGAAAAACAAAGGAGGAGGCAACATAGCTCCATAGGAAGTGTACTCATTACCTTGCGCATGTAACTGTAACCCCTCTGTACAGTAGTTTTTACAATAAAAACGTACAAAAAATTAAATGTAAGCAAAACAACATAATAGATCCATTCTAATCAAGGATGTAAAGGGGGAAGTTTGGACCATTAAAGAATCAATGAGAATATCTCAGCTTAATTTTTTGTTTTGTTTTGGTTTTTTTGGTGCGGTTGTGGGGCCTGGGCGCTGTCCCTCAGCTCTTCAGCTCAAGGCTAGCGCTCTACCACTTGAGCCACAGCGCCACTTCCAACTTTTTTCTTTTTGCTTATGTGGTGCTGAGGAATCAGACCCAGGGCCTCATGCATGCAAGCACTCTACCACTGAGCCACCTTCCCAGCTCTCTCAGTTTAATTTTTAAGATAATGAAAACGCACTTTCTTGATGAACTGCCAAAAGCTTATTCCAGACAATGCAAACTTTTAGAAATAGATTCTGACATTATGGACTAGCAACACTTACAGAACTTCTTTACAAAGACCCAGTCGTCTCAGGACCTTACTGTAAAAACATCACATTGGCATTTAATTAGTTCAAATATAGCCATATAGTTTTGTGCCACTGCCATTATTTTTAAAAGTGTGGATTTGCTCTTATATCTGGTGCTTCAAATATTGATTTGCTTTTAAATTCAAGTTAAAAATTAATCTGGGCTCTGTTTTGGTTTCAAAGAATCTTAAACATTTCTTTTTTTCCTTTTATCCTTCCTTCCTTCCTTCCTTCCTTCCTTCCTTTCTTTCTTTCTTTCTTTCTTTCTCTTTCTTTTTTTCTTGATAAAGGATTGAACTAAGGCCTTGTACTAATGCCTGGATTTTTTGCTCAAGGCTGGTACTCTACTACTTGAGTCACAACTCCACTTCTGGCTTTTTGCTAGTTAACTGGAGATAAGAGTCTTACAGTCTTTTACATCCTGGGCTGACTTCAAACTGTGATCCTCAGGTCTCAGCCTTCTGAGTACCTAGGATTCCAAGTGTAAGCCACAAGCACCCAGCTTTGCTGTTTTAATCTGTTGTGAGGTTGAGTGGCTGAGTGGGTCACAGACTGAGTATCACAGATGTCCGTGTGCTTTAGTGTGCATTACAGTCCGTGGCACTCACAGCACAACAGAGTGAGATTGGGAGAAGAGCAATGGCTCCACTTCAGGGCTGCAATCACTGAAATCATTGCAATCACTCAGGGGCTTGCTTGCCCCAGGCAGGATTTGTTCTGCTGCACAGTAGAAAAACGGCCAAAGATGACGGAAACACAATATACCCAGCTCTCCCAGCTGCAATCACAGGTCCAAATAAACCATCAGAGATTATCCTCAGAAATCCTAAAACCCTTTACGTATATAGCTTAGGAGACTTTTTTCAACAACCAATAGATGGTCTTAGGGCCCCACTAGCCCATTTTGAGGATGGGTAGGAGAGTGCTGTGTAGAAGTCTGAGGACAGGAATGTGCCCAGAAAGAAGTAAGTGATGTGCTGTGCATGTCCTTCGTCTCTATTTTAATGTCTCCAACAATCTAGTGGTTAATTAGCAATTTGCTGCCCACCGATATGCAAATGAATGACAAGCAAAGCTTCTCTGCATCTGTAATTATTTTGCTGATTTACAAGCCACTTTCTTCTCTGTGTAGATTTTTCTCTGTGTGTGCATTCATGCATTGGGGATTTCATTATTTTTAGAAGTGTACTCTGCACATTTTCATGCTTTAATAAAAAAAGACTTCAGTAATTACAGTCTTTGAAAAAACATATATATATATATATATATATATGCATTTCCACTTCAACTCCAAATGTGCTTATCAGATTTTTTTTTTGCTATAGTGAGGAGTTAGATTTATCAAGGGACTGTAATCCAAATTGCAGAACACAAGATTGAAAGATACACATTTCTATTGGTGCCAAATCCTTATCTGGAATCAGAGTCTTGTAGTGTTTGATTTTCTCCCAAGCAGCTCTGGTGAGTTTGAGCCATGATCTGCGTTATCCATCTGCCTACTTTGGAGCAGGGTGCTTTACTATTTGGCGGTTTAGACGCTTTATTTCTTCTTTCTTTATTTATTTTAACCAGGCATTAAGAAAGGCTCTCATGTTAAATTAAGTCAATTAATAAATGGAGACACATTAAGCAATCAATTTTGTCAGCCTATCTCCCCAGCATTATGTATGGCTGGCTGTAATCACAAGATAAATGCAATGTGCTGATCTATGGTAATGTTCAATAATACATTCTCCGCCAGGCTCAATTCATCAGGGAGTTTCGGTAGAGGAGGCATTTGTTATTGGCTGTCTCTGCACCTCAAGGATAACATTTCTGTCCTTTTGATTGGCTGTCTCACTGCTGCAAGATTCTAACCGTCTTATTTTGATGATGAATATGAAGGCGTGCTAAGCCGGGCTGGAGTGGAGTGTCTCAGAGGCTGCGCTCTTCCCAGAGCCCAAGGACTTATCAGCTTCCTCTGCCTCCTTCCTGTGCCAACCACCCACCCCCTCCCCAAAAGTTGTGATGCTTTTCTTTACCCAGTGCTTTGGGGCTGTGTTGGATCTGATTCACCTGAGGTTTCAGCATTATAAGGCTAAACGTGTTTTCTCTGCTACTGGGCAACTTGTCTGCGTAGTCAACCCCACACACAACCTTAAGGTGAGTGGCTGGCTCTCATTATTTTCTTTTGTATTCCACTGGGATTCTATTCCTTTCTCAGTGGGCAGGAGAGAGAGGCATCAGGGACCCTCTGGCATGGGCATGGAACTCCCTGATTGCTGGGTTTTTTTTTTGTGGGGGTTGTTTGTTTTTTAGGATGGTGTGGTGGATAAAGATGCTGCTTTAGCTCATTCTTTCTCTCTGGGTGGCTTGGCGCTGTTAGTGAAAACGTTCTTTTTCCCAGGCTGGTTTGCAACACTGGAGTGATGGTGGTGTGTCTTTCCCACGCTGTCAACCTGAGCAAGGAGGGGGGAGGGGCGCAGAGAGTAGCAGAAGTACTCCAGTAAGAGGATTTGAAAAGTTACCCAATTTGCTGTCTGTCCCATGTCAGGAGAGATGATTGGCCAGGGGAGAAGTCCTTACGGGGCAGAGACACCCTGAGGGGTAACTGGGAGTTGGTGAGGAGCTTTTTCTGTGAAGTGTTTGCCCTTGTCCTCAGAGTGTGTGCGTGTGTGCGTGTGTGTGTGTGTGCGTGTGTGTGTGTGCGTGTGTGCATGTGTGTGTGCGTGTGTGTGTGCGTGTGTGCATGTGTGTGTGCGTGTGTGTGCGTGTGTGTGTGTGGTGCCCCGAGGAGTTTAGCTCATTTCCTTCCTGCCAGCTAGATGTGTGCCTTGTGCTAAGGACAGGAGGAGGAACAGGGGCTTCGCTTGCTCCAATTGTACAATAATAAAGGCAGCTGCAAGCTACCGCTGCCTGGAGCTCTGTAGGCAGGCAGCTGGGTGCAGAATTGCCGGTGGTGGCTGCCTGGCTGCCTGGCTACTTGCCTGGCGCCTGCTGCCTCTGCACTTATGCCTTCAGGTCAATGGCTTTTAAGAGAATAGCCAAAACACAGGGTCCGGAAGGACTGCCAGACGCCACAACCAAGATGGATGGGGAAATGAATGAAGAAGGGTGGTAAGGAGGACAGAGGGGAAGAAATGAGTGGCAGGAGGGCACAGCTGAACTCTCCAAAGGAGAAGCTCTGAGCCACCTTTATGGTCCTCAGGTAAAAAGCAAGTCCCATGGAGAGTTGTTTCCCTGTCCTCCTCCTCACAGTGCAGGGGGATTGAGGGCCAGGGGAAGAGAATGTCTGCCACAGAGTCCTGGATCTGCCAATGTGTCGTTCTGAGCACTGCGTTGGGTACTGCTGGGTGTCATCAACTCACCAGTCAGCCTATTCTCACTGGAGCAGGACAGATCAGCTGAGGGATGCCTTTCACCTCTGTTTCTGGAAATCTCTAGGAAGGACACTGTCTGGAGTTCCTGAGGCCACATGGTAACACCTTGCTAAGGCCACCCTGAGTGGAGGGGCCACAGGCTGAATTGGGACCCCTATGATATATGGGGCTCCTATGTTTAACCTGTCACAATCACTCTCCTTCCCTCCCTCTGGTTCTTACTTTCTTCATCTCTCTTTTTATTCCACTACTCCTTGTTGGCTTGATATAACCAATGAGAATTCCCTCCACCCACCCATCTCCACCCCGACCCCGTCATCCTTGGCAAAGCAAGGATATCATATGCATATTAACATACAATTCTGAATTTCATTCTGTGGCCACTCCTGAGACCTTATTCGAACTCTTATTATTTTGTCACTTTACATTAGTTAGTTTCCCATGGCAAAAAATGTGTTTATTCCTGTTTCACATTTTAATACCTTTAAAATTTATTTATGAGACTTAGCATTTCTGAAGTTTGAATTTATATGGTTCATTGAGTCAAGCTGATGGTTGGCGAGGGGAGCAAGGCTGAAGCGTTGGAGTGGAGACAGGGTCAGCCATCTGTGTATATTTCCCAGCAATGCCTCCTTGGATATTAATAAGCAATCCTGCTGTTACAGCACAGGGTTCCAGAGTCAGGGCTGGAGGTCTTGTTAGCACTGGTCAGCTATGGTGACCTTGAATGACTCAACCTCTCCCTACCTTTCCTCTCTTTCTTTCAAAAAAAAAAAAAAGACCAACTTAGAAGCATCTTCCCTGCCCCCTCCACACCTTTGTGAGAATGCCAAGAGATCCTAGAGATAGATGTGTTGGTAATATTCTCCTCTAAAAACAAGCATGCTTTTAAATATAATTTGGAAGAACTTCAAAAGCTTCTCTAAAGCCTTGGAGCAAGTCAGAGATCATAGAAGTAAGAATAGAAAAATGGGTGATTCAAGCTTTGAGAAGATGCTTTCCCTGCCTCACTTTTTACATTTACTCTCCCTTGGCTCTTCATTTCCCATAGGAAACCACTTAGGGATTTTGCTCATGGCAGCACAACAGATAAACAAGGCACTTCAAGTGCTGCTGGTGGTAAGCAGGACGTAGAGCAACACACGGGACTAACTGCTGCTCCTGGCAGGGAGAGACCCCAGCAGCCCCACTGCCTCTGTGAGGGTCTCCAGATTCCCAAGCTCATCCAGAGTCCAGGTGAGCAACCAGGGTTGTTTGCCTGCTTCCCACACCTAAAGGCTAATTGAATAAACACCTAGAAGCATATCGCACCCTCACTTAGATTCAAGAATGCATGACAGCTCCAAAAAAGTCCTCTTTTGAAATATTAATTTCCATAAATAAGACACAGAAATAATCCTAATGTAGTAAGCTGTGGTCTATGTTTTGTTTTGCTTTGAAGCCATGTGACAATGTTAACCAGAATAGCTATTGATCCGGGGTGCTTCTTGCAGTGTGTGTGACAGGCTGGTACAGGAAACAGTGACCAAGGGCAGAGGTGCTGCAACCTGGCTTTCCATTTGCTTAGGTTTGGAAAGCCAGTGCTTTTCTTAGAGGCAATGTTTGTATGCTTTGTCTGGGCTTTCGTGAGAAGTCTACTGGCATCTAAGGACCTGAGGCAAATGCCAGTTATAATCAAAACTCACTTACTGAGCGGAGAAAACTATGCATTTGCTATGTTTCCTTAGGTCACCTTCATTCACAATCTCATTATGGTGTACTCAGTAACTAACCTGGGCTTTTTTCACATGGGAAGCCTTTCCTTCTAAACGGAAGGCAGAGCCTTCTGGTTAAAGCCATCGTCCCAATAAATTCTTCTTAATCCAAAGGGACCTTTACAGTAGCTGGCCTTGAACATGAGAGCACTCAGCTTTAAGTAGCTACCCAACAGTGAAATCTGTAAGCTGCTATGATTCCCAATGCCTATCTGTCTCTGGCTGTAAAGCTAACTCCTTACACAGGTCAGAGTTCAAAGGGCACCCCTTGCCTCCACTTTAGCTTTAGATGTGACCAGCAGGCTTGGGGTGGCATTCTTGAGCTGCTGCCTTCTCCTGATTCAGCACTCTCTTCCTGCTGGATCCTTTGCCCAAGAAGCCAGTCTCTCCTGGCTCCTCTCCTGCTGGCACTGGTCACCCTAAACAGCTCTGCCTCCTTCCCTGTCTGCAGATGTACCCTTTGCAGGGTGGCACGGCTCGGCCCCGCAGCCAGATTTCTATAGTGCAGAGACTGCAGGGCTGGCCAGAGCCTCTCAGCGGCCAGCCTTCAGCCCTTTCCACGCAGATAGACCGTGCTGAGCTGAGGCGGCTGGGTGACTTCCTCCTCCTAACCACACACATTAGTAAAGAAGATTCTAGAAGAAGAAGGAAAAAAGACTAGCAAAATGCTTGCTGGCAAACTTCCAAAAAGCCTTTCTGGTATTTCCACCCAGTGCCAATGCTGTCCTGCGGAGCTCTCCCAGTGTCTCCTTTCCTCTCCCTCCAGACCTGGGAGTGTAAGGCTCATGCCAGAATCCTGCAGCACCTTCCTGTTGTAAACTATTAACCTTGGGTTTTCAGACAGGCGCGTGCATGTGTACACACACACACACACACACACACACACACACATACACAGAGAGAGAGAGAGAGAGAGAAAGAGAGAGAGAGGGAGAAAGAGAGAGAACTAGGAGAGGCATACAGGACAATGACAGCTTCCATTTAAGTGCCTGGCAGGTAGGAAATCTCAAAGTGGGGCATTTCAGTATCTTTCCTGGCAATGCCCATGATGTGCCCTTCATTTAGAGAGCAGCCTGTATGGATGAATGTGTATGGAGTGAAGGGGGGCATGAGGAGCTGTGGGAGCCAGAGAGCAGGAGGAGGTGGAGGAGGGGGAAGAGGGGGAGGAGGGGAAGAGGAGAAGGGGAGGGAGAAATGAGGAGGAGGGAGGAGAGGGAGGAAAAGAGGAAGGAATAAAAGGGGCAGGGGAATGAGAGAAGGAAGGGAGGAGAAGTCCTGAGTACTGGTTTTTGAGTTCAGAGTCAGCCTTTCTGGCATTCAGCAGTGAAGGCCTACTTTCATGCAGTTTGTTAGAGCCTTCTGACAAGATTGTCTCTTAGCTGTCCTTATTTTCACAGCCTCCCCACCGAGTCCCACTCTCTGTCCTCTAAAGCATTTTCCCATGCTTTTTCCCCATGGGGTCAAGAGCCACCCTCCCGCCTGCCCCTTAGCACCTGAGAAGGGTTAGGTGGGGTGGGGTCTGGGAGAGGCGACCTAGGCTGGTGGTCTGTACTAGGCAAGGTTTACTGGAAAGGCTTTGCAGAGTCTTCTCAGCCCCTGGCTCCCCTGAATACTGTGTCCCTCGTCTCTGAGCACAGAGCAGTTGTGCTGCTTTTCTGGTTAATGGTGATTGCAAATGAGGCTCCCGAGCCACATCACAGGAGAACGGAGCCCGGAGCAGTAATTTGGTTAGCTGTGTGCTGGTGATTGAGCTGCAGAGGAGGCTGGTGCTGGCTCTGTGCAGAGGGCCATTGCCTCTGACGGGGTGCATCTATTCACATTGCGTGGCATTTCCCTGGCTGGATCTCTCTGGTTGCAAGGACTATTTGGGGAAAATTAGACAACTGATACTGAAACTCACAGAGAGGTCGGAGTTATTTCGGTGGCTTTCCTGGGGGAAAGAGAAGATTTTTCTAGCAATTAATAATGAGGAAGAAGACATTAACAGTGAAGGTCTTTCACCCTCACAAAGTCTTTGTAAATTTTTTTCTCTTTTTTTGCTTCTTTCTCTGTGTCTTTTATTTTGGGGGAGTTACTGGGGTTTTAAAGTCATTGCCTCATGCTTGCTAAGAAAGCACTCTACCCACTTGAGCTGCGTTGTGAACCCCTTTTTGCTTTAGTTTATTTTTTTCAGATAGTGTCTCAACCTTTTGCGTAGGGCAGGCCTTGGATTGTGATCCTCCTCCCTACACCTCCCTGTAACCTCCTATCTACATCTTCCAGTGGTTAGTTCTAGTTATATACCACCATACCTCACTTGTTTTTTGAGATAGGGTCTTAACAATATTTTCACCTAGGCTAACTTTGAATCATGATCCTCTCATCTCAGTCTGCCACGTAGCTGGGATTGCAGGCATGCACCACCACATTCAGCCCCTAAAATATCATCTTCACCCAACCAGCTCAGGAAGAATAGTCTAGATGTGGATGGAGCATCATGGGAAAGAGGTCAACCTGGAGAATGGAAACCTGTCCTTCCTATGGGGTCAGTCAAGGTACCCAAAGAACTGAGGCCACAGAGAGGAACCAGCTTGTATGGATTTCTCATGGCAACGATGGGGGCAGCTTAAAACTTCAAAAGACATTCTCTCACAGTTCTAGAGGCATTCTTGTCTAAAAGTAAGGCGTCCACAAAGCTCTGTTCTCCTAGAAACTTCCACAGCAGAATCCTTCCTTGCCCCTTTCAGCTTCTGATGGCTCTGAGCCTTCCTCCTTGTGACTACATCACCCCCATCTCTGCCTCTTCCTCTTCACTATGAGTTTATTCTTATGAGGTCACATGTGGTGGCAGTTCCGAGCCACTTGGATAATCCAGAGTAAGTTTCTCCTCCATGTATCCTTAATTTATTCACATCTTTAACATTCTAAAGTGTCAAATAGAAGGAAATGTTTACAGGTTCTGAACTTTAGGATCTGAATGTGGCTTTGGAGACCACCACTTAAGCCACCATGTGACTTTTGCCAAGTTATCCTATTTAGGGACAGAACTGGGACCAGAAGTTAGGTTTCCTAATTCTCCACTGTCCCAGGCTGCCTTCAAATGATCGCAAGCTAAATATTCCCATTCAGGGACATACTGTAGAAGCAGAAACTTGCTGGAGTTCCTTACTGTATCATCACTCCACTCTGGGCCAGCTACAACATCTCATAGGCTGTACTATGTCCCTTACCATTCCCTACTTTACCAGGCCCATATTCCTTAGCAAATCAGAGCCTAGACCTCATCTGTCTCCCTTTTCTCTCCAACCCCCCAATCATCTCCAAATTATTGTTAAAATAGTACAATTCATATGCGCATGTGTCATATTTTAAAAATCAGGTAATAAAGAGGTATGCAACCGAAGGATAAAGCTGTGTATTTTCTCCTTGGTGCCGGTTTTGTAAAGCTCCAAGATCTGTATAAAGAGAAGCAGTGAGCAGTTGGGGGGGGGAGGATCATAAGCTTTGGGAGAGACAGGTAAGAGTTCAAATCCCAACTGTGCCACTTGTCAAAGCATGACCTTGAACTAATGACTTCGCTTCTTAGAAGCTCCATTTCCTCATCTATGAAGGAGAGAAAACAGTGCCCCCTTCTCCATTGAATTGAAAGAGCTCATGTTAGCCTGATGTCTGCAGCAGGATACTGTCACTGTAACGAGGTCATTAGGATGAGAGCTGCCCTGGAGAGGGAAGTTTCAGCCCCTTCCCATCGCATCCCCTCCCCCATACCACCTGCATGTCTTCTCTCTCTCTCTCTCTCTCTCTCTCTCCTCTATTTCTCTCCTTCTTTCTGGCTCACTGTTTCTTTCTGGTGTTATGGAATTTATCCTCAAAAAGAATTTTGAAAAGAACAATTTCTTGACTCCTAGAGAAGTCAGACTTGTCCTTCATGTGTTTAACTTCAGAGAAAGTATGAAACTCCATTAGGCTATGAGTCCCAAGGTCCAGTGGGGGGGGACGGGGCCTCAGGAGGAGACACAGGTGGCCACAATGGGACAGGAGCTGAATGGACATCATTTACAAACCTGGGAGCTGTTACAGATAAATCCCCTTCTCTATCCATCCTAAAAACCAGCTCCTCATGATTTATGCATGGCTTCTATTCATTAACAGCAGCTCACATGAACACAAGGTGGGAAGGATGGTGGCTCTGTAAGGGGCACACGGTTCGAGGGTCCAGTCCTGCAAACTCAGTGATGCTGCTCAGAGTGGGCAGAGGTTCCAATGCCAGCCTGGTGCTCTGAGAGGGCACACCTTTTCTCTCTGTCCTGCAGCTCACTACACCTTAAGGAAGTAGTTTCTTATGAATGGGGTGGGATAAGGAACAGGGATCGAAGAAGGCTGTAGCCTCTGGAAAATAGGGAGAGTGAGAGACATTTTCTGACTTGTCCCAGTCGAAAAAGAATGATCAACTCTATGTTATTAGAGAATTACAAATTCCTTAGGGTTCCCTGCATGGCAACCTGAGCTCCCCATACCTCAAACACATCCTCTCTCTCTCTCTCTCTCTCTCTCATACACACACAGTCACACACTCCCACAGATACAAATGACAGGGGCTGCCAAACTGTCCACGTGGGTAGGACCTAAGTGGTCTGAGAACAGCAGTGTAAGATCACAGGATACAGAGCCCATCAGGAGGGACACCTGGCCCTCAGCACAGTAGAAAATAAAAGAGTGGCAATCACAAGATCCTTCCCCATTAAGGAATGGAGGATCCAAGAGGGAAAGCCTCTCTGGCAAAGAAAGAACAATATTTTAGTTGGGTGTGGGTGTTATAGAGTCCACAGATGTGGAGTTGAATCCGGACTTGCTTTCTCTAAGTAAAATCTCTTTCTAATTATACAACTTGTAACCGACACATTTGCAACTTGTACATATTTATAGGATGCAGTATGATAATTCAATACCTGTCCACAATGCACAAAGATCAAGTAAAGATAATTAGCGTTTCCATCTTCTTGAACATCTATGGTTGCTACTTATTGGGAACCTCTGGACTTGAATTCCTACATCCTCCTGAGCCTCATTTGCTCACCTGTGAAAGGGTTGCTGTAAAGGTGAGATAATGTGATGTTCAAGAACTGCTCAGCACCTGGCTTGTTGTAATTGCTCATTAGGAAAGGCTTCTACCCTGGCTATTAAGTTGAACTCCTCAGTCATGACACTTTTTTCATAAATTAGAGATACTTCATGGCTTATGATAGGCTGAGCAAAGTTATTCAGGGTTATTAGACAATATAAGACACAACCCAGGTCTTTTGCCTAGGCCTGTCTAAGTGAGAAAACTGCTTAGCTTGGATGAATGATGCTACAGTAGTAAAAGGATCTACTTACTGAGGGACCAAGACTCAAAGAATCATGTATTCAACACCTAAGAGAGCCCAAATGGTGCTCTAGTTTGAGGTCTGAGTCTGACAAAGGAGACCTAAAGGATAAAGTGACTTGGAGCTGATGGGGATAGATTAAGACTGGGCTTAGCATTCCTGCATGTGTTCATACGTCTGCTCTGTCTGTGCCACCACTCTGTTTAAATACTATCTGGTTTAAATACACTCTGGTTAAATACTATCTCCAGGCTATGGCCTCATGGCACCAACAAGCATTTTCCCGGAGGAGCCTTGTCTATCTTCAAGGCAAACACAGTTGTGTCTCTACTGCTGGCACCATACAAAGTCACATGACCCACACACTATTGCTGTCAAAGAACAGGATGGAATAAGTACTGCTACCAAAGGCTACATGTGGGTCTTGACTGTGGGCCCAAGATGGGAGCTCAAGCAGAAAACAGATCAGAAACCTGCCTCACACTGTTAGTAGAACAGCGTGTCTTTGTAGATAATTCAGAATGGGGATTTGACGGGAGATGTCAGTTACACTCACAAAATGCTGAACTACGTAATCTTGATTCTTAAATGTCTTTTTAATCATACATTCATGATGAGGGGGATGCTGCATACTAGTCTCTAGCAGCCAGTGGCATTAGAACCCCAGCAATGAGAGTAGCCGAGGGTAGGGTTTGGAGAGGGGAACAGGGCTGCCCTCCCCAGGACAAAAGTGGAAACAGATCCTCTGTAGAAAGAAAAGTCCATTGTAGACCTCAGTTGGAGAGGGAAAACGAGATTGGCATGACATGAGGAAGGCCCCACAGGGATGGAAGCAAATTTAAATCAATGGTGCTAATACTGAAATAGACAAGTCAGCAAACCCATCCTCTGCTGGCATTGTAATGAGACTTCATGGCCCCTCATATCTAGCTCATAGGATTGCCAAGATGGGCCAAGGAGTCTAAGGGAAGCAGCCACTTCGAACACCAGCTTCTTTTACCATTAATTAGGGATCTATTTGGCTTATTCTAGGCTGAGCAGGACTGTATATCCTGAAACCTTTCTATCTATACCTTCTATATCTATATGTGTGTCTATAGCTATCTATCCATCCTATCTATCTCTATTGTGTGTGTTAGGGACATCATAATAACAATAATCACAAACTACTATCATTTATGGAAGGCATGCCACCTCCAGAAACTGTTACTGAGGAGTAGCGTATAATGGTTTGCCACTGAACAGAATATTAAAACAGGAAGTGGTTAATGAGCTGGTTTAGTGCCCACCAATTCTTTCTGGGAGAGTTAAAAAAAATAGTATTCTTTAGCTCTTGTTTCCTGCATGGGCAAAAGGAAATGTTCTCCGCTCTTTTTCCATTTCTCCTGACTTTTAATTCTGTTTTTACTAAAATAAACCCTCACTAAAACTTTCAAAAAATTTAAATCCTGGGCTCTTAAATACTTCCTACTGTGTCATTCTTTCAAGTTCAGCTTTTACCGCAAAATAACTCATCCTGGTTGCTTGGCTCTGTGGCTCTATAGCAGTTTACTTAATATTGAATGAGGAGTCTATACCATTTATCCATATGTGTATGGACACTTACATGACATGCCAGCCTATGGCCCTTAGTAGTGATTTTATTTCTTGCCTCTGCTTCCTGGAATAGCCTCCAAATAAACTACTATATCTGAGATCTTATCTCAGATTCTGCTTTGGGGAACTCAGTTAATACGTGTCTATTTTATTATCTAACATTAATTGAGCATGTCCTGTAAGTGCCAACCACTGTGCTAACTGATTTCCTTGACACAATTTTTTTTAATCCTTAGAATTAGGACCAAAATGTACGTCCAATTCACATACAAGGAAACCAAGGGACAGAGGTCAGGTACCTTGTGGAAGACTCCATCTCATGAGTGAAAAAGTTTAGTTTATGCTTTCAATTTCAGTTTTATCTTTCCTGAGCTCAGAATAAGTTGTCTGGCAGCTTCTACAAAGAAAGCCCAACTTTCAGATTCAGGAACTGTAAAAATTATGATTTGAACAAAATACTTCAAGGAAATCTTTTCTACAACGGTACCTGAGTGAACTGGTCACAATTATGCTCCAGGGCCATTTGTTTTCAGTGGAGTATCTTTTCAGTGGTTTATTTGTTTGTTTGTTTGGGGGGAGGTTTGTGTTTATGTGTGTCTTGGGCTTGAACTCAGTGCTCTGATACTGTCCCTTAGCTTTTTTGCTTTATCACTTGAGCCATAATTCTACTTCCAGCCTTTTGGTGGTTAATTGGAGATAAGAGTCTCACAGATTTTCCTGCCTAGTCTGGCTTCAAACTACCATCCAAAGATCTCTGTCTCCTGAGTAGCTAGGATTACAGGTGTGAGCCATAGACACCTAGCTAGGTTACCTGATTTGACAGGTGGACAATGTCTGCAAGTAGAACTGACTCCCCAAATGTGGCACCTGTGATTGTTTTATCAACACCGTCTTGCGTTTCAACAGCATTGGGAACTAGCTGATCTCACAATGGAAATGTTACTGTCTCTCATCATCTGGCTGCCTTTTCTCTACGAAGAGAAGAAAAATCTTTTTATATAAAAAGTGGGGGGGGGCAACTTTTTAAGAGAGCATGGCTCTTCCC
The DNA here is from genome assembly GCF_000151885.1 of Dipodomys ordii. NCBI lineage: Eukaryota > Metazoa > Chordata > Mammalia > Rodentia > Heteromyidae > Dipodomys > Dipodomys ordii. The sequence continues at coordinate 24,460,567 of NW_012267217.1, read as the reverse complement.
AATCAGCATCTGTTCTCTGAGAGATCACAGGCCTTCGAACCCATTTCTGATTAACAGCCACACTCCATTACAAAATTCATGATTTTTTTTTCTAAAATCAAAGAAGAATGAAATTTTAATGACTATTTCCTCCCTGATTTAATCCAGCTTTTACCTTGGGATCTGGTAGGGCCCTCCCCCCAGTGCCCTACAAACTTCTTGCTGATGCAAAATTGCCCTAAGAAGAAGTAAGTGAAGGAGGTGTCTGTGTAAGAGAGGGAGGGACAGGGAACCCCACTCCAGAGTATGGAATGTGTCCAGCATTTACACTGACTTTAGGGGCACAGGAAAAACCGTGGCTGAACCAGGGAGTGGAACAATCCAAAAAAAGTGGGACATTGGCAGAAGTCATCATGGCCACAGGAAAGACCTGTGAGAAGGATCTCCAATCTGGGTGATACGCCATGGCTTCCACGTCTAGTCACCCTCTTGCCTGCTTGTCCCTCGAGGTGGTGCCATGGGGGCCGTGGAGCTAGCTCTGGCCCTGTGGGCACCAGATGGTTGTCTGCTGCCCTGGCCCTGCCCTGCCCAGGCTTCCATGTAAGCAGGAGGGCTGATGGGCAGGCACGTCAAGGAGTTGCCTCACTAACCCCCCACTGATACATCTGTTTATAGTAATTAAATAAATGCTAGTTGGCCCTGCTTGCCATGTTTACTGAAGCAATCACCAGAACTGTGACATTGTCCAAGAATCTGAGAGGAATATGAAACTGAGGTGAGCTCCAGCTCACTTCCCTCCACTTCTGAAAATACCCAGCCACTACAAAGCCAAGCTGCACCTGCCCTCTGGCGTGCCTCCCTGTGGACTCTGAGCAAATCATTCAGCCTCAGCCTCTCCATCTGGCACAAGAAGATGACACTCTTCACTCCCCTCCAAGGTGACCTTGACATGCGCAGATAGGTATTTGCAATTGGACACCAATGGTGGTATGATACCATGAATGAAATAGGAATAATGGAGAATGAGAGTAGGTTCATGTAGAAGCACACATTACTTACTGGACTGACAGCTTAGGAGGGGAGTGAAAGTCCATAGATGTATTTTAAACTCTCTCCTCTACACTGGGAATTTGGTGGAACTTGAACTGAGATGTAGCTTCAAGTTTCATTCTAATATTCATCGCTAAGTAGCCCTTTGCAAGTTATTTAACCACCCTGAGCTTCATCTTCCTGGTCTATAATAAGATTCAAAATGTGACGTTAATGAAGGATTACTGAGATAAATATATACAGCAGCACCTAGGCCAGTGTCTAGAACATAGAATAGCGCTTTCATGAACATTGATTTCTCTTTACCTTTCTCTTTTCCTCTCTCCCTTCTTCCCTCCATCCCTCTTTTCCTCCCTCTCTCCCTATCCCTTTTCATCTGTTAACTCTTTCCATGTTTAAATAAGGAAGTCTCAAAAAAAAAAACTTCTCACATTATTTGAGATCATGTTTATGCCAGTGGCTTATGCCTATGATCCAACCTCCTCAGGAGGCTGAGCTCTAGAAAATTTCAGTTCATCTAATAACAACAGATGCTGGAGGGGATGTGGCCAGGAGAGAACACTACTGCATTGTTGGTGAGAGTGTAAACTTGTTCAACCACTTTGGAGAGCAAGATGGAGGTTCCTCAAAAGACTCCACATAGAACTTCCCTATGACCCAGCAGTCTCACTTTTGGGCATTTACCCAAACTATCACAAACAAGGCCAGACTAAAGCTACCAGCACAACTATGTTTGTTGCAGCATTATTTACCATAGCTAAGATATGGAACCAACCCAGATGCTCCTCAGTAGATAAATGGATCAAGAAAATGTAATATATATATATATATGAATTCTATGCCTCCATCAGAAAGAATGACATCACCCCATTTGTTAGGAAATGGAAAGACCTGGAAAAAATTATATTAAGTGAAATAAGCCAGGTCCAAAGAAACATAGGTCCCATGGTTTCCCTTATTTGCAATAACTAGTATATGTCTGGGACAAGCAGAAAAGACCAAAAGCTATGTACATATGACTATACAAGATGATGTTAAGCAAAAGGAACTCCAAGATAGGGACACAAGTGGTTTTCTCTTTCTTGCTATTGTTTCTAATGTATTTATAATATACCATGTGATTTTTTTGTTTCTTTGTTTCTTCAGTATAACCCTTGTTTTCAGTGTATTTGATGTCGATGCCCTGCATCTTGTATATACACTTCTCTAATTTGAGGAGTGGAAGGGATAAAACAAAATGCTTAAATAAGGATACAGGTAACAATGAGATGTACAAGACACTATGTTAAAAAACAAACTTTACAGTTTAGGCGGGGGAGGGGAGAGGGTAGTTGTTGAGGTGGGAGGGAAGGGATGGTAGGGGAAAAACAAAGGAGTAGATAACAATGCTTGATAAGAAATGTACTCATTACCTTGCTCTTGTAACTGCAACTGCCTTGTACAGTATTTTTACAATTAAAAAAGTATTTAAGAAAAGAAAATTTCAGTTCAAAAGTCTGAGAGACTATACCCCTATTTAAACAGCAAAATGCCAGACTGGAGGCATTTCCCAAGTGGTAGAGCACCCACAGAGGAAGCAAACCAAGCAGCCCTGCCTTCAACCCCAGTACCATCACAAAAATAAACAGATAAATAAATAGGAAAAAGTAATAATTCTGGGAATGAGATGAGAGTTTGAAAGGAAGAGTCTTACACTGTAAGGAAAGGGGCACAGACTCAATGGAGGAATGATTCTGTTAACTAATTCAAAGTTGCCAGAAGTTTGGATAAATACAAAAGGAGCTAGATGAGCCTCCTCTAGCCCAGTTGAGCTGCAGGCTCAGCTTCTCTTGTGGGAAGTGAAGGAGAGTACACAGACCACCCCAAATGACAATACTGTTTCCAGGCTATGGGACCTGCATTCAGAGTGGGCTGAGACATCACCAGAGGCCCCTTTGCTGCTCCAGAACATGTTAATATCTGGTTTTCAGTAGGGCTTGAGACTCAGGGGATTTTCTCCCTCTTCCCTAAGCAGGCTCAGGGAGCCCCAGAGAGCAGTCGATGTCAGCTCATAGGTTTGAGGGCACTGGGCCTTTGCACTTAGACAGACTTTCCTTCCTGTGATGGAGATGAGTGTTGATTACTTGCTGATGACGAACACATTTCTAAGTGTCAGACACAGCATGGAACCTTACAAAAGCTAGGAGTAATTGCTGCAGCCTCGCTGCTAAGCAAACCAGTTGTTGAGTCCGGGATAATTCTAGTAAGAAACTGGCATTTGGGGATTAATTGTTTTGGATGTAATGACTGCTACAGCCCAAACTAATGAGAGAAGAATGCAGTTTGCAATGTGAATTTCAGGGCAGAAGTGGGTTTTGCCAGGCTTGCTGGTACAAAGTGGAAGGTTGGGTTTTGTAGGGCTTTTTTTCCCCCCACTTCAGCATTGATTGGGCCAAAAAAAATGTTTTTTCCAAGAACAGCTTCTGAGAAAATGCCAAAAACCCATGCAGAGGCCTGAGGAAAACTTGATTGATTGTTGAAAGCCTTGCTAGGTTCTTCCCCGAGGCCCCGGGCAGGCTGGGGCCAGCGAGGCCGAAGTGAGTCATGGCTGGCTGGGAGAGAGGGCTGTCACCAGCTCTGACCTTCAGCAAGTCACCTCTTCTCCCTAGGTCTGTCTCCTGCAAAACCTGGATAGATAGCAGTGCTCAGTCTGCTACCTTCAATAATGGATGGTGTGGATCCAATGAGAAAGTTCTGGCAAAACACTGGCCTATCATTAGAGTGTGTGTGTGTGTGTGTGTGTGTGTGTGTGTGTGTGTGTGTGTGTGTGTGTGTGTGTGTGTGTGTGCATGCACGCGCATGCGCACGCATATACTTAAACTTAGGGCCTGGACCTGGGCATTGTCTCCATTTTTTATACAAGACTAGTGTTCCACCATTAGAGCCATACCTCCACTTGTGCCTTTTTGATGGCTAATTGGAGTCTCATGGATTTTCCTGCCTGGGCTGGCTTTGAACCTTGATCCTCAGTCTAGATCTCAGCCTTTTGAGTAGCTAGGATTATAGGTGAGGGGCATCAGCACCTAGCTTTGCTCTGGGCTTTGAATTCAGGGTTTCATTGCTTGATTGAATTGATTGCTTGGACATTCCTGCAGGTCAGCTTTTTGCTGGTTATTTTGGAAACAGAGTCTCAAAGACTTTTCTGTTCAGGCTGTTTGAACCACAATCCTCTGATCTCAGTCTCCTGTGTAACTAGGATTACAGGCATGAGGCTCTAGTGCCTAGCAGCTCATCAATCTTCATATCAATGTGGGTGGACAGAAGTCTAGATAAATTATCCCGCTTTTAGTTCTTTCTTTGATTGCTTAGCTTTAACCTGTTTCAAAAAGAACTCTAAGCAACATGCTTACCTTTCTCGCAAGTCTGACAGAGCCATGTAGAACAAGTCATTTCAAGCAATAGTTTGGTGCCCCCCCCCATACACAAAAATGACCCAGCATCCTTTGCCATGGTCAACTGAGTGATAACCCAAGAGGCCTAGGAAGGACTTGACCTCAAGGTGAGCCTGGTGGACCTTCAGTTCTGCTTTGGCCAGGTCTTCTGTGGATCATGAATAGAAGAGGAAGTGAAGAAAAGGAGGAGTAGCTCGTTTGTTCCAATATTTACATATGGAGCATCTGCAATGCACATATATTTCTTTTTGTTCTACAGTGAGAGGTTGTGCTATAATGGGGTGATTAGAAGATGCCCACCAACCAACATGGTCTTCTCATGGAAGAGCAGTTCTCCACCAGTTTTCCACTTCTGTTGTAGGTTGGATATGAAATCTCTTTTCCACTGCCCCTGTGCCACATACATACCTGCCCAGAGTTGTGTGTTGGTCCCCAGGGCAGCAGTGTTGAGTGGTGGGCCACTGAGGGGCGATGAGATCATGTGGTATTCAACTTTCTCAGTGGATTAGTTCATTTAGGAATGCATGGATTCCTGAATGAATTGGGGGGGAGTCAGGCCAGTCAGAGGACACAGGCCACCTGAGGACTGCCCTTGAAGGGTCCCTAGTTCTTCCTTCCTCCCCTCTCCCTTCTCTTAACCCTCCCCCCTTTCTCCTCCTTCTTCCCTTTTCCCCTTTCCTTCTCCCTCTCCCTTCTATGTCTTCCTCTTTCTCCCTCTCCTTTTCTCTCTCCCCCTCTTCTCCCTTTCTCTCTTCATTTCTCTCCCTCTCCCTTTTTGTCTCTCTCTCTCCCTCATCCTCTTCCTGTCCCTCTTCCTCTCTTTTCTGTCTGTCTCTCTCTGTATGCGCTATCTGTCTGTCTCCCTTCCTCCGTCCCTCCCTCTCTTTCTCTTCCCTCCTGGCCACCGCGAGAGCAGCTTTGCTCCACCACATGCTCCCCACCATGACTTTCTGCCTTACCACTGCCTAAAAGCAATGGAGTTGGCTGACCATGGACTGCAACTTTTGAAACCAGGAGCTAAAAGAAACCTTTTCTCTTTAAGATGTTTATCCCAGGCGTTTTTGTCACAACAGTGGAAGCTAACACAAATCCTTATCCAGTTTCCTCTCATCTCTGCTTCTGCTTTCTAGCCATCATTAGAAATAAGGATGTGAAACTAGTTCCTTTGAGCTATTTCAGCTAGTCAGAAGTCACATCAATCAAGGTCTCACTAAGCAGAGAATGCCTCAGACACCCTGCCCACCGGAGGCTGGGAGCAGGTTGTGACGTATATGTCTGAGTCAAGAAGAAAAGGTCAGATAAGTTGATGTTAGAGGAATGAGCCCCAAGATGAGTATTCAAATGTTTTTTTTTTGTTTTTTTCCTTTCATACAATTGTTTCTATCATATTTATAAGATGATTTCTATGTTGCTTTGTATGTCCCTCCCCCATAGTAAAACCCATACTTTCACTGTATTTGATGTTGGTATAATTTGTAGAGGGGAAGGGCAAAAACAAATTGTTTAACTAGGGATACAGGTGGACCCATTGCAACAATGAGATGTACAAGTCGTTGTGTCGAAAAACGAACTTTACAACTTTGGTGGGGGGTAGGGAAGGACTGGGTGGGGGAGGGGAGGAGTATGGGAAGGGATGGGAAGGGGAAACAACGAGGAGGCAACAATGCTTGATAAGAAATGTACTTGTTATCTTGCCCATGTAATTGTAACTCCTCTGTATTTTCACAATTAAAAAAAGAAAAAAGAAAAAAATAGAAAAGTCCATGGAGGACGTCAAGTGCTGCTGAGGATGTGCAGAAATTGGAACCTTTGGGTATAGCTAGAAGGAATACAAACAAACAAGCAAAAGCCACAGAACTTTCTTTAAAAGAATTCTCACATGACCCAGAAGTGACGTGCTGGGTATAAAATCTATATGTAAATAAATATTTACATATGAATATTCATTGCAACCTTATTCACAGAAGCCAAAAGGAGAAACAACCCAAACATCCATAAGCAGATGAAACAATACATAAAAGGCAAGATGGTATGCACTGGAATAGTATTCAGCCACAGAGAGGAATGAAGTTCTGACACACCCTACCACCTGAAGAAATTTGAAAACCTGCTTAGTGAAATAACTAGACACCAAAGGACATCTAGCAGATATTGCCTGTGATAGGAAATATATCAGATAGACAAATCCATGGAGAAGTTACTAGTGAGGGGGCCAAGACATGAGTTACTATTTGGCTTTCAGTTTTTGTTGAGGTAGTGAAAGTTATGGTTGTACAACATCATGATCATACTTAATGCCATTGAAATATACATTTAAAAAGATTCATACAGCAAATTTGTTAGATGATATTTTACCACAATATAAAAAATACACTTTACTCAAAGTAACACAATGAGCAAAGCCAATGCACAAAATTGGCATGGCAGAGCTTTGCTTGCAGGGTGGCTTCAGTCCCTGCCTCTCTGACCCTGGGCTGCTGAACCCTCTACGCCCCTTGCTCCCACACACATACCATGGTCCTTGGTATACTCTTCCCTTCCCAAAGCAGCCCAAAGCACCAGTCTGTGGAAGGTTCCCCGGTTCTACACCCTCAGAGACTTGTACACCTATTCTATGGAGTGTATATCTCAGTGGTGGAATGTGGTTGTACCTTGCATAATCATTGTGTGACCATCACAGAGTACTTACACAAAGCCAGGTAGTATGGCCAACACTGTAGGCAAGGCCACACACCTGCACAGATGCCTCTACACTGAATACTGGAGACTCTTGGGACACAGTAATAAGCATTGTGTATTGGAACACATCCACACTTAGAAAAGGTAGGGTGGAAATACTCGGTGATAGGAATTCTTTAGCTCTAGTGTAATCTTGTAGCATTGTTCTATATGCCATCCGTGGCTGATGGACATGTTTTATGCAGTGAGGTACTGTACTGAATAGTTGATAACTCTGAACCCATTGGAGAAGTCTGTCTGGTCACCAATTGACCCTGCATGGGTGTCTTAGATGGGGACTGCCTGAGCCAGGGTTCCAAAAATCTCCCCTCCCCGCCCCCACACAACCCTTAATCTGAAAGCATAGTTCTTACTTGTATATAAGAAGGTCTTAGAGGAAACCACCCCCTTGGTCTTCTTTGTGGAAAACAATGCAGAAAGAAAAACAAGTGAAACTATTTACTTCAAAACTACTTGTCAAAAGAAGGGTCGCCTCTGGTCTGACGGGAGACTGCGTGGCAGAACCTTCCAGATTCAGTCACTGTGGGATATTTTGATCCTTTCTGGGGCGTGCATGTGCTAAAAGTCACTGAGCCGCACACTTGACATTCATGCACATCGCGCACAAGCAGTTTTTGGAGTTGCTCAGCTTGGGCTTTGCCAGCAAGCTGCCCTTCAGCAAGTTACTGATCCTGAGAAAACTCCATTTACTCAATTACAAAGTGCACAGGGCAGTTCATGCCTTTAATCCTACCTGCACACGAGGCTGTAATCTGAGGATTGTGGTTTGAAGCGAACTCAGGCAGGAAAGTCTGCAAGACTCACCTCCAATTAACCACCCCAAAGAGCTGGAGATAAAGTGAAAAGGTTAAGGAACCAGATTCAGGCCCCGAGTTCAAACCCATGTACATCCCTCCCCCATACACATATAAACAACACACAAAGTCCACTGGGCCAACACACCTTCTCATAGCTATGAGAAGGAGTTGATGCTGCGTGGTGGCAGCTCTAAATTACCCACTAGTAAATTAGTTATGCAAGCTATAAGCTTGTCAAAATGCTTTGAAATGACCAAGCACCAGTAACTCCTAATCCTAGTGACTCAGGAGGCTGAGATCTGAGGATCTCTGTTCAAAGTCAGCATAGGCAAGAAAGTCTGTGAGATTCCTATCTCCAATTAATCACCAAAAAGCCAGACTGCAGCTGTGGCTCAAGTGGTAGAGCACTAGCCTTGAGCAAAATATTTCAGGGACAGTGCCCAGAACCTGAGTTCAATCCTCAGGACCAGGAAAAAAAAGTTTGAAGTAGAAATAGTATAGTATTTCCAAATTCAAAAAAGAAAGAAAAAAAGTTCTGTCTATACACTCCCTCCTGACAAAATAGCCCATAACCCTCATTTTCCCTACTAATTCTCCCACTGAAGCCCCATTTTTCTGCCTCCTGAGTAGGCTTCCTGCCCACACCATCTGACAACATGATGAGACTATCCAAGTTCGATACTACAGGAAGCACCAATGTGGGACTAAAAGAAGTCCATTGAAAAGACCTTGATTGCTCTGATCATGGATCTCAGCTCAGGCCCTAAAGAGACTTCACCATGGGTACATTTGATTCTTATGGTAATGTTCCTGTCTGATCTAATTTCATACAGAAGCTCAGCCTGGGACGTGAGGAGACTGACTGCTCCATCAGGTAAGCCAGGATAGCAGTTTTGCAGTCTCATAGATTCTTTTTTCTTTTCCTTCCTTTCTTTCTTTCCTTCTTTCTTTCTCTTTCTTTCTTTCTTTTCTTCCTTCCTTCCTTTCTTTCGTCAGTCATGGGGCTTGAACTCTGGGCCTGAGCATTGTCCCTGAGCATTTCAGTTCAAGGCTAGCACTCTACCACTCAAGCCACAGCGCCCCTTAGGGTTTTTTGGTAGCTAATTGGAGATGAGTCTCAAACTTTCCTGCCCCGACTGGCTTTGAACCATGATCTCAGGCTCCTGAGCAGTTTTACAGGTGTAAGCCTTTGGTGCCTAGCTAAATGTGCCATCTCCATTCCATTGCCATAAAGTTACACTGTTCCCTAACCTCAACTTCAAAAGCAGAAGCCAGCTTTGACAGGGACTCTTAGAAGTTTTCAGTGTAGCATCCTCCATGTATTGTACTTTGGTCTCACAACCTCTGAGGACAAGGAACCAGTCAAGCCCAGTGGGAGGAAATAGAGATGGTCAGAGTCCTTAAAGAACTTGACTGGCCTGTCTCTAGGTGAGGATTTGGGTGGTGAACGACAGCCATGGAGATGGACGTCTGTCCAATTTAGCACAGTATGAGTCCATCAAGGACATGTATTTCAGAAAAGAGCAGAAGCAAGTGGCTGGGAGCCCTTCCATGGTCCAGGCACAACAGGGAAGGGGATGCTATATTTATAACAGCTCATTCGGCTCTCTCAATAATTCAGAAAAGTAACTACTCTTGTTCTCATTTTATGTGTATGGAAACTGAGGTTAGAGAGGCTAAGACCTGATCTAATGTCACGAAAAAGTCTAAGTAGAAATCGGACTTGCTTATAATTAGCAGGATATAGTATCAAAGAGAAAAATGGATCCCCTGATAAAAGCTAAGAATTTTACCCAGAGACAGTAGTGTATTATGTCAAGAGGGAGGACCTTGTTTTAATGTGTAGCCTGCTGGCCACACACCACTTTATCTGTTCCATATGGTGTACTTATAATTCAGATAGAGGGTTAGGTCTTTCTGAACACAGCTTACCTTTCCTTCAGAATGATAAACTCTCAGAAGGCAAATCCACGCTCAATTTGAAGAAATGTATTTAATCCACACGATGGAAGCTGTGATTGTGTAAAACTCCATTTACACATGGTAAGCTGTAACATAGCCATAGGCAGGTATAAAGCAGAGAAGCCTATTAGCACACAGGAGTCTTGCAGACAAGGCTTCAGAGCCCTTTATCCATCACACACCATCTTCTAATCTAATAGTTATTTCCCACCTACTATGGACCAAGCATTCTTCTAGACTTTATGATGCATTTATGAATAAGATAAACAGGCCCTGGGTTTCATACAATCCAAGGAAGGATTATCTTTTTTAAGAAAGATAATGAATACCATAAGCAAATATATTGGGTAAATTTTTCAAAGAATTAAAACCAGCTTCAAAAAAAAAAAAGAATTAAAACCAGCTTCTATGGGCTGTGCCATTTGGGAAAGACATCTCTAGAAAAGTGACACAAGCCAGTGAATGAGAAGATGAAAGGGCTCAGAACTAGCCACCAAGTATCATGAGGAAAAGCTATTTGGGCAGAGCTTCAGGAGAAAGAAGGAAACAAAGAGGCATAGAAACAGGACATCAGCAGGGTGAGGCTGGACAAGGGAGACTTCAGTGTGAGACAAAACCAGGACTTGGAGGAAATCTGGAATCTAGAGGAGCCCTGGGGGGTGCAGGACCTCCCATGTGGGCCAAGCAGGGACCAGACACAAAGGTCCTTGAAGAAAGACCTGTCCTATACTTGGGCGAACCCTGGGAAGAGAGTGGTCAGGGAGAGCAGTCACATCTTGTTCACAGAGATGTCTCCTAAAGACAGACTGTCCCATTATGCTCGGTGGAGGGGGCCGGTGGGGAGACGTGGATCATCTGAGGGCGACTGGACACAGATGCTGGAGCCTCTGCTGTGGCACTGAGGATAGCAAGGCTGAATTTCAGGGAGTGTGGGATGAGGCTCAGATGTTGCTGCCTCACACCCGGCCCTGCCTTGTCTTCATCTTCTCCATTTCCATTTATTAACATGATGCGCCCAGAGTCAAGATAATGATTTAAAAGCTCTAATTTTGTTACATTCCGAAGCCTGGCTGCCATCAAGGCTGATTGTAATGAGATTTGGGAAGGAGTATGGCTCTTAGCTGGGGTCAATTCATCATAGGGAGAAAGCGCTACCATCAAAATGCCCAGGAATTATTAGCACTTAGAGGAAGGCTGAAGAGACCTATTAATGCATGATGTCTAGGGAATCCTGAAGTGTGAGGCGCAATTATATTTCTTATTTATTTCCCCCAGCTTCATATTTAAGGATGAAGAAAAGATGGGTAGGTAAGACCTCCTGAGAATCAATAAATATTTATTAAGTACCTATAATACTGTCACGCTGCCTTCATTCTGCATGTGGTGTCAGCGTTCACATGGGTGAGCACTTTAGCACTTCTCAGTAAAGGACAAATAGGTTTTTACTTGTTTTTTTGTGGGTTTTTTTTTGATAAATAAGGAATTTTAAGCTCAATGAGAGAGTAAGTGCCTTTTTTCCAGTAAGGGGTAGAGCCAGATTTTCACCTAGGTTTTCAGGTTTATAGTGGAATTGGAACTGCTTTTGCAACTGTCAGACATGACCATCTCTACAGACCAGGGTGTTGTGTGTTGAAGATCCAAAGATAGGAGAGGATCTTCTTTTGAATAGTAGTTTGTAATCTGCCTGGATATTCCACCCCTAGAGAAAGTTTTAAACAAAGCTGAGCAAGGTGGTACTTGGCTATAATCACAGCATATCAAAAGCTGAAGCAAGAAGAAGTTCAAGGCCAGCCTGGGCTACCTAGTGAGATCCTATCTCAGAAGACAAAAACAAGGGTAGAAGAAAGAGAAAGAAAAGAAAAGGAAGGAAGGAAGGGAAAGGAAAGAAGGAAGGAAAGGAGGTAGAGAGAGAGAGAGAAGAAAAGAAGGAAAGGAGGGAGGGAGAGAAAACTTGAAACAAAAACAAAAGACAAAATACTGAAACTGAGTCCCACCTTCCAGAAATTTTTCTTTAATTCAATGATATTGGACCCAGACTCTATGAGTTTCTCTGCTCTGGGAGAGAAAGGGAACACCATGGTGACAGGCAAGGAAATGGCGTGTATCTAACACCACTTTAGTGATTCTCTGCTCTTATTTTAATAATAAAGCTTTATTGACAGCAACAGCCAGGCAAGTCTCCTGTCTGATGTCGGCCTCATCACATTCACAGTTATCAAAAACTTTTGCACGAAGGAACATGACAGAGACTATCTAGATATGGTACAGTGGGGCTGATAGAGAGCTTGGAACTGATTGCAAAACCTAGTTCAGCCAGCTTCTATTTCTGTGGCTTTTTAAAAAACTTAAACTTAGTTCGTTTAAACCTCTTTAAGTCTAAATGGCCTAGTATACAAAATGGGATGGATAACATACTCTTAAGCTGGGCACTGGTAGATCATGCCTATAATCCTGTCTACTTAGGAGGCTGTGATCTGGAGGTTTACCCTTGGAAACCAGGCCAGGAAGAGACACCATTTTCAATTAACCAGCAAAGAGCTGGGTTAGAGGCATGGCTCAAGTAGTGGAGTGGCAGCCATGAGCAAGCAGGCCAAACAAGTAGAAGGCCCTGAATTCACACCTCTGTACTGGGGGGAAAACACCCTAAATTTAAAAAATGTTGTGAAGATCAAATAGACAAAAGTGTATTTCATCTTTGGAGAGTCTGCTATTGACACTATTAAAAAATATGGCCCCCAATAACACCACAGTGGGGACAACAGCAAAGCAATGTGTCCAATGTCACCCTCTCAGCCTAGGCCTTGGACATACACTATCAGTTCCACCAGCCATGCCATAAAGCCTCCTGGATTAAACCACCAGATTAACACCTCACTACCTGACTAGCCCTGACTACATTTGCATTTTTTAAAACCCTGCTTTAAAGAGAGAACAAAATAAAGTTGGTTCTAGAGAGTCAGGAAGGGCTTCCTGGTATCTTGGGATAGCAAAGAAAAAAATTGAGGAGACCTTAAATGTTCCAAGTGCCTGGAGAATAATCACAGAATAGGTCAAATCTCCCAAGGGCTAAGAGTTTCTATTCAGATACCTGGAGATTTTTTTAAAGCTGAAAGACATACCAGTTGCAGATTCCAGGAAAGGAAAAAAAAAAAGAAAATTGGAAAAACTCCAGAAGTAGAAATGAGATTTAAGGTTTTAAAGTAGCAGCTATAAAAAGACCTGCCTGGGAAAATAGGCCAGACATGTCTGGCCTGCAGCAGTGCTGAGGATTTAGCTAAAGTAGTGGACGAGTGTAGCAAACAGTTCTCTGTGCTGATTGACTGTGAGGGTCACCCTGGGAGCTTTATACAGAACTCCAGCTGCAGGGTGCCCACTGCAGACCATGGGGTGGGCCAGGTAACTTTGACTGAAGCCCTGCAGGCAGGTGAATTGTGTAGCTGGAGTTAAGCAACCATCATTGCCAAGAGTTGTAACTCTTTTATTGTTCAAGCGAACCCAGAACTCTTGTGAAATGGGAGCCCTTAAACCTGCAGAAATTCAACTAAAAGGTAGCAAGCAGCTTTCCTCTGTAGCTGAAGAGATTGTCTTAATAGGAATTGTCTATCTGTCCCTAAGACTCCCTAAATATTTGGCTCTCTGCAGGGTGACCCCAGGGTAGACTTTAGCGGATGATCTCATGGCCCTCCGGACTTCATTTTCTCTCTAATAAAGGAAATAAAGAAAATCTCACAGAGTGACATTTCAGGCTGGGGCTGTAGGTCACGAGGTCAGGAGATGAGGGAGGAAGACCAGGGCCGTTTTCAAACTTGTCTCAAACTGAGGACCAGGCTCTAATTTCCAGGCCCGAACACAGATCTGATAACCAGCTCCCCTCTGTAAACATCTGTGCTAAGAACAGCCGCTCTTGGGAAAAGTATCATGTTTCTGAGTGTAGAAAACACAAATGCTCGTTTTCAAAATTAGGAAATTAAAAACATGAAAAATTAAAATCACTCATAATCCTACTGGCCAGAGGCAATCGTTATTAATATTGTATTTGACTGATTTTTCCCTAGTATTACTCAGTGCATATTTGATCATGAAAACTTTAGCTTACTTTTTCCAGGAGCTGCTCAAATTCAGATGCAGTTTTTTTTAGTTATGAAATAAGTCTTCTTAGTTCAGTCTGTTTTCATATAGTAATGTCCTGCTTGCTATGCTTGGGAAAAATAATGACTGATGACTGGGAAGAGAGTCACCTTCTGTAACTCACTGTAGTAAGTTACAGAAAAACTGCTCTTTGTGAGGTAGATGGGGGAGATCTTGAACTCAGAGCTTAGGCTCTATCCCATAGCTTTCTCAGCCAAAGCTACCGTTCTACCATCTAAGCTACAACTCCACTGCCACCATGTTGGTGGTTAATTGGTGATGAGTCTGATAGACTCTTCTGCCAGGTCTGGCTTTGAACACAAGGATTCTCAGATCTCAGCCTCTTGAGTAGCTAAGATTACAGACATGAGTCACTCAATCACGGCTAAGACCACCATCTTTTTGATCCCTATTTCTGAATTAAGGCACTAGGATAAGATGTAGGTTTGAGTCAAGAACCCAACATGGTTAGAAAGCCATGTGTCTCTGAAGCCAAGCATGTCCAAAGGCTAGCAGGTCATACCTATGGCTTCAGGATCTAGATTTCTCTGGGACTCTGAGTATACATGTCCTTTGCCACAAGAGAAAGACCTATAATCCCAGCTTGGAGCAATCAGGTGCGAGCATACCTGTGCCAACAGCTGATGGCCCTCATAAATCAGTCCTGACTGGTATTAACCCCTCTTTCCAGCTCTGTGGAGGGTTGTCTGAAGGATAAGGCCCACAAGTCAACCTAGCATTGGATGAAGAACCTGCAAGTTATTCACAGTGAACACATGTTACTTTTTATTCTCCCTATCCCAGTCCTGAGCAGCAACTCTCTCTTGAGTGTCTTTCTATCATTTCTTTTTCTCATTGAGCCTCAACCTAACAATTGAGAACAATTATTTCCTGGGGCTGACAGTCCTTATCTAGGTAAGGATACAATTAAGAGGGCCACAGAGTCATTTGCATAGCAGTCACTCATAATTAGCACCTTTGTTAATGTTGATTAGGACAATGGTTAAAATGATCTTTAATGGCTTTCCACTTTGAAGTCTGATGATTCTTAAGGCACCAAGTGTATTTTCCAGTAGGAATTGTGTGAGGAAATGTGTGGGGCACTGTACAAAGTCCCAGGGGGCAAATATGGCCCAGGCCCTCAGAAGCTGAGAATGTAACTGTGGAGATGTAGATCATATAAATAGAACTCATGCTGTTAGTACGGCCAGACATGCTTAACCACATAGATATATTCTGAGAGATGCACTGTCATGAAATTTTGTTGTGTGAACATCATAGCACATCCCTACAGAGCCCTAGATGGAATAGATCAATCCTTCAGTGTGGCTTTTGCGGCAATCAAGAAACTCTGGAAATGAGATATATGCAGTTGCTGCCAGGGAAGACAGCATGAAATATATAGTAAATTTCTTTTGTAAGTAGGAGTGCCCTACACTCTAATGTAATGATTAAAGTATAACAAATAAATAACAGAAGCATAATCATTTATGATCATTGTCAAGTGTTACACTAGCACAGTTTTGTGCACTGAACCTTTATGCCACTGCCAGCTAAACCAGGTTTTTAGGCCTGAATTCCAGGAAGTCCATCTTAGGTCCAGCTACTAATTGCATATGCTAATGAAGAGACATGGTGAAGGGCAGAGAAAGAAGATTTATTACATAGCAGCCTAGGGAAGATAGAACTTCAGTACATCTTCAGCCCTCTTCAGGGGTACAGACATTGGCTTCCTGTTAAATAGGGAGAATTGGGGACAAAGAGTGAGAGAAGTATGCATAGTTAAAATAGTCCCAAATCACAGGTGTAGCATGTTCTACCATGAACTCTGCCTGTTCTTGGAGAGGTTCCAGAAAAGTTGTTACTGCTTCTATTTGAGAGGAGGAGCAGTGGCCTTGCAAGAAAGAGACCTAGCCAGGAACAGTCACTCACAGTTGTAACCCTGGATACAAAGGAAGCTGAAATCAGGACTGATTCAAAGCCAGTCCTGGGGGGAAGGACCCCAGGACTAAGACCCCCGAGACCCCATCTCTACAGAAAAAATATTGTTAAGATAGATGCCTGTCTTTTAGAGAAATACAAGTTACCCAAACTGAGCAAAGAAGAAGTTAACCAATTAAATAAGCCAATATCCTATAATGAGATACAGGAAGCTATCAAAAGTCTTCCAACAAAAAAAAGCCCAGGACCAGATGGATTCACAGCAGAATT
>NW_012267217.1:24437293-24441620 GCF_000151885.1 Dipodomys ordii | reverse complement strand
AAAAAAAAAAAGGAAAAAAAAAAAAAAAGATAGATGCCTGTCATCTCAGCATTGACTAGGAGGATTGTGGTTTATCCTTCATAATGGATGATTTCTTAAAGGTCCAACTTCTTAATCCCTTCCCATTGGCTATTTTAACACCTTAATTTTGTTGGAGACACATTTAAACCATAGAACTCCCAAAGTGAATGCCCCATCACAGTGTGTACCCCTGAGCCAAGAGATGGCCCCGAGATTGTATTGTCACTTGGTGGGAAAAGGCAGAGGAAGCTGTTGTTGTTGTTGTTGTGGGGCCTGAACTCTGGGCCTGGGTGCTGTCCCTCAGCTTTTCAGCTCAAGGCTAGTGCTCTACCACTTGAGCCATAGCACCACTCCCAGCTTTTTCTGCTTATATGGTGCTGAGGAAGCAAACAGGACCTCATACATGCAAGGCAAGCACGCTACCGCTGAGCCCACTTCCCAGCCCAGAGGAAGCTTTGATGTGTGGGTTGGTGTTCATACCTGTATATGTGGTGTGTCATGGAGTCTGGGTAGGCTGAAGGCTGAGAAGGGAGGACTGGGGGTCAAGGAGCTCTCTCCACATACTATTATATTTGGTAAGGAGCAGCTCAGGATCCAGGAATTGTGATTTGATATGAATCGTCCAGCTGAAAAGACTGTGTTTCTAATTTCTGAGCAAAGCAGTTCAATCATTCTCAGAGCTGGAACAAAGATAAAAAGTTGAATCCAGAACACACATGCTAGTGTGCCCCGGTTTTTCCTTTGTCTTCAGGATGACAGGCATTTATCACCTCTCCCCACATTATCAGCCTTGTATTTTTTAAATATTTATTGTAAAAATATTCTTCACTCAGAGCAAAGTCTAGGTCTTTTACAAATTGTTCATCTCTAAAACATTATCCTCTCTACTAATACAGATGTCTCAATAATTTTGCGGCTGTGTGTGTGCATGCACTTAAGAAATTCATTATTTGTATTTTGACTGCTTGTGACTTGATGCAATATAAAATATAAAAGTAAGCCAAAAAAAAGGACTGTGTTTCTAAAGGAACAAGAACATATTTTGTTTAAGGGTTTGCTAGTTTGATGTATAACTTTGCATTGTATACACATCTGGCATAGGATGGCCAGCAGTGCCAACAATTCCAGAATACGCTAAAGTATCCCTCCCACCCGCCTTCCCTCCTCCAGCCCCCTACATCCCCTTCTGGGGCAGACTTCCTACTTGGGATGCTTTCCTCTCTTAGTTCATTGCATTGTCATAACAGGATATCATCCAGGGAGTAACTTACAAAGAACAGTACTTTCTCTTCAAACTAGAGGATAGAAATCCAAAATGAAGGCTAACAATCAAGTTCTATTGTTGGGTAAGGGCTAGTCTCTGCTTCCAAGATGGCAGTCTGATACAAACAGAGGCAAATGCTGTGTCCTCTCACATGGCAAAAGGGCAGGTGAGCGAACTGGTGGTGAAGCGTATTTTCTATGCAACCGTCCGGGAGAATCTTGGCAGAAAGATGAGATGTTATTTTAAAACAACCAGAGTAAAATGGTCTGGAGACATAACTCAAGTGGTAGAGTGTCTTCCTAGCAAGCATGAAGCCCTCCCTGAGTTCAAACCCCAGTACCACCTACAGAAAAAAAAGAGGTATAAGAGAGATTAGACCCAGACATAGGAGAGAGAGAATATGATGTAAACAGCGGTGAAAAATTTGAAGATTCTGCCCTTGACACTGGAGTGATGAGTCCACAGCCAAGGAATGCTGGCAGCGTTCCGGGGATCAGAAGCAAGGAAATGCAAATAGTGTCTTCTCCCATGGATCCTCTGGAGGGAACATAGCTCTCTCTGCAAGCACTCTAATTATGGCCACATAATACTAATGTCAGATATTGTTGTTTTATACTACCTAGATTCATGATCATTTGTTACAGTGCCATGAGAAACACACACTTTATTATGTCTTTGAAGGTCAGTATTTGATTCAATGGTATGGCTCAGTGGTAGAAGTCTTGTCTAGTATTAGTGAGGATCTGGTTTTGATCTAGCACTGCAACAAACAAACAAAAACAGTCATTATTTAACCTAACCATGTGCATGAACATAGCAAATATATATACATCTATAAATATGTTTTAGTTTGGGTTCTCTCAGAAGCAGACTCTAAGATAAGGACATGCCCACAAATAGTTAATTTATAAAGTGGTCCAAGGCAACATCAATAGAGAAATTATAGAATAGAGGCATAAAGGAAGCCATGTAGGATGCATAGTCAAGCCGGTGGCCACTGAGGGCTGCTGGATACAACCCTTCCCCCTCTCTTATTCATCTGATGATGGAGGCATCTGCTGTTTCTCTAGACTCTTCTGGTCATTGGTCAGCATCAGCTCCTGCAGCAGAGGCCCAGGAAGTTGCTGTGGGTGGGCTGCTGTGGGGGTCAGCTGAGGTCATGGAGACAGCAAAAAATCCCATCAGCCTCCACCCCCCATACACACACAGCAAACAGCAACAGGTGCAGTGGGGAGAGGAAGGGAGAAGGCTTGGACAGGACACAGATGCTTTTCTTATCTCTAAAATGGAAGAAAAATGCTGCCTGTCTTGTAAGACGATCGGGAGGAGAAAAATTGAAAACATAAACATAAAATTGTGTGTGTGTGTGTGTGTGTGCGTGTGTGTGGTAGGTACATGTGTGCACAGTGGTCCTTTCACTTAGATTAGTTCAAGAACACCCTGAAATTCCAAAACCCATGGATGCCTAAGTCATTTATATATTGCACGTAATGTAGGCATAATCAACTATATACTTGTAATCACCAATGCAGTATAAATGCTACGTCAACAGTAACAATACTGCCCATGTAATTGTAACTCCTCTGTACAGTATTTTCACAATAAAAAAGAGAAAAAACAGTAACAATACTGTCTTGTTAAAGAATATTTTCAACTATTTTTTTATCTGTAGTTGACTGGATAAAGAGCTCCTGGATACAGAGTCCAGAGTGCGCATATGTGTGCACACACAGGTGTGTGTGTGTGTGTGTGTGTGTGTGTGTGTGTGTGTGTGTGCTTATAATGATCCAGAGGAGCTTTAAATGTTTTGGTTTTTTTTTTTTTAACAAATTAACTCCTTTCATCTTACAGTAATGCTGAAGGGTCAGTGGCATTATTATTATCATTCCTAGTCTACCCGTGAAGAAATCAAGAATGTAGATAGAGAGTAGCAGAAACAGGACTCTGTTGTCAAATGCAAATTTCTAATCCTTATGTAGAGTCCTGCCCCTTTTCAATGGGATAATGACCCGGGTGGGTAAGAGGCACTCTGTATATGACTATTTGTTGTTGTCCCTCTTCATTCCTTCTGCTACCTGTAGGCATGGGAACTCATGGCAGACCTTTAGTTGTGCCTCCAAGCGTCAGCATGCTGCCTTGCCTGTCCCAGAGCAGATGAAAAGCAGTCAGATTGCCCACGTGCAGACAGTTTGTTCTTATTGAGCACCGGGGATGCCACAGCAAGCGACCCTCCCTGGCTCAGGTGAAGCAGGTCACAATGAGCAGGTGGATGGGAGCACTGTGATCCTCTACCTAGAGAAAGCATAAATACAGGGTGCAGCCTGGAGGCGGCTGTTAGGAGGGTCATGTTGACATTTACATTCAGATGAAATCTCTCCCTCAAGGGTTTGATAGCCTGGTGGTTTTAATTCATAACAAGACTTTCAAAAATAGATGCACATTATTTTACAATTCACCTGATACTGGAAATAAGTGTCTGAGTAGACTTTTACTTCCTTGGTCAGAGTAATACCATATTTCCTTGAGTAAACCTACTCAAAGAAATTCTTGTGGTCCAGCCACCAGGCTCTTGGGTAGAAAATGCAGAAAATGCAAGGCCTGCAACTGGCTCTATGACAGGGTCACATTCTAGGAGTCCCCAAGGACTGGGCAACATGGTACCATGTAACAGAAGTAAGTATCTGTTAGAGTGTGGCTGTGACTTGAGTTTTCATCAGGTCTCCATCAAGAGCCAGCAGAACTGGAAGGCAGAAGGGTCCAGCCTGGTCTGTAGGGGCTCCATGCTGTCACCATCTGCCTGTGGGACCCTGAACCAGGCAGCTAAGCTTCTCCACGCCTCATGTTCCCCAACTCTAGCATGGGTTTGCTGCTGTTGCTTAACTCATGGTTTTGCTGTGAGAATGAATGAGATGGTGCAGGTACTGGCTCATGCAGGGCGTGACTCCTGGAAGACATTACATAAAGATACCTGTTGTCATCCCTAGCCATAAAAGAAATGCAAATCAAAGCAACATTGAGATATCACCTCACCCCAGTTAGAAC
>NW_012267217.1:24326754-24436553 GCF_000151885.1 Dipodomys ordii | reverse complement strand
GAGGGGGGGGAAGGGGGGGAAGGAGAAGGATTGGGATTGGGGGGGAGGGGGGAGGCTGGGAAGGGATGTGAAGGGTAAACAAAAGGAGGAGGCTGCAATGCTTGACAAGAAATGTACGCATTATCCTGCCCATGTAATTGTAACCCCTCTGTACAGTATGTTCACAAATAAAATTAAAAAAAAACCACCATAAAAAAAAAAAAGATACCTGTTGTCATTTCCATTCTGTGCTCCTTCCTATTGCTATGTCATCTGGGCCTCTGTTGGCTGTGTGAGAGTTGAAGGAACTAATTCCAGGAAATTAATCACCTTGTCTAGACTCTGGAATTTTATTAGGGTTGGAGCTAGAATAGACTCCAGGAACACCTGTAATTGTCAGAAAAATACTGGAAGCACAGTCTTTCCTGCTGGGTGAGATGTAATGATTTCAAATGTCAAGAACATAGAGTACCTGGAATACAATGGCATAGCGTTTGCATATAAACTCACACACTCTCATGTACTTGGAATCATCTCTAGATTGCATATACCTAACATAGTGCTTTCTGAATGGTTGTTACTGTGGTATTGTTTAGGGAATCATGAGAAGAAAGATGTCTAAACATGTTCGTTACAGTCACAACTACCATGGACCTAATTACCTTTGATCTATGGTTGGGTGAATGGGTGAATGTGAAATATCTGTTCACACATATATAGAGCTGTGGCTTGAATGTTGGTGTCCCCCCCAAATTCTTATACTGAGATCTAATCCCTCATGTGATAGTATTAAGAAGTGAAGAAGCCAGGTGCAGTGGTTCCTACTTGTAATCCCACCTACTTGAGGAGCAGAGATCGGAAGATCTGATGCTGCTCTGATGGAGGCGTGGAAGGCCTGGGTGGGTTTCAACATGCAAGCTTCTTTCCCACCCCTAGGAAATGCAGTACTCTCCCATTTCCAGCCTGGGCAGCTACTTAGCACCTGTATTTGCTACCCACATTTGAGTCTGTGGAGACACCTAAAACATTCTCTAGATGGTCTATCTGTCCCTTTGTATACCACCTGCTTGTGCTATTTGTGCACCAGAAAAGCCTTGGAAATTACTGTGTACTCCTGCTAGAACCTCCAGCCTGATTCTCAACATTCAACAAGAGCTCCCTCCCCTGACTGCTGTTTGGAGTGTGTGTGTGAGCGTGTGTGCGCGCGTGCGCATGCACATGTGCACGCACATACACCCATTCACATGTATGCACACATATGCACCCATGCTTCATAGGAAAATATGGCATGAAGAAGTCTGTACCCCAGGCTCTAGTGAATCTGTGTCATGATAACGATCATTACAATCATTATAATATTAGCCACCTGCTGCTTCTGAATGAATGTGAGGATTAATGAGATGTCTTTAATACAGTGCCTGGAATCCTTGGGAGAAAGCTATTTAGCAGGCACTATTTTTAACCACTTTTGAGTGAACCTTTTCAAAAGGGTATAGTGGCAATTGAGCTGCATCTGTCTATCCACTTATGTTCTAGACTCCTGTAACCTCAACTTTTCCCTCATCCATAAAACAGGCTTAGAGAGCTTGTGGGTCTTCTCGCCTGGGGTGTGGGTGAAGATAAAAGGAAATGCTGTAATTGAATGCCCCAAGGAAACCAGTGCGCTTGGTATGCATTAACAGTCTTTGTCCTACATTATCAATGGCAAGCCAACTCTGTGCGTTGACCAGGGAGACCCATTGGAAGCTTGTTTTCAGGATTTCCTGGCTTGCTCCACACATGACTCACTGTTCCTTTCCCTCTGCATGGGGGAGCATCTGGCTGGAATCTCTGAGAGGGGCTTCCCACAGGGTTCCAGAGCAGGACCGTTCTGTGTCCTGAACTGTTGTCAGCACTGGACCAAGACAGCAGCTCTCTGGTTCTCAAGAGATAGAGTCATTTTCCCTTCCCAGATCCTTCCTCCAAGTTGACTTCTAGTCCCTAAATCAGCAGAGGTGGCCGCACAGGAGGAGTGGAAACAAAAAGCCAGATCAGCAGATTCACGAAGAAAAGCTGGCGTCATTGGAAAGAGAAAACTGGAGGGAGTGACAACCAAAGCCATCTTTCCTGTCTCACATCATCACTGTCAGAGCACAAGGATCTGAACACCATGCCCTACGTTGCAAAAAGAAAAAGGTCACCCTGTACATATTGTTCAGAGATCATTAAAAGTAGAGAAGGTCCTTTCCCTACGAAAGGCTAATGACAGCTTTCCAATTGTAGCCATTTCCCTCGGGACATGATCATTGCTCCCACGCTGCCCAAAGAGCCAATTATTGTGATCTTTCACCTCCCTCCAACTAGTCCTGCCTCAGTAAGTTCAGAGAAGAATCATCATTACCACCACCACCCATTCCAACTACTATGTCTCAGGTAGTGTACTAAGGTTTTGCATAAAACTCTTGCAACTCTTGAAATCTCCTGGTGACCAAAAGTTCTATTCTTGTCCCTTACAGAGGAGAATTGGAAAACACTTTCCCAACACTTTCCCAAGGTTACGCAGCAATTGAATAGCTGAACTGGAACTGAAATCCAGATTTCCAAACTCACTCTATTCTTAACCTGCTTTCCGGCCTTCCTCAAGGACTCCAGAACAATCTTTTACGGAAACTAAGAAGTGCCTGGAGACAATGAACCAGAAGTCCAGGGCAAGTTCATGGTCTGACAAGGGGACTGACAAGGCAGAGCTAAATTTTTAGCAATTGAATGTCTTCAGATTAACCAGTCTTGTAGAACATATCAATTCCCATCATTCTCACCAACACATCCAGGTATCATTGTTTGAAGGCTCCTCCCCTAACTCCAAGACAAGCTGTAAAAATCAACCAACCCCAGGCAAATACACGGGGCTGAATTTCCAGTCCTACATTTACTCCCTGCCACGGCATTTTCTCTTTCTAGAGGGTGGTTTGCTCAGATGCCAGGACACATCAATATCCCCATACCTGAGCCACCAAACACCAGCTGCTGGTAGCCGAGTTTGAAAAATGCCCTCTAGATTTTAAGTATCCTGAGTGGTTTGCAGCAGCACTATATCAGCCAGACAATACGCATGAGGGTCAAGATATATGTGAGCATATGGCGCAGACAATTCTTCACTCAGGCACTGGTGCTAAATGGAAGTTCATCTATCCATTCGGCCAGCCGCACGAGGGATGGAGCCAGACTGCTATCTCTCGTCTTCTTCAGGAGATTGAGCATCTCTAGAATCCCAGTATCTCATGGGGGACAGTGAAGAGCTCAGGGGTCTGGGTGTTGGGTATGCTCTGTTGTTCTAGGTTCTTCTACCCCTGTTGGTCTATGCCTTCAACTTGCTACCCCAGAACTCTGGCATAGATGGTTGGGAATTATGGTTCAGAGCTACCCCAAACAGAGAACTTACGGCAAAGTGATGCCATCCTAGGCTGCTGTGGATTTCCTCTGAAACAGAAGAATGCCTCCCCATCAACTGCATTGTTTATAAAATAACAAAAAAAATGGATGCTAGTCCTTGGGCTTGAATTCAGGGCCTGAGTATTGTCCCTGAGCTTTTTTGCTCAAGGCTAGCACTCTATTACTTGAGCCAAAACTCTACTTCCAGCTTTATGGTAGTTAATTGAGGGTATGAGTCTCATGGACTTTCCTGCTTGGACTGGCTTTGAACTGTGCTCCTCAGATGTCAGCCTCCTGAGTAGCTAGAATGACAGGTATAAGCTACCAATTCATTTTTCTAATTATAAAAATAACATATACTCTAGACAGATATGAAGACAGAAAATCACTAAGGAATGTATCTATAACCCCATTCAGAGCTATCTATTATCTAGTGTTGGTACTTTCAGTAATTTAATACAATAGGTTTGATTGTGTTTTTGTAAATGGGTTTGCATTATTCATGCACAATTTTTACCTTTTTTAAAGAAAAAAAGGCAGTTTGCTGTGGACATTATAATATCAGCATAAAGATAAGATCTGTGGATAAGCAGTCTGGAATCTTATAACCCAGTAGGCCCTAGCTTGAGTTCTGGCCAGATTAAAGGGAGAATGACCCAAATTACTGCTACTTCCAGCTAAAGGAGCAAATCAAATAAACCTGCTCAAGATTCAAGGCCATGCCTGGCAATTTCTCCATGAGGCACAGTCAGTCTCTAGTCAGCATATATGACTTATCTGAGCCTCCTGCCACAACATCCAGGGATTCTCATTCCTTGGAGCTGTACACACACACACACACACACACACACACACACACACACTGTTCACACACACACACTGTTCACACACACACACACACACACACACACGCGTATCTTGGCTCATACTTGTAATGATTTTCAACTCAAGATCTATAAATTTCCAATGTAGCCTTAAGTGTGGGACAAAAATGATGGAGTCCATTTAAAGGTCTTAGATCTATGAAGCTCCCAATAACCCCATTCCCCCTAGCAGCTCAGCCAATTACCTTAAGGCAGCAGCTGCTAAAAGGTCAGAGGTTAGGCAGGTCAGCCTCAGGATTTATATCTATTTCAGGATTCATTGACCCACATCAGTTTCTTTTATGAGTCAGGACCAGACAGGGATCATCAATATTGTTACAACAGGGTTGGAAACCCGATTAGTTCCTATGTAAGGACACACTGCTGAAGGCATAAACAGGCTGCACGGCCTCCTGCTTTAGCTCTGTTCTTTTAGACAATAATGGGTGTAAATTCTAACATTCTCATAATTGAAGAGGCACCATGAAAGTGATTCTCTTTCTCCTAGAAAGGAGTTGAAGTTGTATTTTGAGCTCCTATTCCACCAAGAGCAGAAACTTAACCATAGCCAAGTTAGAGAGCCTCCAAATTTCCTAGAGTCCAAACTCTGGGGGACCTGTGAACTGATGCCTTCCATAGTCGGCTGTTTGGGAGGCAAGCATGGATGGATAGGTGTTATAAGTTCGTTATAAAGTTGACCACTGTGTAGGATATGTAACTTGATTTACAAATGATAATGAAATAGATGACAATTCCTATTTTAAACATCCATATAGCCACACAGAATGCCTTCATTGCAAATTCTTGGGTTGATGGCTATAATCCAAGCCATCACCTGACAAAATCAGATTGTGATGGTTGTACCACGCAGCAGAGAGGTCACCCTGCTGCTGTCACCGTGACACTGACGAATGTGTGTGATTTCAATATGAATGTTGGCTGATACTTTCTTTTATGTTAACAAAACTGACACCACAGAGATGCATGTCAGCTTGTCACTGTGGAATGACATGAAGAATTTATTTGCTGAATTCGATGACAGTTGTAGAAAGCTGAAAGAACACTTTCCTAATTTTTATGCTACTTAACACAAAGTAACAGTAGCATACCCAGTGCACTTATATGTTTAGTTTGCATACTAACATGCTCTTCGCCAACACTTTCTTCAGTCTAGAGAATCAGCAGAATAGGAAATCAACCCCTGACATGTAGCAATTACCAAATTCTATGGTATAGATATTCCACCATGGCTAATCTCTAGCTACCAATGTGACATCCTTGGGCATAAACTTAGGAAGCAATGGGAATAGTACCTTTTATTTGCACCAATAGATATAGATTTCCATGTATATCAATAACCTCAAGAACATGTATAGTTGTGAGCTTATGTACTTACTGCATTTTTAATGTAGTTTATTTAATTGTAAGTTTATATCATTTAATTTTATTAATAATGGCTTTGTTTAAGCCCCAGCTCACAATGTTCCTAAAACTAAACTGGTTCTTGTGAGTTGGTGCACTCTTGTTCATTCTTCCCAGCTCTCATCAAACACTCTAACTGGCCATCTTGCCAGCTAGTCTCTGGCCACTGGTCCTACACTCTAGGTTTTCTCTAGGTCAGTAAGTTCTCTTTAGTCACTTCTATGCCCCTGTCAGTAAATTCAGATGCAAATTTTCAAATTCAGTGGATGGGAGATCCTCTGCTCTTATAATGTGCAATGCTAATTTTCTAATCTAAGTCTGTTGAATAGACCAATATATATTTGCATCTAGTTTTGGATTCTGCAAGTCCATTGATCTGCTTGGCTTTTGATAAACCAAAGTCATTACCTAGTTTAAACACTGTAGCTTTTTTTTATGTTTTACAATTTAGTTGGATAGTCTCCTTCACTACTATTCATTTTTTGGTAATATTCTGATTATACTTATGTTTACTTTTTCATATAAGCTTTTCAGATCAATTTCATTTTTTAAAAATCTTTTGGTATATTTATCATAATACATATGTATAATATATATTATGTAATATATTATATATACTAAATATATATTTATCATAATAAATATACCAAAAGATTTTTTTTAATTTGGCTTAATTTAGGGAATATCATCAGACTTACAGTGATAAACTATCCTATTGAATACATATAATTTTATTTAGTTTGCTTGTTATTTTTGCTCTTCTTCAACCTTTTTTTCCCTATAGTTTTTGAATGTTTTCTGTAAAATTTCTTCCTAGGTTTTGTTTTCAAAATGTATAAACAGTTTTATTTGAGTATGTGAAAATCACTGATTTATATTTGTTCAACTTTATAGGAAGTGGTGCTATGGCTCAAGTGGTAGAGAGCTTGCCTTGAGCTGAAGAGCTGAGGGATAGTGCCCAGGCCCAGAGTTCAAGCCTTACAACCAAAAAAAAAAAATCAACTTGATTATCCTGAATTTAAGTTTTCTAATAATTTTCCCAGTTGATTTTCTGCTTGACAACATTTTATACCCTTTATTTATTTTTCCTATCAAATCATATTGGTTATATTTTTCAGAATATTAAATAATTTTATAATGTAGTGTATATTCTTAATTTGTTGCATATTTTGATAAGGCTTCTAAAATTTGCCAGTTAAAAATGATGGTAACTGGGCATTGGTGGCTCACACCTATAATCCTAGCTACTCAGAAGGAAGAGATTTAAGGATTCCAATTCAAAGCCATCCCAGGCAGAAAAGTCTGTGAGACTCTTATGTTAAGTTAAACAGAAGTAAGTCAGATGCAGAGGGGTATTTTCAAGTGAAAGAGCGACAGTCTTGAACAAAAAAGCTGAGTGAAAGCATGAGGCCAAGAGTTTAAGCCTTAGTACCAACACACACACACACACACACACACACACACACACACACACACAGAGCATGCTAGACTCCTTGTGATAAACACTTCTGTCTAATACTTTTCTCAAGGAATAATTCAATAGTCCTTTTCAGGCATAAAATTCAGAATTGTATAATTATCACCACTCTAATTTTAAAACATTTTTGTCACCTACCGAAAGAAACCCCTTATCTATTAGAAATTAATCCCATTTCTAATTCTTCACTGACCAATAACCAATGCACTTTTTTTCTGAGGATTTTCATACCCTGGACATTTTGTATATAGATATAAAGCACATAGCAATGTTTTACTCAATAGCAAACCATGGATACAATGACAGTGCATAAAATTATACCAGCTAACAATGCTGGAACTTCTTAGTTTATATAGTCATACTATATATATTATATATATATATACATACATATATATAGGTATGTATATATATATATATATAAAGAAGCCATATACTGGCTTCTTTCACTTAGCATAATACTTTCAAGGTTTCTCCATGTTGTATTATCTAATAATAATACTATATTAATATTAGTCTAAAATTAATAGGAAGCCAGGCACCAATGGTACACACCTATAATTCTATCTACTCAGGAGGCTAAGATCCAAAAATCAGATTTTTAAACCAGTCCAGGCAAAAAAAAAAATCTATGAGAATCTTATTTCCAATTAACCAACAAAAAAGCTTCAAGTAGAGGTGTGGCTCAAATGGTAGAGCATCAGCCTTGATTTCAAAAATAGATGAGTGAAGCCAGGCGCTGGTGGCTTACACCTGCAATTCTAGCGAGTCAGGAGGCTTGAGATCTGAGGATTCCTGTTCAAAGCTAGACCAGGCAAGAAAGTCCGTGAGATTCTTTTTTTTTAATATTTTTTATTGTGAAGATACCATATGGAAGGGTTACTGTTATATACAGTTACATTTCCTATCGAGCATTGTTACCCCCCTCCTTTGTTTGTCCCCTACCACAATTAACCACCAGAAAACAGAAGGGGTGCTGTGGCTCAAAGTGGTAGAGTGCTAGCCTTGGGCACAAAAGCTCAGGGCCAGTACTCAGGGTCTGAGTTTAAGTCCCATGACCAATAACAACAAAAGAAGCAACTGAGTGAGAGCACAAAGCCCTGAGTTCAAGCCTCCCTACAAGTAAAACCACATGCGTGAACACATCCTTACCCAAAAGGTCTCTCACTCTCCATGACCACTTTCTGCTTATGGCTAGCACTCTGAAACCTGAACCATACCTCCAGTCCTGGTTTTTTGCTGTTTATTTAGAGATAAGAGTCTAGCAGATTTGTTTGCCTCAGTCTGGCTCTGCACCATGATCCTCAGATTTTAGCCTTCTGAATAGCTAGGATATAAATGTAAGCCACTGACACCCAGCCTGCTTATTTCTATCATAACACAAAAAGCATAATTGCATGTGTCTTGTAGTTACTTGTTTTCCAGGCTATACCCATTTGCATTAGACTACTTTAGAGGATAAATAGAGGATCTTACTTATTAGTTATCACTGGAATCTATCAGTTCCTGCAACATGGAAGACAGTTAACAAGTTTTGATAAATGGATGGATGGATGCATGGATGGATGGATGGAACTAAATCCATACACTCCCATGTTAGCTCTATCAGTAGATATGACTGGGCTCCTTAGTGTGTATGCTGAGAAAGACAGAATATGCAAAATGCAGTCCTACTTTCTAGATACACAGATTAAGTCTCTCTCTCTCTGCCTTCACCATACAAGCAGATTTATGGTCCATGACTGCTTCAATCAGACCTTTATCCTGCCCTCTGGAGCTTGCATAAATGCATATTTATTTTGAGATGGCAACATGCAGAATGCAGATTTGCAGCTAGCTGAGGGCTTTCATAACCCTTATTATGACCTTTGAACTGTTTCAGAAGGTTATCCCTGAGTATACCTAATGTCCATCTTGAGGTTTGAGCTCTGGATCTTGGTGGTCCATATGCTACCCACCTATCTTACCTACAGCAGAGATATTCATACCTCTGCTGAAGATTATCCTGAAAATCCAGATGTTTTCTATGTCCTTTCTGCCCAGTGCTATTATCCATAAGAATCACTAATTCAGCAGTTCCTCCTGTGTCCCATCCAACTTCAGCCCATATCATTAGATCTGGGATTGTACTGAAAGAAACCCAACCAAACTCCACACCATGCCATCTTACTAAATTTTGATAGTCAGTTATAATTTTCTAGTTGATTCTTATGTAATGTCATAATTTCTTTCTTTTATTTTTTTGGTGGTGATCCTGGGTCTTGAACTCAGGGTCTGGGTGCTGTCTCTGAGCTTCATTTGCCCAAGGATAGTGCTCTACCATTTAGCCCCAGCTCTACCTTCAGCTTTTTTGGGCAGAGATAAGTGTCTCACAGACTTTCCTACATGGGCTGGCTTTGAGCCATGACCTCAGATCTCAGCCTCCTGAATAGCTAGAGTTACAGGTGTAAGCCACCAGTGCCAGGCACTAATATCACAATTTCTATGAAGGACATTTTCACTCCTGCTGCCTGTCTTCTCACAAGTCAGAAGGATAAGCAGAACTTCCACCAAATCCAGACTTGCTTCCCCCTAAGTGTTTTCACTGGCAGGCTTAGACCAGTGATATACTTGATCTTGTTTCTATTCAAGATCACATGAGACATTGGGTAGGAAAGCACTTTACAATTCTAAAGTGATGTTTCAAGGTAATCATTCTTGATTAGAGGGGCAGAAAAGTGAATAATATAATGTGTTATTAAAGTCACAATGAGCTACAGCTAGGTGAAAAGCTCAACATACACATTTCCATTGTGATATTTAGGCACTAATATTAGAAGGCACATCGTATTCAACACAGTGCATGTATTACGGTCACATATACAGAATATGGAGTAAGTGTCATGAAACTCTCTTCCATCCTTCCTACTCACCTCTGATTTTCAAAGTACTCTGAACAGATAGATGGTCCCCAACTTAGGGTTTTTCTGATTTACAATGTTGTGGAAGCAGTGCATAGTAGGTAGACTCTGTACTCGAATTTTGGTCTTTTTCTGGAGTAGCCAACTAGGGAGCTAAACTGGATGGGAAGGAATGGGCAGCTGCAGATAATCCACTTAGGGATAATCCACATGGGGATCATTGAGTGCTGGTGGCAGGCAAGAGAGGGGTAGGAAGGATCATCCATGCAATGCTCTCTCAATTTGTGAGATGGCAGCAGCCAGCCACACCTCCCAGTTCACCCAGGCAACGGTAATATAGTGCACTCAGAGCCAAGCTTTGGTGTTTGATAGAGTTGGGACATCAGGTACAGTTTTGATTTTGTGATATTCCTAGCTTCTGATGCATTTATCAGAACAGTGTCATCCTAGGAGCATCTTGAACATGCCCATACCTTTAAAAAAATTATTGTGAAGGTGCTACACAGAGGGGTTACAGTTACATGAGTCAGGTAATGAGCACATTTCCTGTTGAACAGTGTCACCCCCTTCTTCATCTCTCCCAGTTTTTTTCCCTCCCGGCTTCTCTCTCCCCAAAGTTGTATTGTTCATTTCCAACATAGTGTCTGGTGGGTTTCACTGCTGAATTGGTTCACCCTTTGTCCCACCATTACTGTGTTTCCCCTTCCCCTCCCCAAATCAGATAAACATTTACAAAACAAAGGGTACAGAAATAAAAAAGCTGCAAGAGAAGGGAATAAACAAAAAAAACAAGGAAAGAAGAAGAAAAAAGAACCACAAACAGTACAATTAAAAACCTCTTGTTTCCATTTCTTTGAGTTCATTTTGATAAGCACCATTTTATATGAACATAGCACACAGCCATCCTTCCCTAAGAATATCCTCCTTTGTGAATATTTAGACTGCTCTTTAATTAATCATGTCCACATGTAATTATTTGTCTTTTACTATCCATTGGGTTTTCTTATAGATTATAGGAACATTCTAATTATTATAAATAAGGAAAACTATGCAGCTTATGTTTCTTTGGGTCTGGCTTATTTTGCTTAGTACAAATTTTCCAAAGTGTTTCAATTTCTTTATGAATGGTAAAATATTATTCTTGCTGATGGAAGCATAAAATTCCACTATGGGTTTTTTTTGCCATATACATTGTAAGTATTTATTACATTATTACATTAAAAGCATTAAGCTTTTAATCTGGATAATGAGGTTAAACTCTTACATGTTTTGGCAACAGACTGTATTATTCATTTTTATGTGGCATTCTGACTATGTTATCTTCCTCCTCATTTAAAAATCAGACAAATGAATTTTATATCATAATTTACAAGTACTTTCACCTGCAAAACTTAATCTTCATGCTCTACTTAATCACTCACACGTACACACGCTAAAAGATATTTACACATTTCTCAATATATACAAGAGCATATATATACAAACATATATAAACAAGTATGTATGATAATCTGCACCACATACATTTTATGTCAATGTTCAACAGTAATACTTTATTGGTAGAATTCCATTGTGTGTGTATCCCACATTGTCTTGTCCATTCATCCATTGAGGCTATGGTCAACAATGATACAATGAAGATAGTCCTGCCATGAAGGGAGGAGCTCACATTCATTACTCCTTGCTTCTGATAGCACAGAAATATGAGTATACATGGCAGATGCTTATGTGTTCCTGAAGGCCAAATTAGCAGTATCTATGGCCACTCCCCCTCAACCTTTCCAGCAGTCTACTTGTTGCATAGACATAGGCTGATTGATAAGGATCCTGGGGAAAGTGACCTTGAGCCTAAAATCAAAAATGGATCTAATCAGAATCTCCCCTTCCCAAGGGAGTAGCTATGAGAACAGGAGCCATTCCCCTCTCTCTCCCGTGAATACGAACGTGGCATCAAGAGAGGTCATCCACAAAGACATCGTTCTATCTCATTACCCATTCAGTTCCCATGGAAGCCTTTGCTAGGGCCCTTAATTTCTTGTGTTAAAACAACAAACGGGGTGACCCCAGTACAGTCTCTAATAGGTAGCATGGGTCAACAATTACTCATTTGTACTCGTGCTTTTCGCATGACGGCTGAGATGAAAATTTGTCCTCTTCCTGGAAAGAGCTATAAATTAGTTTTATGCCACTGTTAAACCCAGAGGCACAAAAGGGGGGTATTGAGGTGGAAGTGGGGGAGGGCCCACAAGTAAAGCTTGATTGCTTCCAACAACAAAGCAAGCAACTTTGGGGCCCGGGCCATTGCACAGGGAGGTGAATGCAACAGAGGTCAATGAGATTAGCCTCAAAAGAAATTGACACATCTGAGACAAAACAATGGTTTCTTTGAGAATATGAAGGAAATCTTATTTTCTTTCTAGCCTCAATACCTGGAAGCTTTGCCAAATGAATGAATAAATATGTGATTGGATGCATGCAACATTATGTCTCTTTTAGATGATTTAGGATAAAACCAATTATTGCTATATTCATATGACTCCCCCACGAATTCTCAAGGTCAAAAGAGACCCTAAGAATGACAGCTTTCATCTTCTTTTTTCTTTTTGATATGAATTGTTTCACAAGCTATCAAGTAGAAAAGAAAAAAGGGAGGGGAAGGCTTACAAAACTATATATGCAAGATTTGGACATTTTTGTTGAAAAAGGCAGGAGGGCAAAAATTTCACTGTATAAATATGCGGGAACAGTCACAGTCTGGGAGTTTTCTATTCTCTTGTCTTCATTGTACTATCCAGAATTTTCTAAAAATTTTTGCAGTAAGAGCACATTATCTCCTAAGCAGAAAAAAAAAAAAAGCTTGTTGATAACTGAAAAAAAATGCAACTAAGGTAGAGATTCCTGTAGTTTCTGCAGACATGTAGGCAGTGGACCACAAAGCCATGATCACTGCATCTGAAGGTGAACATTCTGGAGTTCTAATCTTAGTCTGGGGCAAGATCTGAAGGAATTCCTAAAATCCTTTGAGCTCATTTACCTGATCTGATTTTTTTTTTTAAGTGGGAATAGGGAGACTGTAAAAGGGGAACTCTTAAAGGTCCTTTTAGCACTAATATTACACAAGATAGCAAACAGAAAATGTCAGAGGTTTAGAGTCAGGTGGCTTAGGTTTGAATTGCCTCTGTTCCTTCCCAGTCTTATTTCTTTATGCATGATAATAGTATCTTCCTTACCTACCTCAAAGGATTGTTATTAGACACAACTAGGAAAATATCCTATGTAAAAGTGCTTGTTAATTATAAATGTCTACCACCGGCCCCGTCCCCTGTTCAAGAAAGAATTTTTAGACACAGTAGAATCATCTTCCAAAGGTTCTTTGATATCGGAGAGTGGCAGCAATTTACAATTTAGGAGGTTTTGTTTCCTCAGCTTGCTTTTGAGTTACTAACTATGCCATATTTGGACAACCTAAATTCCTATGAGCAGAAGTATGTGTTACATGAGCAAGCAAGTGGGTCCTTGTTCTCTGGAATAGTAGAGAAATAAAGCCAGGAATGGCAAAAAAAACTTGACTAAAGGAAAATTTATTTGAAAGTG
This sequence comes from Dipodomys ordii, assembly GCF_000151885.1. Lineage (NCBI taxonomy): Eukaryota > Metazoa > Chordata > Mammalia > Rodentia > Heteromyidae > Dipodomys > Dipodomys ordii. The sequence goes on along the minus strand of NW_012267217.1, from coordinate 24,422,907 downwards.
AAAGAAAAGCCATGGAAGTAGCCGGAATTCTCCACTTGGAGTGGGGAGCAAAGAGCAGTCTAATGGATTCAGCTCAGCAGGCAGTGTTTAACAATACAAGGCTCCTCTCTGTCCCTCTCCCCTTGGCTTTGCTCTAATTGCTTCATGGCTTGTGGATGTGCCACACTGGCTCTTTCTATTGGTTAGGTGAGCAATTAGGGCATTATGGGAAGAGGAAATATTTTAGCAGGAAGAAGCATTTGAGCAGGGAGCCCAAGGCACTATGAGAACAAGAAACGCCAAGATGGATACATGTTCTCAGCCACATGGCAGATTCACTACTTTTAACCCCCATCTACCTAACAGTCTCCCTTTCTCTCTCATTTGGAAAGCCATTCTTTGCCATGTGAAAAATATGTACCTTTTCCAAACCAACACATCTAAAGACAGAAGTGAGACTTTGGCCAAAAGTCAAATTGATATGCTGGCTAGGAAAAAAAATAATTAAGTATAAAAACAAACCATCATCCTCTCACAGTTATCAACCAGAATAGGAAAATATTGCTTTCCTAGAAGATAGGAAAAAAAACCCATGTTTGACTTTGGAATATGTTACATATTTTTTATCCCCTCATACGATTTATCTTCCTAATTATGCTTTGCTCTTTACTTAATATCAGGATTAGTTCTAAGTCCCTGAGCTCCCCTGCCAACTAATGAGCTAAGCAGGATGGGAAGAAAAAGGCTGCTTTGAATGAAATGACATATAAGCTGCAGATCATCCACATGGGAATAAATTGAGTGTTGGGGGTGGGCACAGAAGGGGAACGGAAGGACCCATGTTCTGTAGCTAGATGTTACAGAATGGCTACAAAAAAAATGTCCTGTTATTTAATTAATTTAACCCTTCAGCTTTAGGAAAGACCCTGCCTTTCATGCTTGTATGTCCTGTATGAAAGCTGCTGGTGACAATGGTCCCTACCTCCTGGACAGGGCGTAAGGCCTGAGTAAGAGGATACAGGTGATATTTTCAGAACAGACACCCAGCAGGTGTCCACCAGGACAGTATGTATTTCGGGCATATCCTGACAGGATTTGCATCCTTGTGATACTTCTCTCACAAATGAGTTTCACCTTTGAAAACATATTTTAACACATTTTTTCCTATTATGTAGGAACAAGGCAGGTAGCATCATTTTCACTATGTAGTCATGGAAACTAAGACCTGGAGATGGAAACTGATCTGCCCTCGGCCATGTAAGAACTGGGCCACACCATGGCACTCTGCCTCTTATCTTCCTTCTGCACAGGCTGCTGTCGCTGGCCTCATCAGCCACCATTAGGTTCTACTCACTGTGCTTCAGCTTCAGTTTTTAGCCAACACAGGGAAATTTCCTGAAATCTTTTTCCTTGATGGACGGAGTTGTGATGTTTAAACAGGGATTTACTGTGTGGAATGTTTGGCCCAGATCAAGTGTGGAGAAACACAGGGTTCTAGCAATAAAGAGACGTCGAAGAGGCTGGGATTCATTCTGACTGCTTGTCCTAAGACAGGAACAATGGGCAGAGCTAGGCTCAAGAACTTATCATTTCTGTATTGGTGGGGAGGGGAGTTTAGATTTGTAATTTCTCTTTGGTGGGGAGAGGAGTTAGAGTCATTATCAATTTGTCTTCCATCAGAAATAAATATTCTTCAATATTAGCATCATGGAAGAGTATTTGGGCAGCAGTGTTAGGAAGGCAGCGATGGGGAGAAATAAAACTCATCTGAATTCCCCTTTCTCATACATACTTTATACATAAGTCAGTTGTTAATAGGACCCCTTAAAGTGGATCCTAGACTTTCCTCACATGCTACCCAAGGCACTCTAAAGTCTACCTCCCACACTAAAGTCTACCTCCCACTCTAAAGTCTACCTCCCTCCTTGCCCACTCAGTTCATCATTAAGAGAGGGCTGAATGCAGAAACAAACCAAATAAAGCATTTGATTGGTGAAAGTTTGAGTAGTTGCCTAAGTTGAATTGTCCTGATAGAAAGTTTATTATAACTAATGTCTGGTTGGCTGCCTGTGATTGGCTGAGCTTAAGTTTTACTTTATTTATTTACTTTATTTATGTGGAAATCTGGGAAGTTAAAAACCACCTTGGTCTAAATGGCTGGCTATTTAATTAATTTAACACACTTTTGCAAGAAACTAGACTGGATAGCCCCCTGATTATTCTGCAAATCTCTACTGCCCACTTGAAAAAGGCAGATTTTTTTCTAACCCTTACTAGACAAGTCAGTTCTCTGGGAACAGGAACTATATGTGTACTGTTCACTATTTTTACCCAGCCACCACCACAGTTCGGAGTAAATACTGAAATATGATTAATTGATTGCCTCCATGAATGAATGAAAATGAATGAATTCACTATATAAGAGAAGAATGACATGTAAACCAACAGGCCCTACAGAAAAGCATGATATTTGTTTAAGTATTACATAAAACTTAAAATGAAAACCCAATTAAACAAGATACTAGGAAATATAATAGGGCAGCCATAAAAAACAGAGAATTTACTAATTAAGACTAAGTTCTCACTACAACATGAATCTCAATACTGAAGAAGGAAGGAAGGAAGGAAAGAAAGAAAGAAAGAAGGAAAGAAAGGAAGAAAAAAATATGATTGATTTTAAAATGAACTTCTTGCCTGTGATTAAGAATTCCTTAGGGCTCTGCTTTCCTTCTACCACCTTGTCAAATCCTGCTTTTCAGAGCAGGGTATGACTAACAAATTGCAGTTATCCACTGAATAGGGCAGCCCTATTAGCTCCATTGTGAAGGTAACAATGGGCTCTGCGGGACTTGGAGATTGTTAAAGAATCAAAGACTAAGAGATGAACCGCTGAGGTCATTAAGAACCTTCTACTGGATTCCTAAGGGAATGCTTCAACTTTTGTGAGGAGGGAAAAGGGATGTGGGATCTGATGTAAGTAGACAAAGAAGAGTAAGTCCAACCTCTTGCTCTTAAAAGTGCTGTCAGTGAGCAGCAGCTTCAGCATCCCTGGGAGCTGGCCCAGACCTGCTGAACCCCATCGGCGTTTTAACAAGATGCCCAGGTGATTTGTGTGTGCACTGCACAGTATATGAGGATCGTTGTATAGCCTGGTCTCAGCAGAGGAATGAAAGGAGAGTTTTATTGGTTTTGAAACTACTAAAGAAGTTATAGGTGATTTACACACATGCCAGGCATAGGGTTGGGGCTTTGGGTCACTGTAAGTTCTGCATGTCTTGTCTTTGCTTATACAACATGCCCTCAGCATGGGAAATGGTAGAGAGAGGACATGAACCTGAGCCCAGTCTTCAGGGTGATCAGCAGGTGATCCAAGCTACAGGCTGAAGCAGCCCTAGCCTAGAGAAGACAACTGGAGACCAGATGTAATCTGCAGTTCAGAGGCTGGGCTTCCAAGTGTGGAATACAAACCTGTCTTCTCAGCATTGAGATCACAATGAGGCTCAGGCAGAAGAACTAGCAGTTTGAGGCAAGCCCGAACTACATACCAAAACCCGGTGTTCACACAAAACAGCCTTGGCCTTTTGGAGAGTTTGGAATCCATGGAGTGAGGACTGTGCATGGAGGGCAGGTGAACAAAATAGAACCAAGTTTGGAATGAGTCATGGTGACCTGGAGACCTCTGGAAAGAAATACATATATGAGGAGCAATTTCAATTGCCTTGAAGTGGAATAGACTAATTAGCAGCACTAATAAACTTGGCCCTTAGAGACATACAGTGGCTCTAATAACTCAGAGATGAATAGGGCATGGATGAATTATTCGGGACTAGCTGGACTGCTAACCTTCCAAGCCCAGAGGGAAGCAATCTCCATTCTGCTTTCCATCCCCCACCCCAAGCAGAAGATTTTTATTAAATATGTCCCAGCTACTGGTAAAGATTAAGAATCAATCAAACACCTGCCCCCATCCTGCTGGAGAGGATTCCTTTGGTACTGTTGTTCGTGGTTGTGTGTGGCTGCGCTGCAGAGGGAAAAGGGGCCACTAGTGTGGACAGGGAGAGCCTTGCTGATTCGTGCCCAGGCTATGGCAATAGTTTCAGTCCTTAACCCCAAAGTCTAAATTCCAAAAGGAGATTTCTGCCCTTATCACCAAAAGGGCAAGTACTGAGCCACAGCAAACATGGCTGCCGGTGCCTGCCCTTGGCTTTCTGGACCTGTTTTTTTTTTTTTTTTCCCCCTGGGAGTAACCACCTTTTAAACTCAGGGGACTCTTGCTCACCTTCCTCTTATCCCTGCCATGATGCTTGCCTCCCCTCCATGCACCCCTACTATTAGCAATGATTCTTTCCTTTGATTGATGAGGAGTATCCAATTATACGAGTATACCACAATGTGGTTATCCTGTCATCTGTTGATGGACATTTGAGTTATTCATTCTATATTTTTGGCAGTACATTAAAGCTGTATGGGCATACATGCATAAGTCTTTGAATGGTTGCTTCTTTCTTCCTTCCTTTCTTTCTTTCTTTCTTTGTTGTTGTTGGTTGTGGGGCCTGAACTCTGGGCCTGGGCACTGTCCCTCAGCTCTTCAGCTCAACGCTAGCACCCTACCACTTGAGTCACAGTGCCACTTCCAGCTTTTTTCTGCTTATGTGGTGCTGAGGAATTGAACCCAGGGCTTCACGCATGAGAGGCAAGCACTCTATCACTGAGCCAACTTCCCAGCCCTGGTTGCATCTTTCATATTCATTTTTCGATAGTCTATACTTAAAGGTATAATGTCTGGGTCATAGGGTAGCTATCTGCATAGAGAAACCAACTAGATATTGAATAAGTTTGCCATTTTCTGTTTAAAAACAAAACAAAAAACATGTACCAGAGAGCCCCTGCAGGATGAATGCAACTTAGTCCAGCCAAGGAGGCTCTGGAGGTAAGGGATGGAGAGGATGGAGAGTTCTGGCACAGGAGGTGAATGTGTGCAGTTTCTGATCATGATGTCATTGAAGAATTAAACTAGCATGCGACCTTGGGGAAACTTGACAACCAGATTGTCTCAAACACCTCTGCCTACTCATAACCTGTTAACACATCTGCTTCCAAAGCTTAAATTTGCATATGTAATTGTTTCTAACAGCTCAGGTCCCCTCTAAGCCACAGAAGCCTGAGCAAGCTTGCCTGCAACTTGAGGCTTCCCAGTCTGAATGAAGCTGTTCTGTCTGACTGAGGCTCTCTGGCTGGCTGAGGCTGTCCTGGCTGGCTGAGGTTGTCTCTGTGGCCAGCTCAGCACACCTGCTTCCTGTGCTCCTATACCAACCCTACAGAGATACTCCTAGTTAATGTTGCTTCTGGTAATTAAATTTTAACCTTTAAATTTCTCCAGCAGGCCCACGTTTCACTTAATTGCATGTGAAAGTCTGAATATACACACACACAAAAAGTTGCCTTTAAGGAAAAAAAATGTCTTTCATCTCTAAGATGCACAAAACTCATTAGCATGAGCCAAGCCTTGAAGATAAAAAGCAAATCAGGAAGAAGTAGGGAGGAAGCATTGCTTTGACTGCAGGCTCACCATTGACATTTGCAAGGCTCTAGGCAAAGTACAAGGGAAGGCCCACACACAAATAAGGAAAAACTTAAAAGAGGAAAAACCAAGTTAGGAACCTCTCAAAATGTTCTACCCACCTACCTTACTCATTGCACCTTCATAATGAATTGTGTTCACAGCTCCCAGCCAGCATCTTGTCTTTCTTTCTTCCTAACCCAGCTTCATCCCCTACCTGGATATGGTGCTTATGCAAGGCTGAGTGGACACTCCAGCTCACGCTTCCTATTGGCCACTCCTTGCATCCTAAGGGCTACTCTCTGGAAGATGGATCCCCAGAAAAGCATAGACTGCATGGCTGACTCAGTCACTTGAGGAAACTTCGTGTATCTAGTATCTAGATAGTATGGATGGGTAGACTGTGGGGCTTGGGGTGGCAGGGGTCGGGGGCACACATAGACGGAGTTGGTGAGCAGCAATTATCTTTGTCTGGGTTGAACTTATCAGCTGGTTCTTGATGATAGAAATGGGTAAGAGTAATGAGTAAGGGGTCTGGTCTTTTTTTTTTTTTGTCAGTCGTGGGACTTGAACTCTGGGCCTGAACGCTGTCCCTCAGCTCTTCAGCTCAAGGCTAGTGCTCTGCCACTTAAGCTACAGCGCCACTTCCGGTTTTCTGGTGGTTTATTGGAGATAGGAGTCTCACGGTCTCTCCTGCCCGGGCTGGCTTTGAACCGCGATGCTCATATCTTAGCCTCCTGAGTAGCTAGTATTACAGGCATGAACCACCGGCGCCTGGCGGATCTGGTCTTTTGTTGGGTCAGGTGTTCTTATGCCCAGCAGAAGGGAGAATGGATCTAGACCCATGAGAAGGTGAATGGATTTCCTGGATTAATTTGGCAGGCTCCACCAAATTGGAAGAAGCAGTTTGCAATCAGGAAAAGGGAATGCCTGAGGCTCTGAGTAAACCGCTAAAATTAAAATAAATAAATCATGAGAAGTTTTCTCTTCAAAGCTTCTATTTTATGCTCCATGCTGGTAGTTGACAGATTGATCAGACTCAAAAACAGTTCTTGTGTCTCATGCCCGCTGGGTTTTGAAATTTTGAGGACAGTGTCCTGATAAGTCTGAAGCTATAACTCACTGACCTACACAAAAATCACATGTTTCTCTATAGCAGAGAGCTGGAGTGGAGGACAAAGACTCCAAGGCATGTGGTCCAGAGCAAGGCCTATTTGTAAATTATTTGCTCACTCATTCTGTCCAGCAACATTCTTACTGAGAGTCTATTAGCTGCCAGGCTCTGCAAGGCGGACCACTGGACCAGGCACTGGGCAAATTAAACACACTCCCAGCCTTCACTGACTCCAGCTCCTTAGGAGAGAAGGCTACTGAGTGACTCTCAGTATGAGTTGAAATAGGAAGCAGGTAGAATGAGAAGATTTTGACAACTACAGAGGTGAGGGAGAAAGGAGCAACACTCCATCTATAGCAATGGATTGTGTCCGGCAGTACCAGCTGGGATCATGGTGGATATACTAGAATGATACAAAAGACAGAGCCTGTGTGGTCCTCATTAAGGAAGCTATTACCAATGCATCATGCATTGACTTGTCCTATAAATACATGTCAAATACCTTAAATGAATGTGAGTACTATACTCATTTGAACAAGGAGCCCATTTCCTGATAGCACTCACAAAACAGAAAAATAACCATATAAATCAAAGAGCCCTGGTCAGGGCTAGGACCTGAGGCCTGGGGACTCAGAGGTGTTTTGTTTTGGTTTGGTTTGGTTTTTTGTATTCAGAGGAGAAGCCACATTTTCCTACCTATCTCCTCACATAGCCTAGGACTGCATTTATAAAAGGACCAGTTTAGACTTTTAGCATCATAGACTAGTTACTATGTATTCATCTCTTTCATTATTTTTCACTCACGGGTCCTGTTTTTAATTAGATCTGACCACAAAGTTGTATTTTCCACTTTTGAATTGATGGTATGCTTAGCTTAAGACTCAAGGCTCCTCCATGTACTAAATGGCTTTATGATCAAGTTACAAAATTTCAGTATAACTTTTTTTTTTTGGTCAGTCGTGGGGCATGAACTCCGGGCTTGGGTGCTATCCCTACGGCTCTTCAGCTCAAGGTGAGCACTCTACCAATTGAGCCACAGTGCCACTTCCAAGTTACAAAATTTAAGAGGTAAGATTCCAACTCTTTTAAGAGATGGCAACCAACCATCAGAAGTCCTGATCCTGAAGCTGGACACAGAATATTTAGAGAAGAAGCATTTCAGGATCCATTTGTAAAATGAAGAATCTCTCTTATCTAGTTTAACCAATATGCACTCGCCAATGAGAACCCATTTCCAGTGTCTGTTTTGCTGATTGACAAACCACTAATTTTGCCTTTGAAGTCCTAGGCAGAAGTGTTAATTAACAGCATCTGGTGTGAATCAAAAATATGGATAGAAATCGAAGCAATTGCACTCATTATCTCTGAGGTGTGATCTTTTCCAATAAGATCACCTTGAAGTGTGAATTCCTGACCTAAGAAATAGCTACCACTGGCTCAGGGGTTGGGGGGGGCGGGGGCCGCTAAGAATGGTATAGAGATCATGCAGCATGAGATGCATGGAGAGGTCTGTCCATGGGCATCAAGCCTTGTAGCTGCTTTCCACCTTAGCCTAACTTATTTTTCAACTGCTTTTAAATACATTCTAGTGTCTTCCTGTGTTTTCTGTGCTCAAAGGCAATTGCCCTACATTTTGAGAAAACCAAATGGGCAGCATTTGGCCTTCACCTTTTTTGTTTTGTTTTGTTTTTCCTCACAAACATAGGTTTGGGGGGATTTTGGCAGTACTGGGGCTTCATTTAACTCAGGGCCTCACCTTCTTGCTTAGCTTTTTCATTCAAGGCTGGTGCCTTACTACTTGAGCTATACCTTCACTTCCAGCTTTCTGCTGTTGACTTGTAGGTAAGAGTGTTGCCGACTTTCTGACTGGTTTGGCTCCCAACTAGTACCCTCATAACTCAGCCACTGAGTAGCTAAGATTACAGGTGTAAACCACTGGCCGGCACCTGGCTGAGAAAGGTTTAAAACATTGCTGAATGTGGAATCTGGAACAGTCACAATTATTCTCCCTTCATGCAGACCTGACTTTCAGCTTGGCTTTGACTTTACCTCAGTACTTTAACACCTGTTTTAAAATGTTACACTCAACCTTAACCTGCTCTTCCTCCCTGTATGTGAAATGCATCAACAACATTGCTTGCTTTCTCCCCTTTAACCAGAACTAAAACTCTCCATTAGCCAACACAAGTAAGAGCATGAGTAAACTCAAAGTAAGAACCTGTCATCTAAAATGAGGATAGAATCCACTTTCCAAAGAAATGCATCAGAACATCAGCCACTGTTCCTGAAAGGAAGGGGAAGGAATAGCTGTCCATCTTCTCAGTAAGCTTGCTGACCACAAGAAGAGCAAGCTGAAGACAGGACCATGTGGTAATTCCAGGGATGGATCTTGCTTTCCCTTTCTAAACCTAAGATTCAGAACGTGGGCCATTATCAACCAAGAGAGTGTGGCTGATCAAATTAAGAAATGCATTTTTAATTCAATTATATCCTCAGTGGAAACAGCCTCACTAACCTTAGGGAAAGAATTATACCCAAGGTATAAAGCCTAACATTTCAAAACCCAATTTTGCACATTATTCTAAAGGTTAATTCACAATCTCTCTTCCAAACGGGAAGTTAAATAGAGCCAATGGAAGGAAGGCATCCGCTGGCTGACTGAGGGGTTTATCAGTCTGTAAGAGTTCATTAGTTTTAATTAGTGTAATCACTAATGTTGCATTAACAGTTTAGTGAAGGAAAGTAATTACTCACACATCCACTGTATTAGATGGAAAGATTAGAATTCATTTTCCAAGAACGATTAGCATTTTGCCAATTAAAAGGATCCCTTCTCTCTGTCAGCAACCCTGTGACCTCCCTTGCCTAAGGATCATTTAAATGAAACATAGTTTGCATCAAAAGATGGAGCAGGAAGAAAGGAAGAATGAAGGCTGCATTTCTTTTGAGTTCCTTCTCAGAGCTCAGCATATGCATGGGTCTCCCTGAGTTCATAATGTCTCACTCTATTTGCATAGTCATTCACTTCAATCTCTTTGGATTATACCCTTGGCTGCTTTGTAATACAGGCAGCAATTTAAAAATAAAAAAAAAAAGGCTGTGAGAGGTGAAACCAAAGGAAGGGATAGGGGAGTCGAGGTGGGATAACCAGTTATTGAGTCCAATGGTTGGACAGAGCGGGGCACTTTGTGGCTCATTTGGAGTGCCAGCTTGGAGCAGGCTCTGTCGGTGGGCTGGGAGACATCGTACAGCCTAGGGCTGGGGGCAGTGGAGAGATGCCTTGAAGAATGCAGCCGAGTCTCTGGGTCCTTCCTGAAGGTTGCTACTGTGCAAAGGGGCCATCTCCATCTCAGCCTGGCTTCTGAAGCCTTGCCGATCTGGCCCCCAAACTCTCCATCTCCCTCAGGTGGTGCTCCATCACCACCATATTCCCTATTCACCAGGTTCTCAGAAATTTCTTGTTACTTTCTAAACATCCTATGTACTTTCACACTTGACTTTTTTAGCTTGCTGCTCTCCCTGTGGCCAACCCTTTGCCTGTTTGTTAGAGAATTCACCCCTGGTGCTTCACTCACTTCAAATGTCACCTCACCCCAGCTAGCATAGCCTCCCCATTTTTGTCTTATCTGAGCACTCAGTGGATCTAGTCCCTATCAGTATTTTGGGGGTTGGTTTGGACCCCCTATGGATACTGAAATCCTTACATGCTCTAGTCCCTTATAGAAAATGCCTACTATTTGCATATAACTCATGAATAGCCTCCTAGTTGAAATCCTCTCTACATTATCTATAATAGCTAAGTATGGAATTAGTTGTTAGACAGTATTGTTTAGGATGTAATGACAAGAAAAAGAGTCTAGATGTGTTCAGTACAGGTATAATTCTTTAAAATACTTGTTTAATTGTGGCTGGTTGAAATCACAGACTTGGAGTACTTACTGTGCTGCATTTTTGCATCGTTTTGTAATACACATAATCTTAGGCAGCTGGTGAGGCAGGAACAGGGGTTTGTTTGGTATTTGCAGCCCCTTGCGTGTTAGGTGAAGGTCTTGCCTCATCCTAAATCCCATCAAAGTCCAGCCTAAGAGGCTTAGACTGTTCAGACCTGCAACTTCACATTGAAAGAAACTGAGACACTGGTGTACAGGTAGGCATCCTCTCCCCTCACCTGTCTGCTTCACCCACCACCATTTCCAAAGGGAGCAGAATCAACCCTGGTTGAGGGGGTGTCCTGGCTCTCTCTGCTGATTGGATTATCCATGGATGGAAGCACTAGTGGGAGATTAGAGGAAGGGAGAAGATAGGTCATGGTATTTCTTTCATGCTCCCTCTCTACTGTGATTTCACATTTTGACATTAGCAGCACAGATCAGAATGGAGAAAATGGACTGACGAAAGGCACGTTGGCCACTTGCAAGATGGGAATTTCCGGATGTTCTATTGTCATGATTCAGCATTGTGACAGAGGCCAAGGCCAGTGACAAGATTGGGTTCTCCAGGCTTTTATGGTCAGAGTGTAAAAGACAATGGATCAGCTGGGCACTGGTGGCTCACACCTGTAATCCTAGCTACTCAGAAGGCTGAGATTGTGGTTTGAAGCCAGTTCAAGCAGGAAAATCCATGAAACTCATCTCCAATTAACCAACAAAAAAGTGGAGCTGTGGCTCAAGTGGTAGAGCCCTCACCTTGAATGAAAGAGCTCAGGGACAGAACCCAGGCCTGAGTTTATGACTGGTATGCACACATAAACACATACACGCACACACACACACATGCACGTGCACGTGCACACACACACACACACACACACACACACATCAGTGGATCAAAGCAGAAGGTCAGCAAGGACCAAGGCAGAAGGTCACCAGTATGTTCTCCCCAAACCACATCTCAATGAAAGAAAATTTTAGGTATAACACTTGACATAGTTGCTAATGCCATTTTACAAGTGTTAGTTCCTAGGATTCCATATCAACCTTTTTTAAATAGGAAAATTGCCTTCATCAAGGCCTCTGGATAAACTAAATAGGAAACTACATGAGAGCTTTTTGACACCCAGACTATAATCTTTCTAGTCTATGATTTGTCATTTTTACTGATCAGGGCTCTGTTCCCCTGGCTCCCCCACTATAAGCTGTGTGACTTTGGGCAAATGCCTCTTCATGACTCAATTTCTTTGACTACGTTCCTCTCATGGTTGTTAGTAAAACCACGTGGGAAATTCTCAGGGACTAGAATGAATTGTGTTTGGCGTTCTGCCTGGAAACCTAAGACTAGGTCCTGACCACAGCAGAAATGGATCATCTACCATGTGTGCAGACCTTTGGACAGAATATATGAGTCCTTGAACCTAACTCACACAAGGAGTGAGCCCTGAACACCTCTCCTGCCCAATGACTACATGACACATGCCACTTATAAGAAAATTAAAGCTATTGAAATAGATTTGTCACAGGGCGTAGAGAGGGAAGGAAGGGAAGGAGGGTGTGATTGGGAATTATGTGGAAGGGGATAGGTACTCCTGTGTCCAGAGTCTTGAGGTAAGAAAACCAGTCTGTCCTTTGTTAACCAGCTTTGTCACTCCAGGCATATTAGTACTGAGGATCTTTTTTCTTTCTTTCTTTGAAATGAAAAACATGGAATCATTTGTGCATTTTCATGTAGCAAGAAGGACTCTTGTCAAAACTGTAATTAATAAAGAGCAGATTAATGTCTGTACCACCTACACAATGGGACACAGTGTCTATTTTGCTGCTGGTTCTCTCTCTAATGCCCACAGGGCCTGGCCATGGCAGGTGCTCAATAAATATGAACAATGGCGCATACCCTGTCATTACTAAGGGGGTCTGGAGGCACACTACAGTGACAAAATGGTCACAGTGGTGGCTGCCGAGAGACCAGGCTCCAGGAAGTTGCTCTACAGCAGACAACAAGGAGTGGAGTACAAATGTGCCTGGTGGGCAGACTCAGGACTCCCTAAGGATTCCCTCTCTGGTGATGGAGGACCAAATGCACACTATCACTTCCATACCCCACATGTGGTCTTAGGTCCTAGGAGAAGGGCAACACTGGAAAGACCAATGGATATTACCAAAGTTTGGCTCTAAAAAATATTAACTGAAACAGGGAAAAACTCCAGTGACAGCCATTGTCTACACAAAAATACCAATAGTATCAAATAAACCCCCTCCAACAGTATCAAATACACCCCCTTGAAATTTGTTTTTGGCTGGGCGGCAGTGGCTCACACCTGTAATCTTAGCTACTCAGGAGGCTGAGATCTAAGGATTGTGGTTCAAATCCAGCCCAGGTAGAAAAGTCTGTGAGACTCTTATCTCCAATTAACCACCAGAAAACCAGAAGTGGGGCTGTGGTTCAAGTGGTAGAACACCAGCCTTAAGCTGAAGAGCACAAGGACAATGCCTAGGCCCAGAGTTCAAGTCCTACAATTGACAAAAAAAAATGTTCTTTGTATGTAACTGATGACTATCAGAGACATGTTATTTGGGAGGAAAACAAATGCCTGTTTACATATGTATCTTATGAAAGTATCAGAAAGACATGCCTATAATCCTAGCTACTTAGGGGGCAAGATTGTGGTTTGAAGCCAGCTTGGACAGAAAAATTCAAAAGACCCCATCTCTAATTAACCAACAAGGTTAAGCCAGTTTGGAGGTATGGTTCAAGTGGCAGAACAAAAGCCAAGCAGGGATAAGCCTCGAGTTCAAATTCCAGTATTGGCAAAAAAAATACATATATATATATATATATATATATATATATGTACATACATCTATGTGAATATACACATATAGGTATATATACTCATATGTGCATATTGCATTTTCTTAGATGGGGTTTTCAGGATCTCAGCCTTGTCCTTCGCCAGGCACTCACAATAGCTCCCCTTTTGAAAGGTATTTTACTTCCTTCTAGCTGTACTGTACAGTCTGTGTAATACTTTGGACATCAAGGGGTCACAGCCAGGGAGAGCAAGACAGGCCTCACACTCCACTAATGCTCTCTTCTTTCCTTCCAGTATGTGCCCACGAGACGAGCGATCACTCAGGGCACGGCAGAGCAGAGCAGCTTCCCTCCTCATCACCTCCCCCACCACCGTCACCACTGCCACCACCGCCATCCTCACCACCACGGCCGCCCCCACCATCTCCACCACCAGGAGGCAGGCATCCCTGCCCAGGTGATGCCCTGCATCTGCCCCCTGTTCTCCTGCCAGTGGGAAGGCCACCTGGAGGTGGTGGTACCCCACCTGCGACAGATCCACAGGGTTGACATCCTTCAGGGAGCGGAGATCGTCTTTCTGGCCACGGACACACACCTGCCTGCACCGGCCGACTGGATCATCATGCACTCCTGCCTTGGTCACCACTTCCTGCTGGTGCTCAGGAAGCAGGAGAGGCATGAAGGGCACCCTCAGTTCTTTGCCACCATGATGATGATCGGGACCCCCACCCAGGCCGACTCCTTCACCTATCGCCTAGAGCTCAACAGAAACCACCGGCGGCTCAAATGGGAGGCCACCCCGAGGTCTGTCCTGGAGTGTGTAGACTCCATCATCACCGACGGGGATTGCCTCGTCCTCAACACCTCGCTGGCCCAGATCTTCTCTGACAATGGCAGCCTGGCCATCGGCATTGCTATCACTGAGACAGAGGTCCAGGCCACAGAAGCGGAGATGTGAGGCCCAGAGCCACTGGACACTCACACACAGCCACCAGGGGGCTCTGCCAGTGCACCATGGACCTCCAATCAGGACACCAGACTCCTTTCTATTCTGCTTCCTTCCTTCCTTCCTTTTTGTTTTTTGGGGTTTTTTTTTTGGTTTGTTTTGGTCTCAGGTACTTTGTGGTATTTAGAATCTATCATGGACATTCTATTATGTCAACATCCCGTGATTAAGATTGTGTGACATCTGTCTTGTTTTGTTGGTATGTTTTATAGAACTTTTGTAAGATTTAACCAGAATAGTTATTTCCCACCTCCCCTCCCCCTCCCCAATTCTTTTCTCAACAGATTCCAAAAGAAGCAAAAGCACCATCCTGCCCATGAAGTATTTGTTGGGGTTGACAAGAGGTGTAGTATCCAAATGGCCTGTCCCTTCTCTTTTCAGTCTGTTTTAGACAGAACTAAGGCTATGTATGCAGTCGGCAGGATTAGGGAGGGGATCTGGGACAGCTTGACAATAGATGGTGTTTCTGACCAGCCCAGACACTGGCTGACAAGTTCCCAGCAGGAGTCTCTGGGTCAAAGTTCAGCTCATGAGAGGGCCAGTGTCTCCTCCAAGGACAGGAGAGTAGATGTCTCCTCATGCTGTTAAGTCTTCTGAGTTGATTTATGGCTGGGAATGGAGATCAGGTGCTGAACCTTCCTCTCAGGTTCCCAGAGACAGACCATGACGTCTCTTTTTAGTTCAGGAATTAAAAAGTCCTGAAGTTATTGGTGCTTTCTTGAAAATCCTTCTGCCCTCTATTGAGCAAGAAAGATGGGCATGATACAGGAGAAGAGAAGCAGCGGGGGGCGGGGGGGGGAGACTAAATTTAATCTCCCATTTCTGGGAAGGCAGGTACGCCCTCCTCAGAGAGTTTTATTATCAAATTATAAAATCCATCAATCCTCTTTTGTATCAGGCAAAGGACCGCTTGATTTTCAGTGCTCTGTAAAAGAGAAGTACCACTCAGCATCAAATATCAGGATCACAGACAGATATAACAAGGACCTTGGATTTGGAACCGTGGTCACATTGAGACTCCTCTTTCCTGTCCTTACTTTTGAAAATATTCTAAGTCTCCTTTTCAACATATCAACATCAGCACCACCCACATGTGTGCTCAGCACAGTTCGAATGAGAAAACAACAGAAATCAGTGGTTGTCAGAAAAATGCATCCACTTCTTTTTGCATGGGAAGTCCCCCATACATTTGGAGAAAGGAAACGTATTTAGTCAGCTTTGTCTTTCTGTTTTAACTTGGGTACTTTTAAGCCTTCCTAGCTGGATCCCTCCTCCTTTCAGTGTATCTGTCCTTTCCTTTCTGCAGCCCTCAAGATGCTGGACAAGCAATCCATGCAAATCACAGGCTGCATGCTCACTAGGGCTGAGCAGGCCTCCAGCCAACCCCTTTGCTCATCTCAGCCAGGCTGGCTGGATCCTGGCAGGCCTCCAACTGACTACTTAGTTTCAGGCAAATTACCCTAACTAGCCATGAGTAAATTTTTCTCCACCAAAAAGGATTCATCCTGAAACACAATACCCTTCCCCCAACAACTAAATAATTCTTCAGTCATTTTTGCTGCCAACCTACACCTCAAGCACCAGAAAGATGCCAGTTGGTAAAAGATTTGACAACACAGTCTGCAAGTCACCTAAGCATTGTTGGAACCCTGCGGCTGAGACTTCATTCTGAAAGAGCAGTGGTTGGGGGAGGGGGGGAGGGGAGGGGGAAGCCAAGTTTGCTCATAGACTGAGGCAAAAATCAGACTCTGTGGTCCCAAAGGAGTTGGTAGCTCTGTTTTCAGTGCTGTCAGATATGTGATCCCAGAGCCCCAGCCACCCACATCTGACCTCAAGGATGATGCAGGAATATCTGAGGCTGGTTGGTCCTCACATTGAGAAAGACCCACTGATAGTTAACAGTCTCTCCCCTAGCTTCTTATACTCACTTACATTGAAAACATTTGTGTACCATTACAGGTACCCCAGATAAGTGAACACATAAAACCTCAAGAATATAATAAATCCTCAAGAGACCTCAGGACTCCTGTACACATCACCTTTGCCTTCTTGTCCTGCCAAGTTACTGGAGTCAAACTGGAAACAACTTGAGGTTATTGTTATTGCATACATACTGTATTATGAAGATGTGGTCCCAGAAAGGAGCTTGAAAGTTGATTCCTTGAAAGCTTTAGAACAAAGTGTAGGAAGTATGTTGTTTTCTTCCATCTACGGTGCTCCAAGTAGCCTTTTTCTCCATATCCAAATGAACGAAAACCATAGATCATAAACTAACAACAAAGAATCAAGAATAGAAAGTGGTAACCCCAAAAATGTGAGTTTGAGCTATATAACTCCCAAAGGTCTCTCCCAATCATGTCTTAGATTAACTTTCATCAGTATCCTCAACCTGAAAAAAGGAGGTTCACAAACACGATATGACCTTCTCATGATCATATATGTGACTGGACCATACCCAAAAGTCAGGCTGGAGACTTGCTGTGCTCAAATTAGGAAGACTGACCACACACATTCAGCAATGGTCCCACATGAGAGTGGACTATGGACCTAGGAGCACTGGGTCTTCATCATGGTGCTGCAAGAAGGTCAGCACAGGCATCTCTATTCTTCCATTCCACAGGAGATGATTATCAGGCAGGACAAGAAGTGGAATAATGAAATATAGTCAATTAGAATTGAAAAAAGTGCTTTCAGAGGTAAAAAGTGAGTCCTCTCAGGAAGACAGTTTGTGATCTACTATATATACCCTAGCACAGGATTTTATTGAAGTTTAGAGGGCTTTGGACATTAAGTCCCTCCCCAAGGCTAGCCTACATGAGTGACTGACATGAAAGTTATTTAAAACAAAACTAAACAACAAAAAAAACCCATGTTGAGAATCCTTTGGCACATACTCTGGTGGTCAACTAAGAAAACTCTCTCAGCATAATGGATAAAGAAAATTTTAATGAGATTACAATGAGATTAAATATTGTCATGGTAGTGGTCAAAGTAGCCTATTTTAACTTATTTAGACCAGGCACAGTCTACTTCATGGTTGACCAGATGTCTCTCAAAGTAAAGCTACTCTAGTCAAGAGGATATAATAATTGTAATATCTTAAAGTTCATCTTAAGGAAGATCCTGTATCAGGCTTTCTTACCCATTTGCACTATGCTTCCTCTCATGAATCATTTTTTTACAAGGATGTATAGTCAAAAGCCTAGATCTAGAAAAATTTTGCTTTCAGCATATAAGAGAGAGAATAGCATTACTTGGAGAGGCATCTGTCAATCACAAAGTACACTGGCCCTAGGGAAGTGATGAGCAAGGGGCAGATGCTTCAGTGGTCCTGTTTTCTTTCTGTCTCCCTGTTTCTACAAGACTTCTCTTTCTTAAATTCCCAAAAACAGTGACCTAGGTTCTGGTGCTCTATTCACACCAAGGTGCTGCTACAGGTGCTAGACTTCACAATGTCCTCTAAAGGGTATTTACATTTTAGAAGACCTAAAATAGATATTTTCGTGGTTTATGCCTATAATTTTACTGCATAATCCCAGCACTTAGGGGGTTGAGGCAGGAGGAAGATCATGAGTTTAAGGTCAGTCTGTCTGAAGGAGAAGGAGGAGGAGGAGGAGGAGGAGGAGGAGGAAGAAGAAGAAGAAGAAGAAGAAGAAGAAGAAGAAGAGAAATATTAAACATTGAGAAGTGAGTTCCCACATTTGAATCAGCATCTGTAAGCAGTTTTTTCAGGAAGTGTACAGACAGGAGCAAGCCTTCCTATGAGGATGATCCTATGTGAATCATTGATGGTGAAAGAGAGGTCAGGCCATGCAAAGAATCTGTACCTTGATTAGACCTCCTCACACCTGAGGACTTTTAGAAATGGATGAGGATAACACTCAAGGCTGCCACTGATTAAAAGTTTAGTGTATGACCCAGTGGACTGAACATTTGGAATATATTTTCTCACATACGCTTCATAACACTGTTATGAAGCTAATAATATTTACTGTACCCTTGTCACAGGTAAGAAATGTTATGACAGACTATATAACTTTGTTTAAATTATCCAGCTAGCAAATAGAGCCAGCTCTACAGTTCTTGCTTCTGATCACATCTCCCAGGTCATTTCTATGAACTTATGGACTCCAGCCTCAGAAGTCCCGGTCATAAAGTCTGAATAGCATAAAAGTCTTTTAGTAGTTAGTACCAAGTGTTGCCTTTCATTTCTCATTTTTCCCCTCTTTTTTTTAAACCCAAGACTCAACATGTTCTAGGGCTGGCTTGTATTCCAGTAGTTAAATTTTTCAAAATTTTGCAAGCTGATCATTAAATGCAGCCATTATTAAAAATTAAATTATATAAACTTATAATTATAGAAATATAATTTAATACAATAAATTCTCACAACTCATCACTTCTTAATTATTTCATTGCTATTTATTTACTTAATTACTTGCTTATTTGGTTGTACTCAGGTTTGAATGCAAGACGTTGTACTTGTTTGAGCCATACACCTGGCCCTTCTTCTTTTTTTTTTGCTTTAGTTAATTTTCAGATAGGACCTCCCAGTTTTTGCCTGGGCTGGCTTTATCTATACTTACAGAGTGGCATGAGCCACTGTGCCCGGCCTTCACCACTCTTCTTATTTTCTTTTTTCCTGAGGTTATTTCCATCTACTAGCTGTATAAGATGAACATGTTATAAAATGATGGGCTGTAGCTCATCCTCAATATTCATTCAGTGACTTCATGGTGATAGTTTGAAATTAGCCAAAATGGTGGATGGACTTATACCCTGACAATTAGTAAATGCTGTAAGCCAGGGCTCCTCTCTCCACCCAGAAAGCTGGTTGCCAGTACATTACTATCTACACTTTGCTGATGCACAGAGCAGTTTGGGGAGAAGGGAATTTAGAAGGAGAAGCAATACTTTGATGGTCATGCTGACAGAAACAGAGATGATAGTCAATCATTGGGAAAGTACAAATTGAGGATGGGGAGGGGAAACAAAGGAGGAGGCAACAATGCTTGATAAGAAATGTACTCATTATCTTGCCCATGTAATTGTAACCCCTCTGTACAGTATTTTCACAATAAAATAATTATTCTAAAAAAGTACAAATTGACCAGAAGAAGAGGTTATGGGGTTTCTAGGTGGCTTAAAGAGTACATTTTGGCAGAGCTGCCTCTGTTCTACCTGGATCTCTCTATTGTCATTAGTAAGCAAAGTCCAATTTGATGGCTTTCATGGAGAATTATGGGCCACAAAACTAACTGGCAATTCCTATTGGCAATTCCAACCCCAAAGCAAAGCCAAGCTCTACGAAACTGGCAGCTCCATTCATTTGTTCTCCTTGGTTCCTGCACCTCTCCTTCTTTCTTACAGGTCGGCCAAAACCTAATCTAAAGAAATGTTTCATTTGAAATTAGAGATTAGAAATAGCCAACATCTAAGAAGGACAGAATAAGTAGCGGTTTCAAACATCTCATAAAATGTGTTCACATAAAAGTAGGACCCTTGGTACTGCAGTGAGCTGAGGGACAGAAGAGGTACTAGTTTAAGGAATCATATAAAAGACGGAGCTCAACACCTTCCTCTACTGTTCTGGGTTCTCCAACAGGGATCCTGCGTGCGTAAAGCAGGCTAAGTGCTGGTCACAGGCAGAACCTCCAAGGTCACTGCTGAACCAAGGAGTATCACCAGCAGTGTTGATGTAAAAGAAATGAGGTTTGATGAAACTTCAGCTGGATCCAGTTTCTGGTGGAAAGAAAGAGGCTCAGAGGCTAGACAGCAAAGAATTAGGCTTTGAGCCAGAGGCAGTGGCTCAGGCCTGTAATCCTAGCTACTCAGAAATCTTGAGATTTTTGAGGATGATGGTTTGAAGCCATCCTGGGCAAACAAATCAGAAAAACTCTTATTTCCAATTAACCACAAAAGGCCAGAAGCAGAGCTGTAACTCAAGTGGTAGTGTCAGCCATGAGTGAAAAAGCTAAGGGAAAGCACCCAAACCCTGAGTTCAAGCCCCAGTACACACACACACACAAACACACACACACACACACACACACACACACGCACACACACACACACACACACACACACACACACACGATTAGGTTTAGGTTAAAGTCCAGTTCCAAGCAGCATTGAGTGGAGGTTCCTAATCAGATTACCAATCTCAGACTATTTGTTGTTTGTTCTGTGGGTTTTCTTTAAGAGTTACTGAGCTCTCCTCTGTGTTAGCCTAGAGAATAATCAGCTGGAATTTTTTTTTTATAAAACACTGAAAAGAGAAGATCTAAAATATATTTTGTAGATAAGTTTGCTTTGCCTCAACCTAAGTCATCTTGGGAGTCACATACATGGCTTAGTTTGTCTTTTCCAATAGTGAGTGTAAATATTTCACCTTGAGCATATTACTAACATTCCCTATCTTTGAAAACCCTTGTTTTAGGGTATAGAAAAGGAGAAAGGAAATTGAGAGACATTTTATTTATCCTGAATCGATGTACATAGAATTTTCTAGGCTTTCTTATGATATGAAAAAGAAAGAGCAAACTTAGAATATTACTTTATCCTGTCTCCTATGGAAAAGTGTCATTAAATTGCGTTTGATATTGTTTCCTTGAAGCCTTTGGAGTTATTTATTTTGATGTCACCATACAGTGTGGAGGACTAGCATGAAATGCTACAATTATCAGAAATGTGTTATCTTCCTCCCCTTTTCACTCTTGCCTCCATTTTAATGTCATAATTGGTTGTCAGGAATAAAATGTCACCAGAAGATAACAGCAGCCATGGTAATTAATGCCCCCACACACACTTTTGCTTTTAGCGCCCAGCACCCCTTCCCCCATCTTCTCTCTCTGCCTTGCAAAGAGCCAGACTGGCTTCACTCCCCCCCCCCACTTCCCTGACCTCCCAGAGCTCCTTATCTTGGCCATCCCCTGCCTCTGCTCCCACAATAGTGTCCCTGAAATTTACTTCCAGACCTATCAGATTGGTTGTCAAAGAAACCTTCATGGTTTAATTCTTTAATTTCAGGCCAGCGTTAGTTACTTGAAGATCAGAATTGAGCAAGGGTTCTAATCCTATTGCCTGTCAATTCATTTTAACCTCAATCTTCTTCCTATGTCCTTATTCCCAGAACCTGCTTCCTGCTTTCACAAAGGCTTACAGAAAGCAAAGCGCCTTGAATTGATCTGAATGATCAAAACTGACCACATGGCCATCATGAATATTCATGAGCAGGGCCACTTCTCAGACAATGTCCTCTCTATAGGCCATTCTGCCTGTACTCCACAGTGCTCCAGTTACTTGCTCTTTCTCCCACTGACTTTAGTGACTTCAAATTCCTTTGCTAATGAGGATCTATGCTGGAGAGAGGCTCCTTAAAATCGAGATGAACTCCCATCCCCCCCAAAATGTAAGAAACCAGGTACTGGTGGCTCACATCTGTGATTCTAGCTACTCAGGAGGCTGATCTCTGAGGACCATAATTCAAAGCTAGCCCAGGCAGAAAAGTCAGATTCTTATCTCAAATAAACTAACCTCCCTACCCCACAAAAAAAAAAAAGCCAGAAGTAGAGCTCTCACTCAAGAGGTAGAGCACTAGCCTTGAGTTCAAGAACAGTGCCCAGGCCTTGAGTTCAAGCCCCAGTAACTAGCACACACACACACACAAAAAGCTACTTGTGGCTCATGCCTGTAATCCTAGCTACTCAGGAAACTGAGATCTGAGGATCACAGTTCAAAGCCAGCAAGAAAGTGTGTGAGACTCTTATCTCCAATTAACCACCAGAAACCCAGAAGTGATGCTATGGCTGAAAAGGATAGAGTGCTCAGGGACAGGGCCCACAAGCACTCAAGCTCCACAACTGACCAAAATGAAAAACCAAAAAAGGTCATAAGAGATTGCAGCCCAACTGAAGAAGTATCTGGAGAATGAAACTTTTTCAATGAAGATTCTAAGGGAAGCCCAGCATTTTGATGGTTAATTCTGTCTACCATGTGATTCTTCTGCTGAGAGAGGGTTTGAACTTTGCATTCTAAAATCCAGAGCTAAAGGTGGTGAGAAAAGAGATGGTAGGAAACAAAGAAGCAGGTAGAGTCACGTGAGGAGGCCACCTGAGGGAAGCAGGAAGCAGGTGGCTGGAGATGTCCATGGTTGCATTCAGAGGGAGAAGTAAGGAAGAAACACCTACATGAGTCCAGAAGGACCCCAGGTGGCTATGAAGGAGGGTGCCAGATTCCCAGCCATAAACCCTGGCCCTGAGCCCAATACTTGAAACATTGGGAAAAAATGCTGTCATAGACACAGAGAAAGAGAAACACGAATTTAATTTGTTTAGTTTGGGTCACAACTGGGGTGAGAGAAATTCTCAACTGTTGCCGTCTTATGGTATCATAGCATGTAGAAACTAAAAAAAAATTTTTTAAATAGACAAAAGCCAGGAAGTCTCTCTCCTGGAATGGGGTGTCTTGCTTCTGATATCAAGATTCCTGTGGATGGCTCAGCTTTGTTTCCCTCCCAGTGGTATTTTCTGGAAGAACTCTAATTCCCAGCTCTCCCTGGCCCCATAGGAGTCCTTGTGTCCCAGTGCTAGAAGGAATTTTATTCTTGCATTTGGACATGGCTGTGGAAGGCAGAAGGGGACAGAGGAACAAAAGAAGGGGGGTGTACAGGCAGGTCGGGGTGCAGGAAGTCATCAGCCAAGATGGATAAATGAGCCTAATGTGGAACAGTCCCCCGCAGCGGACCTACACAGCATCACTCCTTGCAGTTTGGTAGCAATGAAGTGCCTGCCACTGTGTAAATCTTTTAGTGAGTAGGAAAGGATTCAGCCTGTAAATCCATGCCTGGTGGGGATGGTAATGCATATTTAGGTCTGTACCCATCCCTGACAAGGAATTAGCTACCAAATCCCTTGGGAGGTGTTTATTTATCCTGCAAATCCCTGGCTCCTAAAGCACAGGGGCACTGCACAGGACCTGCCCTTGGGAGTGGAATTATCAGGTCTCTTCCCCTGGCAGTTCCCATCTAAGTCCCACCTAAGCCTTG
The DNA here is from genome assembly GCF_000151885.1 of Dipodomys ordii. NCBI lineage: Eukaryota > Metazoa > Chordata > Mammalia > Rodentia > Heteromyidae > Dipodomys > Dipodomys ordii. The sequence continues at coordinate 24,399,458 of NW_012267217.1, read as the reverse complement.
CCTAGGGGTAAGAGAGAAGAAAATTGCTGAACTAGTTCCTCTTAGCCTAGAGGGAGACAAGATAGACTGCAGACCCTCTGCCAGAGGGGTGCTGGGAAAAGCATCTATTAAGTATCAAAGTTGGGGGCTTTGATTACCACCCAGCAGAAGGTAATTGAATCTTCCATTCTCTCTGTCTCTTCCCAGGTTCCAATTCAACTTCCATTAAGACACAGGAGGTGGACATTTCTTGATTTTTAGATTTGACTTTAGAATGTTAACTTTAAAAAAAAAAAAAGGTTGACTTGGGGGGGGGTCAAAGGAAACAGCATTTGTTCAGAAAACAAAGGATTGTAATTCTAGAATATGAAATTAAGGTAACCTGAACGGACGGTATCCCACAAGGCAGGCACAGAGGTATATATATATATATATGATTTTCATAGCAAAAGTTATTGGGGAGAGGAGCAGAATTCATTAGCTGAGCAGAACTCCTAAGTCAAAAATCTCTTCTGATTGGTTAGTTAATTAGGATATTTCCAGCTGAAAGATATGGAGGGCCTCTGACCACATTTGTTTACCCAATTCTACTGGAACATTCTGTGGTTTCATCTTCCAACATCATTCAACATCTCCCACATCATGGTCTAGCTTTCTTGAAATAGGGGGAAAAAATCTAGGCCAATCAGAAAAATTCAATGAAGATACCTTGAACACCTGTGTGCATTCCCTAAGTATCTGACTCAACTGATTTCACTAACCCAGCAAAGGGGCAAAGCCCACTTTCACTAGAGCTAGTTTACAATGAGGATCATTTGGGGCATGGGCTTTGAGAAGAGAAAGAGCAAAGACCTATCTTGTCAAATAAGATACAGAAATCCAGTTAGATTTGAATTTTAGATATATAGCAACAGCAATAAAATTTAATATATCCCATGCAGTATTTGGGATCTATTAATACTAATAGTATTTAATGCCTATCTGAAATCCAGCTTTAATTTAGTGTCTTGTTGTGATATATTTGCAGAATCTGGCAAACCTAAGAGGGAAGAGCCCATTCAATGGGCCAATAAAATTCATTTATTGTGAGGACAGGTTGCTATCCCAGAGCAAGCACTGAGCCCTTAATCAAAAGATCTCAATGTGTAGCCAGTTCCCTCTCCCCACAAAGCTGTAATGTCACAGGCCTGTTTTCTCATGGAACACTGTGGAGGAGAACCCATCGTACCATCTTACCAGACTACTGTGATGTTAGATTCCAGAGTCTCATATAGCATGGGCTGAGGGAAGCCATCAATTTGGAAAGTAGTCACACATCATTGTGCCCCATTAGTAGGAGCATTTCAGGACCCCATCCAAACTGGTGGTGCACACTTTGCAATCTCAGCTACTTAGGAGGCAGTGAATAGGGAAGATCACCATCCAAATCGAGCCCTTACCTGAAAAACCTACTAAAATGAAGAAGACCTTGAGTCTGCCTTTCAGGACCCTGTTATTAAATACTGGAGTGAATTCTTCATTACAAAGCAGGGGAGTACCTTGATGGGTAGTCCTGTAAATAAACTCTGTGAAGCACAAGCCAATCAAAATACCAGGACTCTGTCTTAGTTCATAGTAAGAGAAAGTCTTTGAAATATGATGTTGCAAGAGGCTGCTCAAATGCCTTCTTTCCCAGAGTTTTAAGGTGTGCTATGTTTTAGTAAGGAAAGCTAAGATAGCAGACAAAAAGACAACCTTTATAACTTACAGTTCCCAAAGGAGGGGCCACACAGGCTCACAAAAGAAAACTCCAGGGATGTGGAGAACATGGACAAGAGGAACAGTGGAGTAGAATCAGCAGCTGAGCAGATAAGCCACTGACTAAATTGAGAGGGTTTATGGGCCATAGAATTGCTCTCTAGTTGAAACTAGCCCTGAGATGATTTAGAGTCAGGGACAGTGTCCCAGACTACAGGAGTCTTATAAAAGGCACAGGATATGGATGCAGGGCTTGCTGAATAGAATTCCAATGGCATCTTCTCCAGTAAGTTGTCTCTACCTCTAGAAATTATGTAATCCTGGGAGGAGCAGTAAGTACATCCCCTAGGTCTAGAAGGCTCAGATATCCATGTGTCACAAAATACAGAAAATAACATAACATGATTTAGTCTACCTCACCCCAAAGGGAAGCCTCTACTATAAGTGTCTGGACAGTAGAAACTATAGACAAAAAGAGCTTTCATGTCTTAGAGAAGGCCCGGCGGGCTGAGAGGGTTTTAAATTTTGTAAAAGATTCTTGCTTCATACCTGGCTGGTCAGACTTACAAGATGAGCCAGTGTATGAGATGTGCCACAATAAAGAATGAGCTTCAGGAACAAAACTGAGGATTGGAAGCAACCTTATCCATGTTTCTTAGATTTGGGAAGCAAAGGTTGAACAGTCTGAATCCAGGAACACCAAAGCCATGTACATAGACAGCATTTCACTAAGCCCACATTCCTGCACTCCTGAGCTAAATCATGTTCAGTACCACCATGGATGTTTATCAGTCTCAACCTCCACTGAGTTCCTTCATGAAATAGATAGCCACCCTGTACATTGTGTTCCTGGATTGAATACAGTGAGCTTTCTAAAAGCACAACGTATTATCCCATGTGGAGCCCTTTTAAAAGAATAAGATCCCACAGACTTGTGAAAAAGTCACAGTTCTGACGTCACAGCCATGACAGGATGCAAAAGGCAAGTGGAAAACCCATTGCTCAAGGTCTTCCTTCCAAAATTAGCTACAACTTACCAGTTTGGACACAGAATGAGCTGTGTGATCCTAGTCCCTGCTAGCTCAAGTCCACTTAGGAACTCGGGGTATCATAGCTTGTGGGCCTCACGCCCACATGCGTGCTATAAATACTCAGCGCAGAGGAATCGCTAATCAATGTCCTCATAAAAAAGCAGCTCACAGATGGTAATTAACACCTCACAATGTCCTCAACATGCAAAATGAATGTGCTGCAGCTTCAGTGGCTGCATGAGAGGGGGTGGGCTTTCTGTTAAGCTTTGGATTTTACTTGCCTTTATTTTATTTTTTTCTATTTTATTATTTTTTGCCCTGAGACCTAGAGGCCAAACGCTGCACATTATGAAAGGTTTCTCTGCCCATTCCCTCCAATCTCAGAGCATAATGGAGATGGTTTCCCACTAATAGATTCATGTAGTCTTTCCCCAGTGCCTTGTCAGAGAATAGTGGCATCCAAGCATTCAAGGAGGAGCACAACCCATCTCTGCCATCCAACAGGAGGAAGGGGCGCGTGCATTGCACTGTGTGGAGCTGAATCAAATTATTTATGGGCCATTTAGATGCAAATGTATCATTCATTTAGCAAACATGCTGCATATGCCGACAATTTAGCCAAACAATGGCTCTGTAAGGACAACCTCACTAATCTCCAAATATCAACTGTGTCTGTTCAAAGGGGATTCAGGATATTCTCTGAACTGATCAAACTTGACAAGCAATTTCTACCTAATGTGTAGGCTAGCCTCTTCTCTCCCTTCTCCATCTGTAGGTGAGAAATTCTATTTTCTGCTAGTGCCAAGATAATGCAAAAAGGCTACAGGTTCCGGTTAAAAAAGAAGGAGAGATATTGCACCCAAGACGATGCTTTCACAGAAAATCAAACTATCCTGAGGATCTGTTCTGTTTGGTTGCTTTGAAATTACAAAATGTGTCCATTTGATACAGGAGCCTTTGCCTTTATCGGCTCATTTAGGATTCCTGAGCTGTTGCAAGAGAGGAGAAAGAAGAAATCTAAGCCCTCTTTGCACAAAGAGAGAGTGTGTTCTTGGTCCAGAATGATGTCTGTGTTCCTGCCCCAAGATTATAAAGGAGCCACCGCTGACCCAGCTAGTCCTAGAATCAATGAAAACCACATTAGGGAAAGAGAGACCAAATTTGAAAACTCAACTGAGCCTGGAGTTTATTATCAAAATGTCAGCTTGATTCAGTTGTACTAAACAATTGGGCAAATAGGAGACAGAGAACACAATAAGCTCAGCAGGCCAGGAAGGTAAAATAGAATTAGGTGGAATTTTCTGCAACAGGCTGGAAAGGTGGCTGAGGGGCTTGTGTTGCCTTTGAGTGAATTCTGAGGATCAGCCTGGAAAGCCTGTATTCTAATCTTGCCAAGAAAGCCAGCCTGGGTTGCTATCCTCTTGCTATGCAAGTGACCTAAAAGAGAAATCACATCCAAATGCAGAATGCCAACCTGTTATCTGCCCATCTCCCCTCCAGGGAGTCTTAGATCAATTAAGAATCTCTAGCCTTTCCAGGAGATCGTTCTTGCCATCTGGGAAGCACTTATTACATTTCCAATGTGTCTCTCACTTCCTTACTCCTAGATTTACTGGAAAAACAACCAACATCTATGTTCAACCAGCAGTGATTAAGTACCAGCAATGTGTTCTAATGATAACCAACTAGATGCCCTTCATACTTCTCTGTGTGTGTGTGTATATGTGTGTATGTGTGCATGTATATGTGCATGTGTGTGTACTGGTATTTGGGCTTGAACTCAAGGCCTGAGTACTATCCCCTTAGTTTTTTTTTCACTTAAGCTTGGTGTTCTACTGTTATGCCAAGATCGCAGGACCCCCCGCAAGAAGACCACTGAGAGTCAGACTCTACAGCTGTTTTATTTAAACGGGCTGCAGCTCAGGCCTGGTCCTACACAACACAGCGGAGCCTAGGAGGAGAGCCCCAAGCTAAGGATTTGCAGGTCTTATATAGGCACACAATCAACCAGGTGTTTTGATTACCACCACGTGTTGCTTTGCTAGACAGAAACAAGCAACACGTGGTGGTCACTCCCTCAAACTTTAACCTTTCACTACCACTTGAACCACAGCTCCACTTCTGTTTTTTGTGTGTGTGTGTGTGTGTTTTGGTGCATAGTTAAAGATAAGAATCTTACAGACTTTTCTGCCCAGGCTGGCTTCAAACCTCGATCCTCAGCGCTGAGCTTCCTGAATAGTTAGGATTATAGGCATGAGCCAACAGGTACTGGCTCCTTTCACATTTCTTAAGCAAAAGAACAAATTTCTTGACATTATTATTCAAAGGGGTTCAGGTGATCTGTGACACAAAAGAAAAAAAAAAGCAAAGCATTTCTTGCAGGGCAAGGGAGGGCAGTCTTAGAATTGCACATTGTAAATAAGGAACTCAGATTCCAGTAGAAACCAGGAGTCCTGTTAAAGAGAGGTTTAAGAGTCCTTCAGAATGGTGAGACAAAGGACAAGGAGAGAACCAGTGCAACAGCGATATAACACAAGGCACTATGTCAGAAATGATGCGTACAACTTGGGTGTGACAGGGGAGGGGGGGAAGTAGGAGAAAAATGCGGGAAAGGATAACAAGTTTGACAAGAAATGCACTTATTATCTTACTTATGTAACTGTAACCCCTCTGTACATTACCTTAACAATAAAATAAATAAATAAATAAGAATAAAAGAGAAACTTTAAATGAATTACTTGCCTGTTCGTCATGATTGGAGAATAAATTTACTTTGTGTAGCTCATTGTCTACCCCAGCCCAGACCACATTGTATCCATTTTTCTGGCAAAGAGGTGAGTCTATACATCCTCAGATGGTCCCTCTTAGCCACTAATTCCCTTTTGCAAGTCCACAAAGAAAGTTTCTCCACATCACACAATGGAATCAGGTTCATAAAATGCAGTCATTACTGTCAACTTTTTTCATGTTATCATATTATTCTTTATTAATTCAACAAACCTGATAAGTGGAACTCATATGGAATGAGTTATAATTCATCCTCATCTACCCTGCTCTACTTCCCTGTCTATACCCCCCCCCACTGCCGCGCACACACACACAATATTTGCACTCATTTTTCACTCCCAGCTCCTTACAATTGTTAAGAAATCCAGAGCCTACCAGTAGTTCAAATGGTTAAACACAGAATTTACTCAGGAACTGTTGCAATAGGGGAAAAGAGCCCTCAGGATAGACTTGAACTCAATTCAGAATACATAGTAAAGTGAGGATTTAGGGCCAAGGGACGGTTGAGGAGGGGATAAGTAGGTAGAAAGTTACTAAGAAGATCCAGCATAAGGGAGCTCTGGCTGAATTGTTCTGATGCATTTTTTCTGAAGGCAAGTCAACTTGGCCAGGTTTCCACTGGCAGAGGAGGGACTTGATCAGATATTGATAGTGATGGAATATCCAGGCTGGGGGTTTGCTCTAAACTGATTTAGCAGATTAGTACTTAAACTAGGTGCCCCAACAAGGACCCAAAGAGGATGACACTGAAGCCCAAGGCCAAAGCCTAGTTGAGAAGAGGCTTGGAGGAGTTCAACACAAGTTGAGTCAAGGCCAGGTCAAAGTTACAATCCTGACTCTAAAACCTAGGACTTCCATCTCATTTACTTCTGATGTCTGGCAGCTTCATCCCTCCCAACTCTATTCTCTCAGCTCTTTCGTGGTCATAAGCTACCACATATGCTGAATTTAGTGGCTTCTTCTGTCTTCATTTTATTCAAAGTTTCCTTCTCCATTGATGTTCCTGGATTTCCAGGGAAGCCTTGTGCAATACGGAGAAAGCCCAACTATCCAGACCCCAGAGCTGGTTGCCTCTAATTCACCTGGCCTAGAGTTAACATCTGCCTGCGTCTTCTTCCTGCTGGAAAACGGAGGTATCTTGTAACCTCCTACCCTTGAGTGCACTGATTCTGGAAAAGCAGCACTCTCCTTTGGTCAGTGTGGATGGAAACCCCACCACAGGACTTGGAGTCCTTCCCTTTTCCTCACTCCACTTTTCCAGTGTACCTAGGCACCTCTTAATTCTTCCTTGGCATCTCTGTTCCTCCAAGATACATCCCACAATTCTAATAATAAAATAATAATAACAACAACAACAACAACATCACCAATGTCAGGATCACTTGGGGTCTTCAAATTGACATTGTACGATGCCCATGTTATATTGTGTTGTGCTTATGGTTGTCACCTCCTGGTGACTTTACCATGAGTTAAAATGTCCACTACTTCACAGAGAAATAAAGTATGCAGTACAGCCAATGTCTTTCTGCTTCTCCTTGGTAATAGTGTTAGTACCTTACAATTTCTGAAATTCTGAGAGACTCCGTTAACTTCACTTTAGATGGGGTAGATGGGGCTGATAAGTGCTTTTACAGTTGTTACGTAATCTGTCCTCCGGGGCCCACTGCTTTTTTTCATTCTTATTTATTTACTTAGTAGTGCCAGTAGTGCCCTCTTGGTTTTGGCTTCTTTACACTATTATCACTTGGGCCATACCTCTAATTCCAGCTTTTTGTTAGTTAATTGGAGATCAGAGTCTCATGGACTTCCCTGTCTAGGCTGAGATCCTCAGATCTCAGCTTCCTGAATAGCTAGGATTACAGGCATGGTTATGCACCAGTGTCCAGCTTTCTTTCCATTCTTACAGGATGCTCAAATCATCATTGATCCCCCTCCATTCCCCTGCACACATACTTTAATCCTCACATCTCCAAGTTCTTGTCTCTTCAACTTTCCCAGAACACCTCAGACCACATCGCTTTCCTCCCACAAAAATCTCCCATGGCTCCCTACTGCCTCTTAAAGCAGCTTCTGAAGGTGGCAAGTAAGGCCATCACACTGGGACCCTCCCAGCTATGAAAAGTAGTTAAGATAAAGCCAATAATGAGAGCTCTCTGCCCTCTCTCCAAATTGCCTTAGAAGTAGGGCATGCATTTATTTGCAAAGACAGAGGTCTCACCTTTGTACCAGGCAGAGCAAAGGGAAACCACTCAGGACAACTTTGCACACTCGTTGGCTTAGACGTGGTACCAGAGGAGTCTACAAACTGTCCTACCTACCCTCTGCCTGCCACGCCTGCAGCCACCAAGCTCTTTTCTTTTGTCTCATCACATCTCTAAAATATGTCACTGCGCTTTGAGGAAGATGCTATGTGAGCAGGAATTCAAGCTTACCTTTGTGTGAACTACTCATTGCTGGGGTTGGAGGGGGGGTCTGCCATGTTATAAGGGATGTAACATTAGTCAACTTTCTTGTTAACTAAGTCAATTTGCTTTCTTCTATGGATCTACTTTTTGTGACAGGACTCCTTTCCAGCTATGACCCTGCAAGGCCTCAAGAAGCCATTCTTTTTCTTTCCCTGAACTTCAGTAATTGAAACTTGCTCCTCTAGGCCTTGGATTAAACTCTTCTGCCTATCCCTGTTCCTACCTATTAAGATAATACTAGGCTTCAAATCTCAGTACAAGAGTTCACGTCAAGTGAAAACTGCCCCATTTCTGTCCCTGAACCTCTCTTGGACAGTTTACCAGGCCCCACTGGAACCTTATTTAATCCCTCTTTTCCCCCTTGTCTCTCAGTTTGAGTTATATTGTTGTGTGTGTACCTCTCTCCCTGGATCACCTTGTCTGTCTTTGCTGCCTCCTCACTACCCAGCACTTTGACATGGCAGACACTCAAGAAATGCTTACTGAGTTGAGCTGAAATAGCAAATCCTGCTACATGCTACAAAATCATGCTACAAAATATTCCAGGAGCAAGGTCAGGCAGGACAGGAGGGAAGACCGCTGATGTCTCAATAGATGCTTAATGGAGCTAAATTCAGAGCTTAGGGCTCCCCAAGAAAGGTCTCTGACATTTCTGTTCCATTATTTTAATTGAAATCAAAAGCACACAACGATAAAGCAACAAGAAATAAATGCAGTGCTTTCTTCTGAGGCAAGATTGCGATGTGGATTGGATTTCCAGACCTCTGTTTAAAGAGCCCCTCTGACACCACTGCCACCCTGGATGACCATTAGTGGTCTTGGAAGGGTCAGAGTGACCCAACTGCCAATGTTATAGAAGCAACGATTGGGCTCAGGCTGTTCATTCAATGGTGGCTGGAGTCCAGGGCACCCTGGGAAATGCTCCCTGCAAACAGCTCTAACCAATCAACACTGCCATTGCTCCTTCGGGGTCTCCTACAACTGCTAGCCCCCATCTGGATTTTACCCCAGCCTACTCTCCTCTGTGTGTGTCAGTTCTGTCTACCTGACTCATTTCAGGCCCTGTCTCCTCTTCTTCCTCATTTTCCCACCCTCCTCCCTCTTGACTCTGCTCTCCTGCAATGCTAACTGAGCATTTCACAGTCCCAGGACTGGTTTGGTATCCTTTCTTCATGGGTTTTGATGTGAGCAATGCTCTTCTTCCTCCCCATCCACCTCCCTTTTCCTGGATCATTCCTATTCCTTCATGTCTTTCCTGTTCCCTTTGGCTTTAGGACTCTTGCTATACTCCTCTGCTGTCATTCTGATACTGGTCATACTTCTAGTAGCTTGATGTGTGGGCGTGTCATTGTCTTTATTTGTTTAGCGTACCGTAACTTTCTTGGCGATTTATTTGGTGCTAAGGCTTACATATGATTAAAGATGTTTCCACAAAAGATCACATGTGAAAATTTTGTCCCCGAAATGACAGCTTGGGTTTTTGTTTTGTTTTGTTTTGATTGTATCAGGGTTTTGAACTTCTGGCTTTGCTAGGCAAAGGCCCTACCAGTTGAGCTATCCCTTCAGTCCTGTTTTGCTTTTGTTATTTTTCAAAGAAGGTCTTGGGGGTGGACCTCAGACCACAATCCTACAACCTATACCTCCAAATGGCTGGGAATTACAGGTGCACACACCACTGTATCCAACTTCTTGGTTGAGAAACATTTTCCCCAGGCTGGTCACTAACCATGAATAGCTAAGATCATATAATACCACCATATCTGGCCATGTGTGATATGCATAAATAAACAGATAGGTAAGAAACATAACACGAGTCTCTGCTGCAGAAGTAACAAGCAAATGGAAGATGCATAGGGCTTGGCATGAGCACACCCCCAAGCACCCCTGCCCTCCCTCAGCACCTCACTCACCCAGCCCCTTGATGTGCCCACTAGCCAGGAAACCTCTGTAATAGCTTTCTTTGTACGTGTGTCATCCCAGAGCCATATCTGCTCACCATTTTGTCTCCAGGGCCCAGTCTCCAGGGCTGGCACAGAACAGAAAATCAATAATTATTCACTCAATGGAAATGAGCAGCATGACTGGGTTGGTTTGCATATTTCAGTTGAATGCTATATACTGAATGCCCTTCCCATAGATCAAGGATCATCCCTGATGAAGGCAGGCAAAATTCCTGTTATCAAGGGTCTTATGTTCCAGTAGAAAGAAATAGATATTTAAAGACATAAACACATAAAAGAATATAATGACTTCCAAGAGCTATGTTTTTGAAAGAAGAAAAAGTTTAATTTCTCCTTTATTTCATTAACGTCTTCAAACTGCCAATGTTATGGAGAAGTAACGTTTGATAGAGCCTCTCAGGTGCTCTATCACTCAAACCACTTCCCAGTCCTTTTTTGCTAGGACTTTTGAACTCAGGACTTCATGTTTGTTAAGCATGGACTCTGCCACTAGAGACATACTCTCATCCACTTTTCCTTCTAGTTATTTTTGAATAAGATTTCACTTTTTGCTCTAGTTGGCCTGGACCCTGATCCTCCTATTTTAAGCTCCTTGCAGTAGCTAGGATAAATAGCTACACACCACTATGCCCATTTGTTTCTGCAGATGTAGTATTTCATGGACTTTTTCATTCATGCTGCCTTGAGGAATACACAATTCTCCCCAACGCTGCCTTCTGAGTGGCTAGTATTACGGGCATGAACCCATCTGCTTTAATTGTTTTTCATGTCAGGTTTTGAAGTTTTGCCCCAGGCCAGCTTCAGATCGCAATATTCCTGCTCATATAGCTAGGATCACAGACTCACACTACCAACTCCAGCTAATTTGTAAAAACGTGAGGCGCACAAAGTTTTTGCCCAACCTGACCTCCAACCATCAGCCTCTTGATCTCCACCTCCCAAAGCATACTATATTTTCTAAAAAGCAAGTCCTTTTTACAGAAGATAGAGACATGTCCTGGGGTCAGCTGAAGATAGAGGTAAGAACATGCCAGTGAAGGCAATGGGCATGAGCAGCTGGGGATGGCAGGGTAGCAGGAGCCTAGGGACAATCAGTGGAAAAGTTCCTTGAGCTCAAAGCAGAAAACAGCTGATGATACAGCCACCAATTCAGAAAGCCTTGATAATTCTGCTCCTGAGAGAAGGATTCGATGACCTGCTCCATCAGGAGATGGAGCAACTCACATAATTTAGAGGCCATGATGAAAGTTCCAGCAGCTCCTCTGATTAAAACCTCAAATCCAGAGCTCTCTTGCTAATCCCTTGGTGTGAAGGGAAGATTAGCACAAGTTGTAGCCCTGCTAGCTCCTTCTATCTCTTTAAGTTGCATGTAAAATTTCAGGCATCTCCCTGGAGGCCTCAGCTGGGCTATTGCCATTGCTCTCCCACTAACTGGAAAATTATAATAAGAATGTAAACATTGCTGATTCTGTCATAATCTGAATAGTGGGGCAGCCTGCCTCGAGTTAGTGATGACAAATACCCAGCATGGTCCAAAAGCTGAATGATAGTGGTTATCATATGCCCTGGATGTCGCCACATTTTTTCATTACATTAAGACAATGACAGCTGCACACAGAGAGATCATTTGGTCCAGAAGTCCTTTGGACTCCTTGGAGCTGGGATGGAGGCTCTGCAAATTTGAAAGACTCCCTTCAGGGACATAAAGATATCCAACTTTCTTTGCCCATAATGAAATAATTAAATCACAGTAGTAAGAAGTGGGTGCAGCATGAACTCAGGTGCCCTGGTGAGACTGGTGCTTCTTCTCCTTTGAGTCCTACACCATTTCACATCTGTCATCTGCTGGGTCTTAGAACGTCATTTCTGTTGGAGGCAGAATCCCTGGGGGACCAGGGCTCAGACCCCTCTATGCAGAATAGAACAAATACAGATACTGCCTCCCTGAGATCTAAATTGGTCAGAGGACCTGCAGAAGATCCAGCCACCCATCTCCAGCACCGTTCTACCAAAGAACATACAAGAGTTGTCTGAGTTCCCAGCACAGGTAGCCCCGATCCGTCAGTCAGATGACAACAGTGGATCCAAAGACTTCAAATGTAAAATTTATTGATCTCCTAACTTGATCTTCTACTGATCTCCCAGAATTTTATTGAAGTCTACCTTGTTTTTTTTTTGTTGATGTGTGGGAATGGATTAGGACTGTGCAAAACACTGTACCAGGCTGTTCCCCAAGTTTGATCATGCTACATTGATTTTTTTGCACTAACAAAAAGGAAATTAAACACTCCAGGCAATTAAAAGGACAGATAAAATCAGGCACTGATGGCTTCACACCTGTAATCCTAGCTATTCAGGAGGCTGAGATCTGAGGATCACAGTTTAAAGCCACTTCAGGAAGCAAAGTCCATAAGATTCTTACCTCCAATTAATCACCAAAAGGTGGAAGTGGAGCTGTGGCTCAAGTGGTAGAGTGGTAGCCTTGAGCAAAAAAGCTTGCAGATAGCACCTCAATTTTTTAAAAAGCAACCAGCAGTATAAATATAGTATGGTATATTTAAGAAAAAAACAAAACATTTAATATAGTCAGGAAATGCATTAATGAAATTTTAATGAGAAGCCAGTTTGCAATAACTTCACATTAATGATTCTCTTCATTAGAACAACTGTCTAAATAACTGTCACCACAGTGAGGCATGTAGTTAGCAGAAGTATGCATTACCAAGAAAACTAGGCTATAACTACACAATGCTAGTTATTTTTGCATCCAAGTGGCAGGAATTGTTAACTGGGAAAGCTGTTTAAGAAATTACACAAAGGAATTCATTTTTTTTCTTAATGGGTTTGTAGTTTGGGAGAGAATTGTAGGTTCGTTGACAGATGAGCAAAGGAAGAATCCTCTGAGACATGACGCAGTGTAGGGTATCATGGAGAATTCCATTTCCTATGGCTGGGCAGGATGTAATGTTTGAATTGTAGAAACATCAGGTCCAGGAGGAAACCAGGAGCTACCTACATAGTATCATGCATATTAAGTTCTGAAGAGAAGAGAAAAAGGGTTTTTGGGTTTTTTTGTTTTTTGGGGTTTTTTGTCAGTTGTGGGACTTAAACTCTGGGCTTGGGCACTATCCCTCAGCTCTTCAGCTCAAGGCGAGTGCTCTACAGCTTGAGCCACAGCAGCACTTCCAGTTTTCTAGTGTTTTTTTGGAGATAAGAGTCTCATGGACTTTCCTGCCTGGGGTTGGCTTTGAACCTCAATCTTCAGATCTCAGCCTCCTGAGTAGCTAGGATTACAGGCGTGAGCCACCGGTGCCCGGCTGAGAAAAAGTTTTGAAGGATAGAGTACAACAGGAAGGGAAAATGGAGAGGGTACTTGCTGGACCATTGGCATTGGCTTTCATTTGGCAGAATCTCCAAGACCAGGTTCTTTGGTAAAATCTCACACACAGATTCTTTTTTGTGTGTGTGGGTCCGGTGGTGGGGCCTGAACTCTGGGCCTGGGCACTGTCCCTCAGCTCTTCAGCTCAAAGCTAGCGCTCTGCCAGTTGAGCCACAACACCACTTCCAGCTTTTATTCTTTGTTTGCTTATGTGATGCTGAGGAACCGAACCCAGGGCCTCAGCATGCAAGGCAAGTGCTCTACCACTGAGCCACCTTCCCCAGCCCCTCACACACAGATTTTTAAAAGAAAGAATGTGTGATGATTCTACTGTAGCTCAATAAGAGCTTAGGCTTAATTAGAACTGTTTTTCTCAAGTTTCAATAGAACTATGAATTACCAGAGGATCTTGTTAAAATGAAGATTCTGATTTGGTCCACCAGGGTTGGAGCCCAAAATTTCTACATTTGTAATATAAGTCTTCCTGGCTCTTCTTTGAAGAGCAATGTTACACAGTGTTATCATGATTCATGCATGGTTGCAGGCACTTTGTGCATAGTGTTTACTCATCCTAACAAACCTTTTTGCTAGGTAGTGTGACCTGCTTCACTTTTGCAGATGGCGAAAAGGAGACACAAAGAGGTTACATAATCTTCCTAGTGTCACATAGCCAATAAGGGTTAGAGCCAGGATTTGACACTAGGCTGTTAGGTACCAGTCTAGATAGAGCTTTTTCAGGGCTGATTTTTTTTAATTCAGATTTAATTCTTACAGATAAAACTGTCTTATCGAACCATGCAGCTATAGCTATCTGCTTGATTTCCTGTTTATGGACTCTTTTTCAAAACATTTTTTGTACCTGCTTACTTTCCATTTGTATGGAACATTCTTTTTTTCTCTTTATTTCTTTTCTTGTCTGTTTTTTTTCTGATACTGGGACTTAAACTCAGGGCCTCACATATTTTTCAGTTTTTTTTAATTTTTTAAAAAATGTTATATACATTTTTATTGTAAAAATACTATATAGAGGGGTTACAGTTATATGAGTAAGGTAATGTATACATTTCCTATTGAGCATTGATGCCTCCTCTTTTGTTTTTCCCCTACCATGCCTTCCTTCCCCATCTCCCCAACTCTTCCCCCAACAATTCCTTCCCACCCCACCCTCCATCCCCCCGAGTGGTGTAAAGTTCGTTTTCAACATAGTGTCTTGTACATCTCATTGTTACAATGGGTCAACCTGCGTCCCTATTTAAACATTTTAACTTTTTCCTTCTCCTCTCCAAATTAGAAAAATGTATATTTAAGATGCAGGGCACCGAAATCAAATATAGTGACAACAGGGGTTATACCATGGGGAAGGAACATACCAAAGAAACAAACAAAAAAATCACCATAGTACATTATAAATACATTAAAAACAATAGCAAGAAAGAAAAAACCATTGTGTCCCTATCTTGAGGTTCATTTCACTTAACATCATCTTACATGGTCATATGTACATAGCTTTCGACCTTTTGTTTGTCCTAAACTTATACTCTTACTTAGCTTTTTCACACAATGCTGGTGCTCTGCTACTTGAGCTTCTACTTCCAGCTTTTAATTGGAGATAAGAGGCCCTTGGATCTGTCTGCCCTAGCTCCCTGTAAACCTCAATCCTCAGATCTCAGCCTCCTGAGTAGCTAGAATTATGGGTGTGAACCACTGGTTCTTCAGTACTTTTCCTTGGCCACATTGATCAAGCAGTAGCTTTCATGTAGCCTTGGGCTTCATTCTATCTCTATAGAAAGGAAGTTCTGTTGCTTACAGACCTGGAAGGTGAGAGAGACAGAGACAGGCAAACCAGCTCTGCTGCACTCTAGCACCAGGGTACCCACTGGATACACTCAGATATCCTTAAGTTGTCACTTACTCTTTCTTGAATGGAAGAAAAGAGAAGAGAAGAGAAACTAAGGCTTTGTATGTTATTAAACCCCCCACTATGCCATGGCTTTGGCCATCTGTTATTTCCTTAAATCCCATCAGCCTGAAATACAGTCATGTCACTCCACTTTAAAGCAATATCAGGCCCTATTCAAGGTCCCAGAGCTAACCAAGTAGGAGTTGGCATTTGAACTGATGTCTGACTGACACGAAAGCTATAATTTTCCTTGCATGGCAGCATTGACACTATTGCTTCATAATTTAGTGACATAAAGTAACACATATTTATGCTCAAGGGTTCTTAGATTAGGAATTCAGGAAGACACAGCAGGGTCGGGTATCAAAGGTTAGCAGGGCTAGCTTTGAGGCAAGCATAACAGCTGAGACTCAAGGATCCACTCCAAGGAGCACTCTTTACTGACAGTCTGGTTCGTGGGTGGGTAAGGCTCAGGATGAGTTTGTTCAACGGCCTTGTTCATTTGGGCTGACTCCCTGTGACCTCTCCAGCTAGGTGGGCTCAGATTGTTTAAAGTTTACATGGCAACTCTAAGATCCAAGAGTAAGCTTACACATAAACAAGATAAAAGGTGCATGACTTTTAACACCCCTCCCTGGGAAGTCACATCGCACCATTTTCCTTTCTCTATGAACGCACCGCTGGTCGTTGAGCACAAATTCAAAGTTGGACCATGCACTTGGTCCCCACGTTTGTAACCACATTCTGAAACCTCCAGGATCACTCACTCTCCCGCAGATGGAACAACCTCAAGCCTTTTCACAATGCAGCCCAGAACAATGAGTGTATCAAACAGCACAGCAGGAATCTACTTGGGTCCCATCCAAGGGAAAGTTACCGAGCATCTGGAAGACATCAATATGATGAGCTCACCTCTAATCTACCCTGTGGGAGCACAGTGTTTACAGCGAGTCACAAAACTGGCACTGACCCCAGACTCTCCCTGGTTAACACTAGCACTGCTATGGAATGCTAATGCAAGGGAGATTGCCCAGGAAGAGAGATTGCTTTTTCCTACCCATATCTTTTTGGTTTGGGGGTTTTGTTTCTGGTTTTTTTGTTGTTGGATTTTTTTTGTTTCGGTGCTAGGATAAACTCCAGGGCCTCATGCACAGTAAGCAAGTACTTTACCACTGGACTACAATCCCCTGCTCCTTTCTGCATCTTTTTTTTTTTAATCTAACTCCATAGACAGCAACTGCTCATAGGTCAGGAATGGGGGAATAAAATGGTTCATATAAGGCTGACATAAACCAATTACCCTCCCCCCTCCAAAAGAAAAGGTTTTGGTTGCTAGAGGACACCTTCAATGGAGACACTTGGCCTCCAATAGAGAGACTCAATTTAAATTTATGTGAGAGTCTCATTCCCTCCTCTCTCAGAACTTCATATCCCTGATCCTCTAGCTTTGAAAGCCTGCCAAGGAGCCAGAGAAAGTCATTCACCATTCAATATGGCTGACAGGTGGGAACACAGATAATAACTGATGGACAATTGATTGGGCAGGAAAGCATTCATCAATGTAGCAGGTGCTGCATACCACTCTTATTGAGTTCAATCAGAAACAATCAGTGGGTGAGAAATGAGTTTTGTACTGGTTTTTAAAAGTTTGTGTTTTTCCCCTCTCTTCACCTGGGTTTACGTTGATTTCAGTTTAACAACCTCTGTTATAATATCTAGGCCTTCTTACCTCCCTCCCTCCCTTATTCCTCTTCCTCTCCTCTCCTCCCTTCTCTCCTTCTCTTCCTACATTTTCTTCTCTTCCCTCCCTTCCTCCCTCCTTTCTTCCTCCTTCTGCTCTCCTCCCTTCCTGCCTCCTTCCTTCCCTTCTTCCTTCCTTCTTCCTTCCTTCCTTCCTTCCTTCCTTCTTTCCTTCTTTCCTACTACAAGACCTCCTATTATCAGACTAGATTGGCTGCTGTATTGGAAACAGACAAGAATGGGAAGGATGTAATGTAAGAGAACACTTATGAGGCCATTACAGAGGCAGGAGAGAGAAAACAGTGGTCAAGACAGGGTGCTGTCTTAGAGGTGCAGAGATGCATCAGACTCTGAAGACAGACTGAGCAGAAAGTCTGTCTCTCCTGGAAATGTGGTCCTAAAATGCAAGTTCCTAATCTACTGGACCTCATGAATTAGAAGAGTAGATTTTTATATGCATAATGGTGAGTGGCATGGTACAAAGCATCTGCAGCCTAAAGACATACTGCCCCAGAAGATGGGGAAGGCAAGTTCTGTTTAGACATGTTGAATCAGAGATCCACCCAATATCCAACAGACAATGGCAAATCAGTGCTTGGATGATATTGGCATCAAGGGAAGTGGCCTCTCAGAAAAATGTCCGGATGTTCACAGTTGACTGGAGCAGGAGTAGCTTTCCATTTAGATGTGAATGTTTTCATCATAGTGAGTCAAAGGCCACCACATGAGAGTTCTGGGGCTCGGCCATGTGGCATCAGGTCACAGGCACCTGAGGAATGACAGGAGACTTAGTGGTACATATTTCCTTTAAGGAATGTGGTGCTCAATGGGACAGTCAACTGTGACAAGCACTGAAGGCAACACAAGAAAAAGTAAGAGATACAGCCAAGAATTATATCCAGTTAGAGGGAACAACAGAAGCCTTAAAGGGTACAATGTGACAAGTTGAGGGAAATCATAAAAAGCTACAAGAAGGACAATGAACTAATTTGAAAGGAAAATAGAAAATTCTCAGCAAATGACTTCTTCAGAGTGCTTATTGGGGATTTGAGTATAAAACTGGACAAGTAGATGACACCTGCTTAGATATTAGGAAGCTCTCTGCCCACCATCCAGCTCTAAAACAATTTAACTTGAGTTTTCATAAATCTTCCAAGATGTGGTACTTTTCTAGATGGATGCTCAAAGTCATCTGAAATGCAGACACTGGTTTCAAAATAATAATATGTGGGGGGACTTGTAAACATTCAGACAACTGTAGCACATTTCCAGGGTTTAGAGCTCATGACGCGATTTGAGGAGATCCTAGGACCATATTCAGAGAAAGCTGTCCATTGGCCTTGCTGCCTTTGTCCCCAGAGATTAAGAAAACCCAGTCGAGCAGGATTCAGTCTCTATGGAAGGCAAACCCGAGTAGGAGGACGGTTGCTCTAAAACCCTAACCACCCTCCACTGATGCCATGGGCAGGACTGAGGGCTGTCACATCCCAGAGCATTAGACTTTGGGAGCAGTAGGCAACCAATCGAATGAAAGGCAGCTTTTCTCTGGTATCAGTCTGATTCCTTGTGATTTACTGATTTACTCAGAACTCCTAAGGCTATTTCACCTGTGGATCATCATCACACTTTTTACTCTAATGATACAGAAAACAAGAAATGTGGCTTCAATCCATTTTCTGTACAATACAATGGAGTGTATTTATCCCCACACTTATGAATGTTTCTTTCCAATGAAGGACTGAGCTGGGTTCAGATGACTCATACCTGTAATCCTATTTACTTAGGAGGTTGAAATCTAAGTATCACAGTTTGAAGCCAGCCCAGACAGAAAAATCCATGAGCCTTTAACCTCCAATTACTTAATAAAAAGTCAGAAGTGGAGCTGTGGCTCAAGTGGTAGAGTGCCAGCCTTGAGCCAAAAAGCTAAGACACATCATCCAGGCTCTGAGTTCAAGGTCCAGTACTAGCATATATGAATTAAGGAATACATAAAGGAAGGAATGATAATCAAGGAATGAAAATTATCATGTGGATCAGACTCTATTGTCTTTCTGCCTTTGGTGTATTTGTGTGTTTTAAAATAAGGCTGTTTACAACTCATAAAATGACAATCTCCATCCTGACCGCTATTTTAATGTGTCTTATTTTGAAAGTCTTTTGTTCTAATGATCTCTACTTATTGATCCCTAAATATGAACCATATGTTGGAATGCACTCATGATGGTTCTTTTTTTTTTTTTTGGTCAGCGTGGAACTTGAACTCTGGACCTGGGCACTGTCCCTCAGCTCTTCACTCAAGGCTAGTACTCTACCACTTGAGCCACAGTGCCACTTCCGGTTGTCTGGTGTTTTATTGGAGATATGAGTTTCACAGCATTTCCTGCTCAGGCTGGCTTTGAACTGAAGTCTTCAGATCTCAGCCTCCTGAGTAGCTAGAGTCATAGGCATGAGCCACCAGTGCCCAGCTCACGATGGCTCTTGATGAAAGAAAAGTGGCAAATCTATGTGAACAGTGTCCCCATAGGCTCCACATATTGGACCTAAGCAGAACTATGCTAACCTTAGGACAACCCCAACTTGTCAGAGCCAAAGACAAGATCATGGCAGATGAATGCTTAGTTTATTTTATGTCTGTTTAAAGAGACCAATGTCTTGATCACTTACTGACATGAGTTTGCTAAGAATAAAGAAATGGGTCTGCCCAATATCACAGGCTAGGAAGTTGTGACACCAGAATTTGAAGTCAGAGCTGTATGACTCCAAAATCTCTCCCTTTTCCTCTTTTTCACCTGGGAGACCATGTGAAAACCATGTGAAAGTCATGTTTCAGTTCAGCCTTTTCCCCACAACTAGTCACACAGAGAAGTATAACAGGTCTCCTCCTTCTACTCTTCTAGGTTATTCTATGTGTCACATTCATTCATTCATTCATTCATTCATTCGTTTGTTTGTTTGTTTTTGGGTCCGGTTGTGGGGCCTGAACTCTGGGCCTGGGCGCTGTCCCTCAGCTCTTCAGCTCAAGGCTAGTGCTCTACCACTTGAGCCATAGCGCCACTTCTGGCTTTTTTTCTTTTTGCTTATATGGTGCTGAGGAATCGAACCCAGGGCCTCATGCATGCAAGGCAAGCGCTCTACCACTGAGCCACTTTCCCAGCCCCTATGCATCACATTTAATAGCCATACATCTTGCACATATCACATAAATAGTAAAGCTGGGCACTGGTAGTCCTAGCTATTCAGGAGGCTTAGATCTAAGGAATGCTGTTCAAAGCCAGCCCAGGCAGGAAAGCCCACAACACTCTTCTCTCCACTAAACCACTAACACAAACATAAAAAAGATCACAAGGGAAGTTGTGGCTCAAGTGGTAGGGCACTAACCTTAAGCAAAAAAAAAAAAGCACAGGTACACCAACTAAGCCCTGAGTTCAAGCCTGACTAACAACAACAACAAAAAAAAATAGTATGGACAAATTTAAATGATTCTATTGTATGAGGGATAGGGAAGGAGCCCCATGGAGCTCCTTTTTGCAAAAAGACAATCTGCAGATGCATGGTATATGCAATGTACAGAAATACACTTGCACTCTTCATCCTTTGTAATATTGTCTTCACCCTTTAAGTCACTGAAAATTAAGGCTTTGCTGCAGACTCTCCTTGTGCCAGGATTAACAGCATCTTTGCTACAATCCCAGGGTTGCCTGGCAGGTAGATGAGGGATGAAGGAAGGAGAAAGTGAGAAAAGAGGAGAAAGTGATGTCACCGACATCAGAAAAAGAGCCCAATAAATTGAATGCTTTCTAAGGCATTTAAGTCAAGCACAATGGAGCGTGGCACTGACCCCTGTTCACTTGTGCTACCAAGCTCTCAGGGACCACTTACCCTGTCTTGCTTGGCCTGCCCTGTGCAGCCCACAGTGCACGTTCCAGATCTTCTCACACTTCCTTTTTTCTGCCTCCTGCCTCACCCTGGTGCCTTCTCATGCGTGGTTGACATTGCCTTTCCTCTTGAGTATTGGGAATTGTTCTTGTCAAGACAATGATTACTTTAGGCACTTTCTGAAACCCTCTTTCTCATCTGTGTTCAGACTGAGCAGTGTGCAAATCATTAATGCTATTGCTTACTGCTTACTCCTCTTCCCAACCCCCACCCCCTGCCCCTGGCCAAAGGGCAGGAGGAGAGATTGTTGTACTTATCACTGTGATTGTAAGTACCTATTTGTCGCCTGGTAGGAGTGACCATTACAGCTGGCTAAGTTCATCCTGAGAAGGATATGAAGCAGAGGCCCTCAACCAAGGTTAAAGATTCCAATGCCATTAGTTCCAACAGTGCTTTTGTCCATATTGCGAAACAGGACACCAGTTTGGGCAGAAAATGTTCTAAAAGGTAAATTCTTCTTCCAAGCTGAAGCTGAGCCAAGGGCCCTAGATTCTAAAGAAGCTGTTTCCCTCCCCCATACACCTTTCTTTTTGGGGGGAGGAGGATGGATTATTTTTATTGTGAAAATACCGTACAGAGGAGTTACAATTACATGGGCAAGATAATGCGTACATTTCTTATCAAGCATTGTTGCCTCCTCCTTTGTTTCCCCTTCCCATCCCTTCCCATCACCCACACCCACACACACACACACACACACACACACATACATGTTTCTCTAATGTGTGCTGCTTCCCTCAAGTCTGAAACCAGGGCAGTCACTCCACTGTTCCTAATGGAGAGATGCATCGGAAGCTAGTGCTTCCCCTTTCCCTCTGCTTCCTGCCCTGACATATGCATGATGCCTGGACATGAGGCAGCCATCTTATAACTATGAGGCAACATAGCAACCAACTAAGGAGACAGAAAGAAAGATGGGTAAAGCCTGAGCCGCCAATGACATTGTGGAATTGCTACGCTGGCCCTGGACTATCTTTGAACATCTTGTTATGTGAAAAAGATAAATCCTCATTTTAAGCACTATTAAGAGCTGTGTGATAGCCAAAATAATCCTAATTAAACCAGGGAATGACAGAGGTATCATGGTCATGTCATATCAGTGACTAGTAGAGTCTGGATTTCTAGCTCTTGGGATGCTCATCTTTAGAGGCACTGCTTAAGCCTATTTTACCACAGAAGTTGTGTGTGTGTGTGTGTGTGTGTGTGTGTGTGTGCGCGCGCGCACAGATACTAGGGCTTGAACTCAGAGTCTATACACTGTTCCTTACCTAGCTTTTATACTCAAGGCTGATGCTCTACCAACTTGAGTCAAAGCTCTATTTCTGGTTCCTGCTAAGGCTGGCTTTGAATGTTGATTCTCAAATCTCAACCTTCTGAGTAGCTAGGATTACAGACATAAACCACTGGTACCCAGCTCACCAAGGAACTTTATTATTCCTCTTTCTCACCAAGATCTGGGCAGATAATGACAGTGTTCTACTCCTGAGAGTGAGTAACTGATATTGACAGATGACTGAAAATATCCTAATTCTAAAGGCCGTTGGTAGGTATGGGTCTTCAGCTGAGAAAGGACAACGCTAGAGAAAGCCTGCCTCCTTCCTTGTGCTCTATTTCTGGTTCTGGGGGCCTAGGTGATTTTGCTACCTCCGAGAGGGCAATTGTCCCCACCTGTCCGGCAGAGATAACTCTCACAAGTGGTGTTTTTGGCTAGGTAAACTATTCTGGAGAAAAAAAAGAGCCAGTGCTAATTTAGTGTTCACTTCTCATCAGCTGAAATGTTTTCATTTTTGGAGGGAATTGGTGAGCTATAATTATTATTGTTCTCTGTGACAGCAATCAGAGAAAGCTTTCGTGTGTCCTCCAACAAGCAGGGCCAAAATAGATGCAATGTCTCTCTTGGCCAATCATAGTTTCTTCTTGCTCTCAATTGATTTTTATAGCTGACTTGCCACTTAAAGAACAAAATTAAGTTTTACATAGTGAATTTGAGTGCCCTAATCCTTCCCCTGTCAGTATTTAAGGGACATTCACTGGGGCCTTGGCCATATCATCTTAGAGAAAGCTTTACCTGACTTTCAACAGATGGATGCTAATGGGATATTTATTTACAGAATAAAATTAAATTGGAGCTGCATCTTAATGCACAATTTACATAATCAGCTTTGTTCTGAACTGATGAGCTGTTTTCAATAGCACTTGGGACCTTTCTCTCACAGCTGCCTGAAAGCAGCAGCCACTGAGAATGGAGATTAAACAATTTCCTAAAGCTAGAAGTCTTGATGAGGATATATTATCCTATCCTGGAGACCTCATAATTTCTCTAGACACTGACATAGCAGCAAAATTTCGTGTTAGCTTCTTGCCATAGTCTGGAATTAAAAACAAAAAAGATGTTCAATTTGCATTGGGAAACCATTATAGTCATAGATATTCTCCACACTCACCCCTCTGATAAAATTATGGCACTTCTGTCTCTGTATACCTTACCCATCAGTGTTCCAGCCTGTGTGCTTTGTGAGATTGGAGGAACTCTCTCTTTTCTTTCTCTTTCTCTTTTCTCTTCTCTTTTGTTTCCTTCTTTCTTTTTTATTGTTGTTGTGTTCTTTGTTTGTTGCTTTTGTTTGCCAGGATTAAGGCTTATAATCAGGACCTAGAAATTGTTGCTTGTTTGGCTGGCATTCTACTACTTGAGCCATACCTCCAGCCCTGTTCTTTATATCTCAGCCTTTGTATCTATGATTAGAGGCATGGGCCCTCACTGAAAAGGTTTAGAAGAAACCTTTCTAATAATGACTTTCATTGCAATACCTGCACACAGGATGCTGGTCTCTAGGGATAGCAGATCAAACTCGAGAGAAGCCTAGGTGGAGTAGAAGGAAGAAGAGTTAACCAAACTCAGTCCTGGAAGCAGAGGTGTGGCTGAAGAGGTAAAGCACCAGCCTCGCGTGAAAAAGCTGTGTGAGAACAATTGTCAGTGCAATTTTTAAAAACTTGATCTTTAACAGAAAATAAAAATACTAAGCTGAATGTGGTAGCTCATGCCTAACAAATAACCAGCAAAAGCCAGGGCTACAGCTATGGCTCAATGGAGAGAGAGAGAAAGAGGAAGGGAAAGAAGAAGGGGGAAAGAGGCAGAGAAATAGGGAGAACCAGAGCATTACTCTCTTAAACATGAGAAGACAGCTCTAAAGAAGTTGAATAATCAGCTCAGATTAAAAGGCATAACTAGGACTTGAACTTAGTCTGTCTCCAGAACACAAAGCACCTGCTCACTGCAGTATGTGAAATTGCATGCAATGAACAGTGTAGGCAGTTCTATTACTAGGCCTGAGGTTTCCATTTATTAATAGAAACAAAAGGAGTTTGAAAATGAGATTTCCATTCCTTGGGGCTATATTTGCTAACCTTGAGCACTGGGCAAACACATAAAATTCCTTAAAAAGTAAGCTGATCTAAATTATTTATTCACTCTTTCATTCATTTATTCATTACAAAATGGGTTATTCCAAAGTCAGCTATACTTAAAATATAATAGAGAAGTCAACTCCATACCAATGAAGGAGCAAACTACATATATAATTGGGATCTCAAGGAATTTGAGATTTCATAACATCCTCTAGCTGTCTAAATTTATCCTAATAGAGTGATTTGTACATGAAACATATTTCTAAAACCTACTGACATCATTACAAACAACTAAACATAGTAGGAGAGGCATATGAGTAGATTTAGTGATCTAAATACTGTACTATTCATTAAGCTCCTGATCCTCAGCTCATAGTCCTGTTTTATGAGTGTCGAAAGGCCCTGTTCATATCTGAAAGCCCAACTCAGATCCAATACAGGCTCTACATTTGCTCAGAAAAATCCAGAAACAAATAAATGAGATTAGGAAGTTCAATTCTCCCTATAGTATCCAAGGAGCAGCCCACCATAAATATGAAACAAAACTAGGACCAGTCAAACACAGCCTTTGGCTTCCTTGCTTTACCTCTGGATGCTTTCCATAGGTGTAGGTGGCTAGAAAACCCAGATTTGGGCTGGGAAGGTGGCTCAGTGGTAGAGCGCTTGCCTTGCATGCTTGAGGCCCTGTGTTCAATTCCTCAGCACCACATAAGCAGAAAAAAAAGCCGGAAGTGGTGCTGTGGCTCAAGTGGTAGAGTGCTAGCCTTGAGCTGAAGAGCTGAGGGACAGCAGCACCCAGGCCCAGAGTTCAGGCCCCACGACTGGACTCCCCCAAAAAATAAAATAAAATAAAGAAAACCCAGATTTTTACATTTGTTTTTATTTTGTATGCATTTTTGTAAAGATATTGTACAGAGGGGATACAGTTACATGAGCAAGGTAATGAGTCCATTTACCTATGGAACATTGTTACCCCCTCCTTTTTTTTTCCCCTACCATCTCTTTCCTCTCTACCTCCCCAACTCCTTCCTCCCTCTCCCAAAAGGTGTAAAGTTAGTTTTCAACATAGTGTCTTGTATATCTTGTTGTTACTATGGGTCCTCCTGTGTCCTTATTTTAGCATTTTGTTATTTCCTTTTCCCTTCCCAAACTAGAAAAATGTATGTAAAAGATGCAGGGCACTGACATCAAATACAGTGAAAACAGGGGTTATATGATGGGGGAAGAACATACATAAGAAATAAAAAAAACATATAATACATTATAAGTACATTAAAAACAACAGTAAGAAAGATAAAACTTGTGTCCATATCTTGGGATTCATTTCACTTTACATCATCTTATATGGTCATATGTACATAGCTTTTGACCTTTTCTGCTTGTCCTAGACATACACTAGTTATTGCAGATAAGGAAAACCATGGGACCTATGTTTCTTTGGGCCTGGCTTACTTCAGTTACTGTAATATTTTCCAAATCTTCCCATTTCCTAACAAATAGGTTGATGTCATTCTTTCTGATGGAGGCATAGAATTCCAGTGTGTATGTGTGCATCACACTTTCTTGATCCATTCATCTACTGAGGGGCATCTGGGTTGGTTCCATATCTTCGCTATGGTAAATAATGCTGCAATAAACATAGTTGTGCTGGTAGCTTTAGTGTGGTCTTGTTTGTGATCATTTGGGTAAATGCCCAAAAGTGGGATTGCTTGGTCATAGGGGAGCTCTACGTGGAGTCTTTTGAGGAACCTCCATACTGCTTTCCAAAGTGGTTGAACAAGTTTACACTCCCACCAATAATGCAGTAGGGCACCCTTCTGTCCACATCCCCTCCAGCATCTGTTGTTATTAGAGTTCTTGATTATAGCCATTCTAACTGGGGTGAGGTGGAATCTCAATGTTGTTCTGATTTGCTTTTTTTTTATGACTAGAGAGTTGAGCATTTCTTCATGTGTCTATTGGCCATTCTTATTTCCTCTTCAGAGAAGTTTCTCTTTAAGTCTTTAGCCCACTTATTAATCGGGCAGTTGGAAAACCCAGATTTTTTTTATCACACATGACCTAATACTTTACCCTAGTGCCTCATGCACTAGCCCACTGTTGGCTCCCGTTGCTTTACTAAAATTGGCCACATCTGTCTCCTCCCACCAGCATCCACCTCTCTGCCTTGTACTAGTGGGAACTAATGTTCAAGCCACCTCTCCCAGAGAAATTTTACTTTTTCAAGAGTCCTTTTAGGGATACAGTGATTAAATCAAAGTCTGGAGAGTTACAATTGAACACAAACACAGCAATTTGGGAGAGAGGTAATCACTGGGATAAGTAGAAAAATGATTTCCAAAGAGTTATGTCTGTGTTTTAACCCTTGGCACCTGTAAAGGTGACCTTATTTGAAAAAGAATCTATAAATAAATATATTTAAAAGAATATTTGTTGATACAATTATCTTAGGATATCAAGATGAGATGGTCCTGAAGTTGTTTTTTTTAAGCAGGGGGCTCTAAATCCAAGGACAAATTTCCTTAAAATAAACAGAAGAGGGTTGGGAATGTGGCTTAGTGTTAGAGAGCTTGCCTCGCATGCATGAAGCCCTGGGTTCGATTTCTTAGTATGACATAAACAGAACAAGCCTGAAGTGGTGCGGTACTGTGTCTCAAGTAAGTAGAGTGCTAGCCTTGAGCACAGAGAGGCTCAAGGACAGTGCCCAGCCCCTGAGTTCAAGACCCAGGACTAGCAAAAAGAAAATAAACAGAAGAGAAGACACACAGATGGACATCATGTAAAGATGGAGGCAAGGCCTATGTAAGCCACGAGCCAAGAGATGCCTGGAGCTACCAGAAAGCCTGGAGACACAAGAAAAGAGGCTCCCTTGAGTCTGGAGAGCTGTGGCAAGCTTGATTTCAGACTTTTTGGCCCCAGAATTGTGAGAGAAGAAATTGCTATCGTTTTAAGCCACCAAGTTTGTGGTGATTAGTTATAATAGCCCTGAGACACCTACACATTCTCTGTTAGGAGAAGCCCTTTGATTACCACACAAATGTCTTTTTGTCTTCCCACTGACAGAGAAGAAGAGAAGTCTGAGTCCCATGACTTCTTACAACATCAGAATCTATGACTCCTGACCTTGACATGCTGGAGAACTGTCTCCCAGGTGTCAGCTCAGTATTCTACACAGCATCTTCTCCATTGGCCCCATGTGCCTGCCTATCTGGTGAATTCATTCCTGGGTCGGGAGAGTGACTAATGAGGCAAAATCAAAGGAATAAAATATAGAGTAGCAAGACGTGCTCAAGAAAGATGTGATTTCTCTAAAATGTTGGGGAAAGTTTTAGCATAACAAAGGAGAGTAAGGAAATGAAATAATGGAATTAAAACAAGAAAAGAAATAGACACACAACTGCAAGGACTGAAAGTCCATCCAACACATGATTTCTATGGAGTGGTGATAGAAACGCATCATTAAAGCTATAGAGGTCTGAGGATGTACACAGGAGAAAGGAAATGTACCACTAGGGCCATTAATCAAGTAATTCAGAAAGGAAAAGGTAGAGTTTAAGGAATACAACAGTTCTCTGATCTAAAGAAGCTACTTTTGAGCTTTGTGTGGGTCAGATCTACCTGGCAGTCACTTCTTTGTCTATATCTTTGTATAAACCTCTATCTATTTTTATAGGCATTCAGCTTTCCTAGGACTAAGCCTACTCAGGGTAAGAAAATGTCCTTGGCCAGCAAGACAATCGAGGTATCCTAAAAATGATTTCAGCACACTTCTATGTCTGACTTCAGTTCTATCTAAATCCCGAGCGATCATATGCAGGCAGAGTTAGGCCCAGGCCTCCAGATATCCTGTGCCACTCCTCCCTCTACCTAGCTTCCTCATCTTCCTCTTCTTCTTCCTCCAGGCTCACATAGCTGGGGAATCTGTTCTGATACTTGGATGAATCCATCCTGTGGAGACACCCACCCAAACTCTTGAAGCCTGTGAACTAGCAGATTCTCTGTGATTTCCAGGGACCATCACAGACAAAGCTGTGCACAGTGTATGCCTCCCTTTCCTCAGAATGAGGCTGCTACCTGGGTTTTGTACAAGGAATAAAGCATCCTCTCAGCCAAAGCTAGTGTCCATTTCCATTCCAATAGTCCTAGTCATCTGTGATGGTTTGTACTATTGTGCCTCTTGCCTCCAGGAATCCCCAGAGGGAGAAGGGGGAGGGACTATTTTGAAATATGCCAGAATATGCAGCTCTTTGTTTTGGTTTGTGCTGTATGGCAGGCAAGCCTGAAACATTCTATGAAGCCCAGCCTCAAATTCTCAGCCTTTGCAGTGCTGGAATTTCAGGCATGTTCTGTCATATCTGGTTCATTCTGTTCCTAATGAGAAACAATAAATGATTATTTTATCAAGCCTTAACCTGCTGGGGGTTTTATCAGAGCCTAAGCTACCCAGAAGAAGGTAAATACTGTCTTCCACTCTAGCTGCCTCTTCTGTCCCACTCAAGATGAAAGGGAGGATTGAGAAGCATGGGTGAAGGTCCCAGTCCAAAGGCATAGCTTCACAAAAAGATTGAGACTGTTATAAGACAATGGATTGCCCTGCCCTCTCCAGTACCCTCACACCATAAGGACTTTGTATAACCAAGGAGAATACAGTTCCATAATTTCCCATCCAATGGTCTGAATGTTGGTGGTCACTAAATGTTGAAGTCTAATATCTAATGTGAGGATTAGAGGTAGGATCTTCAGGGAAATGAGTGGTGGTGATTAAGGAATTAGTGGCCTTGTGAGAGAGGTAGTGAGCACTGTTTTACCCCTTCATCCACACATGAGGACTCAGCCAACTGGTGCTATTTTCAAAGCAAAAGATAAACTCTGACCAGACACAGTGACTACTATTGCCTGACCTTGGATCTTCCAACCTCCTGAACCATGAGCAACAAATTTCTAGCATTTATAAGTTACTCAGTCTAGAGTATTTTTATAGCAACCTGAACACACTACAATGATATCTCAGATCTTCATTAAGAGGCCTTTCCTAACAATGATGTCTGAAATTGTCATAAATACTAGAGCAGCTCATTTCCTATAAAGTTCTTCAAGCATTTAGCACAACCTAAGATGACTTTGCTGTATAATTACTTGTTTATCACTCATCTCCCTTATTAAAATGCAAATTGTGTATCTGCCTTGCTCTCCTGTGACTCATACCTATAATAAAGCCTGGAATATAGTTAGCTGTTTAGTAAATATTTGGGCAATTATTGAACAAGTGCAAGCTCATTGGAAAATCTCTCATTAGCATGTCATTATCATGACATAATTTGATTAGTTCATCTTTGCTTTGGATCTTCTCAAGACATGATTTTCATTTTTCTTGTATGTGTATTCTATGTGTGTATAATGTTATTTGTGCTTACATTGGGTATTCACAATGCTATGTATGTTAATGTAAAAAGTTGTTCTTCATACCTCTTCCACATCATGGAACATATAGAAAATGATGCCTGTATGGCACATAATGGGGAATCAATAAGTCTGCTTACAGCTCAGCCACCCTTCAAGCTAAAAGAATCCATATGTCTGCCCACTTGTAATTGAATACAAAATACTGGCAAGAAAGTCTACTTACAATTAAATAAATAAATAAATAGTCATTAGGAACTTTGGAGGAGAACCATGACAGTCAGAGCTGTTTTAAAATTTTCACCTGGCTATAGTATGAAAAATTGATTTACTTAGCATCTGACCCTCATTGTTTAAGCAAGAGCAGATAGGGCCTTTTAGTGGATCAACAATCAGATTGATCAAGAAAAAAAAAAAAAAAGAAGAAGTTGAAGAAACAAAGAAGAAGGAGAATTGGCCAAATTTTGTGACTGAATTCCCAGAGGAAATAAGGGAAAAAAACAGAGTCTAGAGGAGCTGTTTTCTATCTCGTATTGAATGAATACATAAATACAGAAATCTATCTTGTCTAAAAGATTAAGATCTTTCCTCATTGCTCACACTGCATGTATTGAACTAGGTTTTGTTTTGTTTTAAGACTTTCTACTTCAGACAACTAAAGAAAACGCACTAAGGTATTTGCAATCTTTTCCAATGCCAGAGCTAACAAATACAAAGAGACAAAATTGAAAGGAAAAGAGGAAAGGAGGGAGGAATCAATTTCGTTTTCTCTGTGAGTCTAATATTAAATTCTCCTGTTTGCGGGGAACTGAGGAGAGGGGAGGGGGGTGTAGGGGCAATACCAATCATTAGTCCTTAGAGCACTACAACGCCTTCCTCAGCAGAAATAGTTCTGCTGTTTCTACTCAGTCCTAGGCATCAGGCCCCAAGGTCATACCTTTGGTCTTCATTTCTTTCAAATGATCTTGAAATAGGAAGTGGCGCTGTGGCTCAAGTGGTAGAGCGCTCACCTTGAGATAAAGAGCTGAGGGACAGCGCCCAGGCCCAGAGTTCAAGCCCCACGACCGACCAAAAAAAAAAAAAGAAAAAGATTGGGACAGGGCTTGCTTCGCATGCATGAAGTCCTGGGTTCAATTCCTCAGCACCACATAAACAGAAAAAAGTATAAGTTGTGTTGTGGCTCAAGTGGCGGAGTGCTAGCCTTGAGCAAAAGCAGCTCAGGGACAGTGTTCAAGCCCCGAGTGCAAGCCCCAGGACTGGTGAAGGAAACAAAAAAAGATTAAGGAGCATAGCAATATATGGATGCTGTTTGAATCAGACAAGGACTTTTATTGTCAAGTTTGTCAGAAATTTTATTATAAATTGATTTTTATTGCATTGTATTCAAGAACTGTGGTTAATTTGGATAGATGGGATAGCTGCAAGGTAGTTTTTAAAAATAAATAATAACAAAGTACCTAAAAAATTAAAACAAAGGGCTGGGAAGGTGGCTCAGTGGTAGAGCTCTTGCCTTGCATGCCTGAGGCCCTGGGTTCAATTCCTCAGCACCACATAAGCAAAAAGAAAAAAGCCGGATGTGGCGCTGTGGCTCAAGTGGTAGAGTGCTAGCCTTGAGCTGAAGAGCTGAGGGACAGCGCCCAGGCCCAGAGTTCAGGCCCCACACCCGGACCTCAAAAAAAAAAATTAAAACAAAATGTTTATTAGTGGTATGCGTTGAAGCATTTATGAGTGACACCTGGAACTTTCTTTAGAAAACTACCTGAAATGAAGGTTGGTGGGAACCAATGAACACTGGGCCATCCATTTATCTGTGGAAGCTACATACTGGAGATCTGGACTGTGTTATGATCTACTTGTATAATATATATCTATCTACGAGTTTATGGGGGAATTTCCTCATAAAACAATTGTACTTCTACGTCGTTCACTTATTTCCCCATTCACTTTGAGTTTTTAGCATCATGTTAAATAAGTGTGAGTTTTAGGAAGGAATGGGACCTGGTAAATGGTAGATTCTTTTTCAAATGACTGAATCTATTACAATACTATAATAATCACCATAGCCTTCATTATTTAGTACTTATTACATTCCAGGCACCAACCTAATTATTTTCATATGTTTATTGAATCCTCACAATGAATCTGTGTTTGTAAATAAAAGAGGATCCTAGTTGTTGACTTCAGACAGTCCTTCCAGGATCACAAATAATATTCTAGTTAAACAAATGGAAAAAGAAACCCTCAAAAGTCTATAAAGTAGCTTTCTATCAATTGCTGTAATTTTTATCTATATCCTTACAGACACACAGAAAAGCATACTGATTAAGGAATGTATAAGAACTATATTTATTGAATGCTATAGTGTACTAGTCTCTGTTATAAATACTCCCTGTATATTGCCTCCGTTGTGTCCTCAGTAACGGGGCAATGGTGACTCATACCTGCAATCCTAGCTACTCAGGAGGCTGAGATCTGAGGATCACTGTTTGAAGTCAGCCCAGGCAGAAAATACTGTGAGACTCATCTCCAATTAACCACCAAAAAAGCCAGAAGTAGAGCTGTGACTCAAATGGTAGTGCACTAGCCCTGAGCCATTCAGTGACAGTGCCAGAAGCCCCAGGACCAGTGCACACGCGTGTGTGCACACACACACACACACACAACCTGTAAGGTAGTGTATTGAGGGGCCCATATTTTCATGTATGATGATGGCAGCTCCTGCCATCAGGAGGTAGAACGTATTTTACCACCCTTAAATCTGGGCTGACTTTGTTCCTAGAAGGGAGAATAGAGCTGTTTCAAGCCTCAGTTTCAAGAGGCCTTACATACTTCGGCTTTCTGTCTCTTGCATCCTTTTCTCCATTATGAAACAAAGTCAGCAGTAAATTGCTAGAGGAAGAGACCAAGAAGACCTAAACAATTACCCAGTTGAGTCCAACCTACTTTGCCAAACTGTGAGAAATAGGAACTAATTAAGTGGTTGTTTCAAGTGTTAGAATGAGTTTATGACATGGCAGTAAGTAGTGGGAAGGTACTTCATTGCTTTCTTCATTTGATAGAGAAGGAAACACAGAGAGGCTAAGCGATTTGCCCAAGGTCATAAGTAAGTGATGGAGCTAAGACATCCCCAAAAGTCTGACCCAGAAGTCCATGATTCTGGTGCAAACCTCTACAGAATAGGTGATCTTCACTGAAGGTAAAGAGCAGATGGGAGCTTTTTGAGTTTTGACATCCATCAGCATAATCACATCGAGGGTGACCTCACCACAAGGGTCTCATGTGTCTTAGGGATGGCTATCATAGCAATATATTCAAGATAGGGTGGCTTCAAGGCCTGAAGTTGATTTTCTTAGAGTGCTTGTGGCTGAATGTTTGATATCAGAGGGACAGCAAGGCCAGGTTCTGGTAAGGGCCTCTTTCTGGTTTCTAGATGGCCACTTCTCAGTGTTCTCACATGGAAGAGAGAAAGGTATAGCAAGCCAGTTCTCTAGTGGCTCTTCTCCCCGGGTTCTTGTCCCATCCAACCCTTGTGACCTCATCTAACCTAAGGATCTCTCAAAGATCCCATTTCTAAATACCATTACACTGGGGGTGAGAGCATTCACATAACCATTTTGGAGGACACAATTCAGTACCAGGACCATCCTTTCTCACTCCTCCAAGAGCTCTGTCTGCTCTTCTTAGGAGTGAAAACTATTTGCCCTCTCTGAGTATCACTCTCATAAGACACTAATCTTTCATTTGAAAGAACCTAATAGAGATCCCGTGAAGTAGAAATATATGTCATATTCAGGTCAGAAAAAAAGCAGGGCTAAAAGTAATTCTGGATAAATTCTGAGTTGTAGCATTCACCTAACAAGTAACAGTGAGTGACCAGGAATGGAGTTGGCCCCATGGAAACAGAGAAAAGTAAAAGGATTCAAGAGCTATATTCAATGGTTGCCTGGTGGTTGGTTGGATGAGAGAGGATATGGAAAAGGTGAGAACCATCCAGCCATAGGCCCACAGAAAGTAATGACAGCCCAAGAAATTATCTTCTAGTCCACAGAGCATCTGGACTTAATGTTTCTAAGATGAGCACTTCCAATGGAGTGCTCTGATTCACCTATCTGTAAAGAACAGATAGGCTTACAGAAAGGGAAAATGTCATAAATTAAACAGCCATGGCTGTTGACAGCATTTAAAAAAAATAATGTCAACCTGCTCCTTACTTGTTCTTGGTTACAATGGCCATTGTTGGAATGAACAAAGATGGTAAGGAACTGATAAGGCCTCAGACTGGTGAAGACCTACGCGTGAATGCAAGGGGGAAACTCCAAGCAGAAGTATTCTGTCTGCTGCAAATGACAGAGGGTCAACATCATGAACAAAACAGAAAGCCAGGGCTGGGAAGTTGGCTCAGTGGTAGAGCGCTTGCCTTGCATGCCTGAGGCCCTGGGTTCGATTCCTCAGCACCACATAAGCAAAAAGAAAAAAGCTGGAAGTGGCTCAAGTGGTAGAGCACTAGCCTTGAGCTAAAGAGCTGAGGGACAGCGCTCAGGCCGAGTTCAGGCCCCACAACCGAACCCCCCAAAAAATATTTTTAAAAAACCAGAAAGCCAGTACTCAGAAACTGCCCTTGGCATGTGTAGGACACCCTAAAAATGGCCTTGCTGCTCAGTCATTTCCTAACGAATTAGAAATTCAACTCTAAAAATTGTAAAGGTAATAAAGGTAATGACCGTTTAGAAGGAAATAAGGGTCTCTAACATCCCTTATCAGACAGGTTGTCCCAGTGTGTGTGTGTGTGTGTGTGTGTGTGTGTGTGTGTGTGTGTGTCTGTCTGTCTGTCTGTCTGTCTGTCTCTTTCTCTCTCTCTCTCTCTCTCTCTCTCTGCTGCTTCCCATGCTTCCCAGTGTAACACTGGACTCCAGCAATCATTGACCACATGCAGATGGTCACTCTAATTTGTGCAGTTCCTTAGGGGAAAAAATGTATTCCAGAACGTAATTTGAGCACTGAGAGAATTTTCCTGGGAGATTCTTGATTCTCACCCCTATTGTTGAGACTCTGTTACACTCAAGAGTGATGACCATGGTTTAGATATGATTTGAATGTGTCTCCAAGAGTTTGTGTATAGGAGGCGTGGTCCCAAGGTAGTGATTTTAGGCGGTAGTGGGATCTTTATTACAAATGGGACTTACTGAGAGGCCCTTGATTTCTTAAGGGTATGCTTTGAAAGGGATTAACACAGTCCTAGTAAAACCCTTTGTTTAGTTCTGGAAGAGACTTGTTATAAAAGACGAAACCTGGCCATGCCATGCCTTTTTGGCAATATATTCTCTCCACGTGTGTTCCACCCTTGTGCTGCTATCAGCCATGAGTTATCACCAAAGCCAAGCTGAAGCCAGCTCCATACCTTGGGAACCTCCAGCACTCTGTTCTAGCCTATTCTCTATAACTAGCCTACCTCAAGTATTTAATTATAGTAATGAAAAACTAATGCGATGCCCTTCCATGCATAGGTAATCTTTCAATGAGAATCTCCTTCCTGAAGGCTGGGGCTCAGTTTCCATTAATTAGCTAGTAGTTACAGAGTGTGAATGTTCTTCTCTACTTCTACCCTCAACTTAGGCATTAGATGGGTGAAAAGATGGGATTTAGATATTTTATTAGGAAATGGGGGTTATAATTGACTTTACCAACCAAAACAAGCCAGTCAAACCGAGAGCCAAGTGAGGGAAGGTAAGAAAGCAAGTTTAGCTCTTTTTAATAAAAACCTAATTGACTTGGAGCCAAGACAGCCCAGCTATTAGAGAAGAAGCTAAGGCTGGAACAGAAGGCAGACATAGAGCTGAAAAAGGAGCAGAGATGTTTAGAGGAAACTTTAAAAAATATTTTTCTTCTGTTCTACTGGAGGTTAGATCCCACTAGAAATGTGAGCTAATCTATGACAGATTGCACTGTACTGTACAATAAAATATTGTTTTGAAGTAAATCTCCCCTGCTCCATAAAAATGGCATTTTATGGCTTGTCTTGCTAATTTTTCACCCATTTAGATTCTGTATGACAGAGAAAGTTGACATTGTTAAATAGTATTAACTTCTCTGAATCCCTCAACTGGTGAAAAACATCCAGTTGCTGCTATATAAATTAACACAATTTAAATATTTGAAACACAAATGTTGGAAGAGTGAGTCTTTTGTTTTTCCACTGTCTGGAATAACAGAAATCAATTTGATTTCATCAAAAGACAAAAAAAAAGGAAAACCTCTACACCCTGGAGATATTATGCTGACTTAAATAAGGTATGAGATTTCATGAGCCCTAGATGATAAATTTACCAAATACAGGGGGAAAGAAATCTACAAAGACCCAAAGGCCTCTCACAATCACTTCCCATTTTTCAGATTTTGGTGACAACAGCAGAATAAATTATTCAGCCTTCACCAGCACATTCATCACCTCTGGTCCTTTGTGCAGGTTTCATGTGTAGTCACCAGCTGGGGAGAAGAAATACTCTCATAGCAATCTTTGCCCTTTGAAATTTCTGATGCTGTTTCTGTATAAGACTTGACAAGTTCCTAAATCTGGGGGTGGAGAGGGGGAAAGGGGGGGAAAAGGCACCAAAAATATTTTTAAACCTAATGTTTAGAGACCAAGAAATTGGCAATGTGACTTCAATAGACTTGGAGATCTGAGGCCACTCGGTCTGTTTGATGACCAAGTATGGCTTTTTGTAGCTGAGTTTCTTCTTCCATAAATACAAAAAAAAAAAGCTGCTCAGAAGAAATCCTCCTCAAAGGGTTCTAGGGGTCATATCAGGTGCAAAGTGACAGGCAAAGAGCTCTATGGATTTATGGGAAGTGGATCTTTTTCTACCTTTGGCTTGCCTTCTGAGTTTCTCAGAAATTTAATCAGCATTAACAATGAGGCTAGGAGTGAGGAGCAACCAGTCTTAAACTTATGTCTGTCACAGTACAATCACCAGTTGTCCTGTGAACAAAATAGGTAAAGTCCTTCTTTATATCCTTACTAGTGAATAATATTGAGGATGAAAAGTTAACAATGCTGCTTCAAAGACCCCCAGATTTCATCTTATAACAATATATGGGAACTAAACTCACATCTATATTTTTTCAAATATACCCAACTTCAGAATGAGAACCAAAACTTAACACACAAAATTTTGAGCCCTTCTTCTATCATGTCTGGCAGCCACTTGCCTGAGCCCTTTCATCCAGCTGGGATGTGTGAACCATGATGTTCACAGTTGTAAACCTAGTAGCAAAGAGGTGAGCCTAGAGCTGCAGAAAGCAGACAGCAGCTCTCCTTGATCAGTGAACAGTAGAAATAGAGGGATTCGGGGCTGGGAAGGTGGCTCAGCCGTAGAGTGCTTGCCTTGCATGCATAAGGCCCTGGGTTTGATTCCTTAGCACCACATAAGCAGAAAAAAAAAAAAAAAAGCCGAAGTGGCGTTGTGGCTCAAGTGGTAGAGCGCTAGCCTTGAGCTGAAGAGCTGAGGGACAGCGCCCAGGCCCAGAGTTCAGGCCCCACGACCAGACCCCCCCCCAAAAAAAGAAAAAAGATAACAAGTACATTTCTCATCAAGCATTATTGCCTCCTGGTTGTTTCCCTTCCTATCCCTTCTCATTCTCCTCCCCTCCCCCAACCCGATCTTCCCTCAGAACATTTTTAAGACTAATGTTTCAGAAATGTTACTCTGAGAATCCTGCACAGTGTTGGGATTTCATTTCCCCAAAGACAATATCTACACAAATATTCATCTGTTACCGCTGGAGGTCTTTGGCCATACAATGCACAGTAAGTACTGTCCCCCACCCCACCAGAGCTTTCCAGTCTCGAGTGTCATTCACAACCAGTAGGAAGCCATGGCTTAGTGACTTCCTCTCCCACTACCCCCATCTATTGAGTTGCCCCAGAAATAGGTGATCAAAGAGAAAGGGAGGGAGGGAGGAAAGAGGGAAGGAGGAAGAGGAGGAAAAGGTAATAAAAAAAAAGAGGACATGAAAAACAGAGACATAAGGAAGAGACTGGGAAAGTAAGGGAAAAGAAAAGGCTGGATTCACAATTGTCAAAACCTGGAAGCCACCAAGATGCCCTTCAGAAGGTGAGTGGGTAAACCATGATACAGCCAGACAATGGAATAGTATTCAGTACTCAAAAGAAATGAGCTATTAATGAAAAAACATGGAGAAACCTTAAAATGTTCATACAAGCCAGGTGCCAGTGGCTCACTCCTGTCATCCTAGCTACTCAGGAGGCTGAGATCTGAGGATCATGGTTCAAAGCCAGCCGGGGCAGGAAAGTCCATTAGATTCTTATCTCCAATTAACCACCAGAAAACAGGAAGTGGTGCTGTGGCTCAAGTGGCAGAGTACTTGCCTTGAGCTGAATAGCTGAGGGACAGAGCCCAGACCCAGAGTTCCAGCCCCGTGACAAGCAAAAAATATACTATTCAGTATAATATCACAGTGGTGAACACTATGACATTATAGATACTATTTGTCCAAACTGATACTATCTATTTGTCCAAAATTGAGTCTTGATATGAGCAATAGACTTCGGGTGGGGATCATCAATTTAATAAACACTGCTCTGGTGAGGGCTTCTGATAATGGGGGGGGGGGGGGCTATGCATGAGTAGGCACAAGAGGTCTATGGGCACTCTCAGCTCAATTCCACTATGAACTCTAAAAATTGTTCTGAAGACTAAGAAAGTGTATGGGGAGGGGTTCCTGGGACTTGAACTCGGGTCTTGAGCACTGTCCCTGAGCTTTTTTGCTCAAGGCTAGCACTCTAAGACTTGTTTTTCACTCAAGGCAAGCACTCTACCACTTGAGCCAAAGCTCCATTTCCAGCTTGATGGTGGTTAATCGCAAACAAAAGTATCTCCTGGACTTTCCTCCCGGGGCTGGCTTCCAAATCACCATCCTTAGACCTCAGCCTCCTGAGTAGTTTAGGATTACAGGAATAAGCCACTGGCACCAGCAAAACCATAAACATTTAAAAAAAAAAAAAAAGCAAAGAAGGCAGAGGCACACACAGATACTGGCTGACCCCAGCCATGTTAGCCTTTATTGCTTCTAGGGATTAGGGAGGTGGCATGCCTCCATGGACAGACAACATCCTGATGGGCGACAGGCGGGGAGGACCAGGGAGGACGGACGGACGGATGGAGGGATGGTTCCCTGGCCTGGTGGTGTTCTATCCCTGTCGACTGCGGGCAAAGGCTTTCAGACCCTGCCGGGCTTCTTGAGGTCCTTGTTCTTGGCCGGCATGAAGGCGTAGAGCTCCTCGATGAGCATCTCCATGCGGGCGGTGACCTCGGTCACCGTGTCGATGACCAGCCTCTGCTGCAGCTTGAGCTTGTTGTTCTCCCACAGGGCCTTGTTGTCTTCCTGGCAGGCCCGGTGCTCCTCCCGCAGCACGTGCAGGGCCCGGTTCTCCTCCTGCAGCAGCCGGTTCTCCTCGCGCAGGGCCTGCAGCGCCTGGCTCATCTCCCGCAGCAGCTGCAGCGGCTGCCCGCCGTCAGCCAGGCTGGGCCCCACCTTGGCCTCCTCTCCCCCGGAAGGCCCGGACAGGTCATTGACCATCTCCCGCAGGGCCCTCAGCGTCTTCGCGTCCTCCTGCGGGGTGGAGGGCCCCTTGGACTCCTCAAAGGGAGAGGAGAGGCCTGGGCCTTGGTCTGGCATCAGCCCAGGACTGTGGGGTTCCTCGTGAGGAGACGGGGGCGCCTTGCTGTCCTCCCCGGTGGCCGCCTTATCCTCCGCCTGGGCCCAGTAGGCCTGCCGCTGCTCCAGCAGCTGCTGCAGGGCGCGGTTCTCCTCCCGCAGCAGCTGGAGCGTGTTCTCCTTGCTGCGCTGCACCGGCAGGGCCGAGGCGTCCTTCTTCACCACCTCCTGGGACGTGGCGTCCTTGCGCGCCAGGGGCGAGGAGGCCCGGCTGTCCTCCAGGCCCAGCGAGGCCTTGTGCTCCTCCCACAAGACCTGCAGGATCTTGTTCTCCTTGCGCAGGGCCCGGTTCTCCTCGCGCAGGGCCCGGTTCTCCTCGCGCAGGGCCCGGTTCTCCTCCTGCAGCAGGTACTCCTTGGCCAGCCTCTTGTGGTGCAGCTTGTGGTGGAAGGAGGAAGACGGGGAGAAGTAAGGGGACTGCAGGCGGCAGTTCTCGTTCACCCACCGCCCGTCCTGGAAGACGAACATCTCGTCGCTCAGCTGCACCCGGGGAGGGTTGTAATCCAGCTCCAGGTCCGCCTGGGAGGTGGGGCGATCCATAGGATCCAAAGGCATGGACGAGAAGCGGTTG
The DNA here is from genome assembly GCF_000151885.1 of Dipodomys ordii. NCBI lineage: Eukaryota > Metazoa > Chordata > Mammalia > Rodentia > Heteromyidae > Dipodomys > Dipodomys ordii. The sequence goes on along the minus strand of NW_012267217.1, from coordinate 24,359,432 downwards.
AGCGGGTAGGAGTGCTGGCTGGCTACCCGGCGGCTCATGCGGGGCAGGGTGGCCTGCCGAGAGCAGCGAGGGACGGAGTACAGGTTGTGGAGCCTCAGTAAGGGCTCGGTTGTGCCCCTCTGTGGGAGAGAACAGGAAGCCTGGGGTCAGTCAAGGGAACTGGCCCGCCCGGGGATGCTGACCCCCGGGATGCGGATGGAGGAAGAGGCTGGGAGGACCACCCCTCCCCTCTGCCCCAGGAAACCCCAGACTCGGGCCTGACCCTGGTGGGTCGCTTCTGCCTCTTGGTAGTCCTCACCAGGACAGGTGCAGCTTTGTTCTAGAAAGACCGTGGAGTTAAACGACCAAATACTGAACCACTAAGGGAACTCTAGGAGACTACTAGACTAGGTTCTTGTGAACTTCTAGTCACAATTTTTTTTGTGGGGGGATCCAGTGGTCAGTATGTGTTTTATGGGTGCTTCTTTTTAAGGACATCTTAATGAAGATGACTCGTGGACACCTTAATGAATATGATTCACATTCGGCATCAATAGCAGAGTCATGCATGCCCTAGCAAAGTGTATCCAACATAAAGCACATCGCTGCCATCTTCTGATTGAGAACCTTCAACAACTCTTTAGTACTATGCTCCGAAGTCATTTTAAATAGCAAAATCACCACTGAAATGTGCACACATTCAAAAAATGTGACACTAGACTGTAAGAAGGGAATTATTATCTTCTATGAGAATCCAAAGAAGAGACTCATCAGTTAGAGTCTGGTTGTCAGACAATACCACTCTATGCAGGTTTAAGAAAAGCCACAGAAGTATTGTTGGGGTTTGGGGCTATGACTCAAGTGGTATAGTGCCTGAGTGCAGGACCCTGAATTCAAACTCCAGGCTGAAGCATGCATGCGCGCGCGCACGCGCGTGCACACACACACACACACACACAAGTACTATAAGCATTGGCTCTGAACTTACAAATGTTAGTCTGTTGGGTAAATTCACAAATAAAATTTACAAACAATGAGATCTACTGGCATAATGAGAATAAAGATACCAACCTTATTATATGAAAGTAATATAACATTTTATCCATAAGTATTTCAGTTTATCATTTTATAGAACCACAATAATATCAGCCCTTATTTAATAATGATCCCTTAGTATCAGCAAGTACTAAGTTAGCAGTCAAATCTCCCCATTTGTCTCTCTTTTTTTTTTTTTTTTTGGTTGTGGGGCTTGAACTCTGGGCCTGAGCCCTGTACCTCAGCTCTTCAGCTCAAGGCAAGCTCTCTACTACTTGAGCTACAGCGCCACTTCCGGTTTTCTAGTGGTTTATTGGAGATAAGAGTTTCATGGACTTTCCTGCCCGGGCTGGCTTTGAACCGAGATCCTCAGATCTCAGCCTCCTGAGTAGCTAGGATTACAGGCGTAAGCCACTGGCACCCGGCTCTTGTCTCATTATTTTTATGATTGTTTTGTTTTAATCAAAATCTAGTCTAGCCGAGCATCCAGTGAGGAATTGCTGTGATTTGTCTGTGGTTCCTTGAAGACTTTTAAAATCATGCTATACAGCTGCATTTGTTCTACTGTACATATTGAACGAGGTACCCAAGGAACTTTCAATTGTCTCCTCAAGGCATAAAACAGAACTTCAATATGTGGTAGACCCCTAACTCTGGATAACCAGGGTATTGAACTCTTGTCTTTTTGCACAGTCACCTTCTCTCACTCTACAGCCTTCTTCTCCACCTCTGTATAATGAAAGACTGGAAACATTACCTTAGGTGCCCTCTGAGCCTTAACTTTCTCTGGCTTAATGTGTCTAGTGTTTATAAGATGGGCCAAGTACAAACTAGTTTGTACCCACAAGTGTCCTCCAACATTGGGAATGTTAATGGATTACTAAATCCTTATCAGGGAACTAAGTCCTTCCCTATGACTGGGTACTACTATTATTTTTCCTCTGTCTATTCTTCAGGACTAGGACCATAAGTAAGTCCAGTGTGCCCTTATGGCTTAGCTGAACACTGTGGCACATGCCTATAATCCAGGCACTCTGAGGCTGAGGCAGGATTGTGGCTATAGGGAAGGAGACAGACAGACAGAGAAGCAGTCAGACAGACGGAGACAGAGAGATAGAGAGAAAGCATTGTATCACTAAAATTTTAAGAGTCATACATTTCCACTTCTATAAGGAAAAATGTCTTTTTAGCAAATACATAACTGAATTATTGAGGTGGGACTGAAGTGGTACTATGTCTATTTCTGGAAGTGAGAAAATTCAATGAAAATACATGAAATATAAAGGCAGTTTCAGGATGACAAGAATCATGATCAATCTTTGGGAAAAGTGAGCCAAAAACTTCTTTCCTATGATTCTGCCCCCCCCACTCCCCTTAGTTCCAGTCAGAGTCATCCAGATGTTGTCCTCAAAGGAACTTTTTCTTGGTCTTGTAACCAAGAAATTCTTTAATCACATGCTCACTCAGAATATTATTATATCAATTTGTTCTCTACAGTTGTGTCAAGGAATCAACTAATATTAATTTGGCCCTGGCCACATTCCAAGCTCTTATATTCTCTTATGCCCAGGAATCTTCCAATTTGAAGGAGAAAAAATAAATCAGAGAATAAAGATGATGTCATATGTAGTAGTTTCAGCTAATTGCTTAACAAAGACTCTCCCGAAATCTTCCTGTGAACAATTACTCAGATTGGTGACGATATGGGTATCATGGTGGGGAAGGGAGAAGTTCATACTTCTTGAAGAGCAAGCTGGAACAAAGGGAAGGGGAAGGGTACAATGAGGGAGGAAGAGAGCATTCATTCATATCTGGTATAGATCATTAATGATCTAGGAGTAGACAATATCTTAATAAAACTCAGAGTGCACCCAATGGGGAAGTGTGCATTCCTGCCTTAGACAACCTAGTATTACATCCTAGAAGGACTAGAAGGATCCATTTGCTAGGGCAGGAAACAACTTTGATGCCTTACAAGTAATGTACTGGAGAGAAAAAGATTGGAAAACACAAATATTTAATGTGAAAGAGAAAAATAGGAAATCAATAAGGCCAGAAGAGACCTAAAGGTGATAAGAACTAGTGAATCAGACGTGTTTACAGTATAATTGAGAAACTCAGATGCCCCAGTAGGAGAGGGACCTGGGAGCCAGAGGTACCTCCTGGACACAGAGCTGAGCCTGTTCCCTTCCAGAATGAATGGTCCTCCACTCAGAATAAAGACGTGTGGGTTAGACACACAGAGGGAGTTTGTGGATGAGCAGACCAGAAAGAGGCAGACTCTCTTAAAAGAGATACTGAAGCTGGGCATGGTGGCTCACACCTGTAATGGCAGCTACTCAGGAGGCTGAGGACTGAGGATCAGAGTTCACAGCTAGCCTGGGCAGGAAAGCCCCTGAGACTCTAATTTTCAATTAATTACCCAAAAAAGCTAAAATTAGAGCTGTGGCTCAAGTGGTGGAGGGCTAGATTTGAGCAAAGACACTCATGGATAGTGCCCTGGCCCTGAGTTCAATCCCCAGGACAAACACCAGTAAGAGAGAGAAGGGGGGAGGGAGAGAAGAGGGAGGGAGAGAAGAGGGAGGGAGGGAATAGGGAGGGAGAGAGAGACAGAGACAGAGAGAGACAGAGAGAGAGAGAGAGACTATAGACACCACCTGGCCCAACCTGGTTGCCTAGCAGAGGCATTGGGCATTTAATTGGTTCCTGGCCCTAATTTCAGCTCTGTCATTATTAGTGAGCTTCTCAACCCAATGTCTCCCTCACATTTGTGTGGTCCTCAACCTGTCATATGATACCATTCATTTTCCTCCTCTCATCATTTCTCAGATCAGTCCTTTCCCCCAAGCCGGGCATCATCTCACTCGGGAAGCTCAGCGAGTGCCTTGGTCCCTTCTCACAGTCCTGCTTTCACTCAGATCGTTGTCCACATTCCTCCCCAAGAGGACCAGCCTCAGGCATCCTGCCTGACATCTGCCTCTATGTCAGGTGTACCCAAAGCCTTATCTGACCAGATACGCACAGGCCTGGAGAGCAGATGTCCCCTCATTCCCTCCCTGTCTGTCTTCTAAGACTCTAGCAGCTGCCCCAGGTCCTGCAGCACAGGATGAGGGCATGCCCAGAACAAGCTCTACCTTCTCAAAACATCTTTTCTCCTTCTCAACTACCAGACTGTTCCTAAGAGAGCAAGGGAAAGGGGAAAGCTGTACCAGGGATAGATGGAAAAATCTTCCCAACCTTTCTATTCACATGACCACTTTTTCAAATCCTATTCTCACCCCTGCACATTATGGCTGTCTTCCTCTACCTCTCCCCTAGTAATAATACAAAGATTTGTTTTTTCAACCCTAAGTGCTTCCAAAAGAAGCAGTTTGACAAGAGGAGGAGGGAGGAGGACCAGAAGGTTGTTTTCTGTGAGCTATGAAGCAACCATAGATACTATGTTCGCTCTCCGGAGTAGTGGTGGTCAACTGTGTATTTCAAGTAGAAGAAATGAGACCTAGACAGGTTCCTACAGCTTATCGTCTTCCTGTAGAATGGTCAGGGGAAGGTTATCTAATTTTCTGACTAAACTTATGAAGCTTATGAAGCTCAGCCAGAATATAGACAGACAAGTGGCTATCCCTTACAAAGTTACAAGGATAATGTGAAGACAAACATCTAGAATGTTTTCCTGTCTCCTCCAGAACAAATTTGTAGCTATTATTACAATGATATATACAGAATGCCCCCCGGTATCCTGTATATATCCCTGGACAAAGGTTTCCGAGAATTTTACCTCTGCACTGGCTCCCTCCATCTTATATTTCACCCGCTCTGGTTGCATGGCTGTGGTCTTCCAACAGGGCCTTAGGTGACTCTGGAGAAAGCAAGGTCACCCCTTTGTGACATAGCAGCAGTAGGAACAATACAATCAAAATGACCCTGACAAGCTGCTTGCAAGAGACACCTGAGAACCTCCAGCCTGCCAGAATTTCAACAAGCTATTGGCCTGAAAATAAAACAAAGCAACTACCCACAATAACAAGATGTCAATCCTTCTCACCCCCTGAGGGGTACATAGCAGGGCTTAATTTCTCAGTCCATATCTTGTCATCGACTCATTCTTGCCTGTATGATTTTCAATTCCCCAGTTTTAATTCTACCCAGAAATCCAGAATGGTTATCACAACCCAGAAGAAATCCAGAACGGTTATCACAATCCAGAAGAAATGTGCACACACAACAGCATGAAATGCTCTCACTTGAGAAAGATGGTTATTTCATAGTATCATAGACACTTGAAAAGTTAAGGTTGAAAGTCTTACCAGATCATTCTGACCCAGCTCTTTCAAGGCCAGAGGATCCCAAGGCCCAGAGGGGCTCCTCTCTTAAACACACAGCTAGGGGACAGTCGGCCACAATCAGAACTGAAGGACCTAAACTCTCTGTTCTACTGCATCTTGCTAGAGTGTCAAGAGGGGACGGTTTTTCTGGCTACTGACTGATAGGTTGCATCCTTCTGCAATTATCCCTACCTGAAGTAGAACCACATTGATTGGAATTTCTAGGCTTTCAATTCTGGTATCTCTTTTTCTTGTATAATTTGGCCTCGTGTGCTGTAGGAGAGAGAAAATAAGATTTCTGCTTCCCAGCCCATCCTCTGGACTTCAGCTTCTCACTTGAAGTACATAATGGCTTTCTATTCATTTTTGCCCTTTATGAAGATCTGAGTCTGAAGGTACACATAGATGATATCTAAGAAGTCTATTTTATTGGTCCCTGCATAGAAACTAAGACAGGTATTATAATCTATGTAAAATGCTTTTGAAAGTCCTTGAAATTCTGGATAGAGTGATACACAGTCATAATCCCAGCTACTCAGAGGCAGAGATAGGAGGAGGATCGCTTGAGGCCTGCCCAAGGGAGGGGAAAGTTAGCAATACCCCATCTGTTGGGGTCTGTACTCCTAGCAATGAGGACTTAGGTAGGAGGATTAGGATCTGGAAAAAAATAGAAGATCATATTTGAAACAGAAAAAAACAAAGGTTAGGAGGTATGGCTCAAGTAATAGAGTGGCTACCTAGCAAGCCTGAGCCCCTGAGTTCAAATCCCAGTACCACCACACAAAAAAAGAAAAAGGAAAAAAAGGAAAGAAAAAGCAAATCTTTGAAGCAGAAATGGCTAGACCTACTTCATTGTCCAAGACTATTATTTCTATCTCAAGTAAAAAAATCATACCAACGTGAGGTGCCAGGTATAGGTCCTATGCAGAACTTGGTCACCAAAACACTCAGAACATTCCAGAGGTGACATCACAAAGCAGTATGGTATTTTTCAGGGTTCATGGTTTCTTTCTGAGCATTACAGGTGGGCAAGAGGCATCTGACAGGCAGGAAGCATGTGCACTGCCTGTAACCATATGGCTGCGCAGGGTCAGTATGACACATAATAAGCCAAACATTAGCCTCTATTTGGTCACCTCAGATGCTTTTCTCAGCCTCACTACCAGGCTAGGCTGGCACTCCCATCCTCTCTCCAGAGATGGCCCCTTCTACCTGAAGTCAGAACTTTTAGGAAGGGGAAAATGCTGTCACAGGAACAGACATCTAAATGTGCTTGTGATTACAGTTTCAGTTTGATAACTAACCAGGATGATTTCAATTACACTTGTTTTTAAAGCGTTCTTTTCTTTTCTTTCCCTCACTCCTACTTCCTCCCCTCCCCTCATTCCCTATGTGAGGGAATTCAAAAATGTCCTTTCATCTCCAAGCCAGGTCACCATGCTGATCACAGAAGTGAAGGGACATTCAGAGCAGGCAGGAGGACACTTTAGAGGCTCACACCAGCACCCAAGTCATACCAAGTCACACCAGCATGCAATCACAGCTCAGCATGCACATCTGGAGGTCAGTGCTCCTAGGCTTTTCTATAATAACCTCCTCCCCTGCCCCCTTGGACCTTGCCCTCTTGGATTGGACTTCTGAGATAATTAATTCTAACAGTCCTCATTTTGCCTGAAAAATTAATAAACCTTTATTTCCTTTTCTCTAAGACCCTGATTTCATTATTTATGAATTGGCATTGAGTTCAAGAGACCAGATTTTCAAAACACCACCAACTGAACTAAATCCAGACTCAGGGGGGAAATGCAGTTTAGGCATTTTCTGTGCTCCTTGGGTATCCTACAATCCTATTTGTCACTAGCTTCCTGGAGTTCGGATCAGGTACAAGTTAGGGACTAGTCTGACAAGACCGCTAGATGCCAAACTCAGTCTAGAATTCCTGTACTTCTGACTCTGAATTGTGGATGCGAATTAGGGGTTCCACCCATCCCTTCCTTGGCTAAAACTACTCAAAGACTACAGGAAAACATTTTACCTATGATTACAGCTTTATTGTAAAGGGAACAACTCAGTGACTGCACAAGAAGAGATATTGGAGAAGGTAAAGCCCCTCATCCTTTAAGCATGTCCATTTGCTTATCAACTAGGAGGCTCTCTGAACCCTGTTGCTTATTAGTTTTGTATTTTTTTGTTCTAGTCATGAGGCTTGAACTGAGTCTGGGCTCTATCCCTAAGCTTATTTGCTCAAGGCTAGTACTTGGCCACATGAGCCATACCTCCACTTCTGGCCATTTGGGAGTTAATTGAAGAAAACAGTCTCACAGACTTTCCTGCTTGAGCTGGCTTTGAACTGTGATTCTCACATCTCAGCCTCCTGAGAAGTTAGGATTACAAGTGTGAGCCACCAGTGCCCAGCATTAACCCTATTGTTTACAAGAGAGCGAGTTAGAAAGATTTTATTACATAGAAGTGATTGATTAAATCATTTCTCCATGCTGGGCACCAGTGGCTCACTCCTATCATCCTAGCTACTGGGAGGCTGAGATATGAGGATCACGGTTCAAAGCCAGCCCAGGCAGGAAAGTCTGAGAGACTCTTATTTCCAATAAACCACTAGAAAACCGGAAGTGGTGCTGTGGCTTAAGTGGTAGAGCGCATGCCTTGAGCTGAAGAGCTGAGAGATAGCACCCAAGCCCAGAGTTCAAGCCCCATGACCAACAAAAAAAAAAAATCATTTGTCCACTGATAATTTAATTCAATCTCCACTCCCTTTTTAGGAGGTGTGGTTACTGAAAATTCCAACTCTCTAATGATCTAGTTGGTTTCCTGGCAACTACCACCCATCCTCAGAGTTGTACCATTCACACAAACTAAAACATCAGAAAATTCCAAGGGGGCACTATGCCAGGAACCAAAGACAAAAGGCCACATATTATTATGTGTAGAAGCTGCATAAAGACCACAATGCTCAATCCCTCTGATCTGAAATCAATCAATTCCTTCAACTCTATAGCTATTGGTGACAGCCTTCTTATTCATCTTGAGACTCTTGTTACCCAGAAAGCCCTAATTCTGCATTATTGTGCCACTGAGGATGGAAAAGGGACAACAGCTCCAAAGACACTGAAATTGCCTACCTGAGTCTCCTATACCCCCATTAAAGGTAAGGCTTACTTTAGTAGAATTCAATATACAAGAATGCAAAGAGATAGCTTCAGAAAATATACTATACAGAAAATCCAAGAAGATGACTAGTATTAGCAATATGGGTTAAACAGAGGAACTTCGATTTTTTTTATTGTGGTTACAACTGTATAATGATATGTTTGCTATCTCAACTGCCTTTAAATGTACAGTTTGATAATGGTGAGTATATTTACATCATTGCATAATAGATCTCCAGCACTTTTTCATCTCACAAAACTATAACTTTATTATCTTTAAGTAGTTGTACAAAGGGTTGCCATTTAACAAAGCAGTTTACAAATATAGTGCATCTTGATCAATACCCTCCCTTTCAATATTTTCAGCATGCCTCCCAATAGACTCCTTCACTTACTTTTCTTAATATACATTAAATTCTCTACTGCATTCTCCCCCACTTCTCCTCCTTTGTCTACCCCATTCCCCTTGGCTCCACCTCACCCCTTGAAAGTAGCCTTTTCCTGGTGCTTATTTTGTTGGGCTTTGACTTTGCCTTTCCAAGGAATTACACTATTTGAGTTCTCCCTTGAATCTGCCATATTTCAGTTAATACATTTGTAAACACTTGCATAAAAACCAACGTATTTATTTATGGGTTTATAGGCTAATTCTAGCTTCTGTTTTTGCCTCTCCAGGCCTGACATATTTCACTTAATCTTCATGTAATGTAATTTTTTCCAGTCTTTCTATTTCTTTACAACTGGTAAAATATCACTCTTTAATGGATGAATAAAATTCCATTGTATATATAGACCATATTTTCATGATCCATTAGTCCATTGAGGGGCATCTGGTATGATTCCATACCTTGGCTATGGTGAATAGTGATTCAATGAAGGCGGTTGTGCTGGTGGCTTTACTATAATCTGATTTATGATCGTTTGGATTAATGCTCAGCAGTGGAATTGCTGGGCCCTAGAGGAGTTCTATGTTTAGTTTTTGGGGGAACCTCCATACTGCTTTCCAGAGTGGCTGAACAAGTTTGCATTCCTACCAACAGTGTATAGGGTTCCCTTTTGGCCACATCCTTATCTGTTATTTGTTTTCTTGATAATTCCCATTCTAACTGGGGTGAAGTAGAATCTATGCTGCTTTCATTTGCATTTCCTATATAGCCAGAGATATATAATTCCCATTTAACATTAATTTTCTCACTTTTCCTCAGACCACGGCCCTTGGCAATTATCTTTCTATGTTTTATTTTATGATTCATATGTTTCATATGAATGTAATTATAGAGTGTCTGATTATGACTGGCTCATTTTATTTAGCTGAATGGCTTCAAGGTTCACATATGTTGCAGCATATGACATGATTTTCCTAACTTTTTCCAGTACTGAGTTTTGAATTCAGGGCCTTTCGCTTACTAAGACACTCTACTATTGAGCCATGCCTCCAGATCATTTTTTGCACTGACTAACTTTGAGATAGAACCTTGCTTTTCTTGCACAGGCTTACACCTGGACTGCAATATAGCTGCTTTATACTTCCTGTTATAGCTAGGATGACAGGCATATGCCTTTGAGATGGTGTCTCATGACGTTTTTGTCTGTTGTTTTTTGTTTTGTTTTAATTTTACCTGAGCTGGCCTAGAACCTCTATTCTCCCTATGTCTGCCATCTGCCTAGCTAGTATGACAGGTATTTTCCACTACACTCAGTTCTTGGTTGAGAAGGTATTTCTCGGCTGTCCTAGAACTACAATTGTCCTGATCTCAGCCAGGAGGTATATATATATAAAATTATGGCTAACATATTTGCCATATTTTATTGTTTCATTCATCCTTTGATAAATACTTGGATTGTTTCTATCATTTAGCCGCTGTTCTTCAATGAATTTTGAATTCTTTTGGACATATCCCTATAAATGGAATTGCTAAATCACAGAGCAGTTTAATTTTTAATGTTTGGAGGAACTTGTACACTATTTTCCATCACAGCTGCATCATTTGACAGCAGACGAATTTCAGTTTTTCCACATTGTTGCCAACATTGGTTTTCTTTCTAGAATTTAGGAAAACAATTCAATCTGCCCTCATACACACTTCTCACAGAAGCGTGAACACAGGAGCTGCTGTGCAAAACACAGGGAAATGAGGCTTTCACCACGATGGAAGCTGGGAAGGGCTCCCCTCATAATTCCTCACTCCCCTTTTTCACAGAGAGAAGAGATGGGTGTTCCAGCTGTGTAAGGACTTGTTTGCTTGTTTATAGATTGATTTTCTTTTTTTGACATTCAAGGGAGAAGCATTTTAACCTGGCCACCCCAGTCCTGGCCTCTGCAGTGACCTATTAGCAGGGTTTTTTTCCTCATGTGTAAGACATACACATCCCTAACCCAGTTCCTTGCACTCATGCTCCAAATGCTCATTATTACTCAGATTAACACCATCATCAATCATCCACATTCCACCAGCATCGCAATAGGTGGGCACTACACAGAACACAGGCGTAGACATGCCCCATGGGTTTCTAATCTGAACAGACATGTAGAGCAGAGACACAGGAAAGGGCAAGCATGCACCTGAGGCTCCCCAGGCTACTCCTGCCTGCCAACTGTATGATGATATATCATATGGGGAAATCCAACAGGCAAGAGGATCGATCAAAGAGACCCCAGGGCTCCTGCCATTCCCTAGAATCACCCAAACTGCAGAAAGGCTGGGCATTAGGATTTACTTTAATCTCTCTCAGCTTCACATTTGTAGACAAAGGGATCAGAAAGTCGGTGAGTGTAGTTATCCTGATCCTCACCATCTCTATTGCATAAAGTGACTGGGAACGCTGGTTATGTTCTCCATTTAGGGCAGAGGGAAGCTCTATCAGAGAAAGCTGAGTCCAGCGAAGTCTTAGGCCAAGCTGCCCCTGGACAGCCTGATGGTCTTCTGAGGAAACAGAAAGCAGCAGGCAGAAAGTAAAAGCTGCCAATGTGCCTACTAGACAACAAATAAAGACCAACAGATAGAAATGCCTCAGAGAGGAAAGAAGTAGAACAATTGAATGGCAGTTTTCAAGGGGCAGCCAATTAAGGTTGTTACAAGATACAATAATAACTCCTGTTTTCAGGAAGAATGGAGGAACTAACGGAGGTAGACGATGTTGCAAGGTAGCGTGAGTGACACTCTGAAGTTCCATAGTGTAAATCCCACTTGGTGAGATCAGAAAAGAGAACATCTATAAGATAGGTCCCCAGAGGAGAGGTAAAATCCACACTTGAATGTCCCCAGAGCTGTGCACAACCCTTGTGAAATTTTCCTTCTCAATTCAGGAGCTGATGCCCCTAATGCCCTGACTACTAAAATATTGAATAAACTGTTCACTTAACCCAAAAGGAAGGCCCTCTCAGAAGATATCCAGGAGAAAAGACAGTCTCTAGGTAATGTTCCTTTGGTTTGGAAAAGGTCAAAAGAGGTAGCTAGGCAGATCTCTGCTCCCACTCTGAGATGATAATTGGCATTGTCACCCAAGGATGGGCATTCTGAAGAGGCAGGTGAATCTCTACTTCATTTCTGACAAAAATTGAAGGCTTTGTTTATTAGGACTATAATCATGACTTATGCAATTGTATACATTTCAATTTAACTGAAATGAAAAATCACCAAGTTAATTGCATGTGTAATCATGTAAATGAATTGCCAATTATTATGCCTTAATGATAATGGAATGCTTTCCAAATAGCACATGATCTCTGAATAGTGTCATAATGGTTAAAATATTTTTTCAGGAAATAGTGAGGGGTCTGGAAAGGTGGCTCAGTGGTAGAGCGCTTGCCTTGCATGCATGAGGCCCTGGGTTCGATTCCTTAGCACCACATAAGCAAAAAGAAAAAAAGCCAGAAGTGGTGCTGTGGCTCAAGTGGTAGAGCGCTAGCCTTGAGCTGAAGTGCTGAGGGACAGCGCCCAGGCCCAGAGTTCAGGCCCACGACCAGACCCCAAAATAAAAGGAGTAATAAGGGTCCAGAACATCACTATCCCGAATACTATAAAGACACCTGTGCATCCACGTTCATTGCTGCACTAATCACAATAGCCAAGTTATGAAACAGCCCAGCTAGCCTACAATAGATGAGTGGTAGCTATACCCAATGTGGTACCTATATACAATGCAGTTTACACAGCCATTAGAAAGAACAAAAAATTATGTCATTTGCAGAAAAATGGATGGATTTAAAACAAATCATGTTAATTGAGGTAAGCAAAACTCAGAAGACAAATGGCATGTGTTTTCTCTCAAATGCAAAAGCTAATTTACACTGGAACATGATAAATTATACAGGCATTCATACACAGAGACCAAAGGAAGATAGTCTTAGGAGAGAAACACAAAGATGCAATGCCTATCTGCATCTGACCATATAAAATAATACTTACCAAAATGAACACCAGGAAATGAAAACAAGAGCTTTTTTCTTTGTTACTGTGTTTTATTTCTTTTCTTTTTGCTCATTTATCTGTCTTTGAGAAGGTAAAGGGGCACAGAAATGGAAGGACAAAGGGTGAACAAATGCAGTTGATACTCACTAGACACTAGGTTGAAAATGAACTACACAATTGTGGGTGAGGATGGGAGGGAACAACTGGGAGACAGCAAAGGAAGGGGTGACACTGTCCAAAAAGAAATATACTCACTACCTGACTTATGCAACTATCACCACTCTGTATATCACCTTTATAATAGCAATTTTAAAGAAAGGAGTTATAAAGGGTCAGACATTGGTAGCTCATGTCTATAATCCTAGCTACACAGGTGTCTGAGATCTGAGGATCACAGTTCGAAGCCAGCTCAGGAAATTACAATGAGACTTTTATCTTCAATGAACCACCAAAAGAAATCTAGAAGTATAGAAGTGGAGCTCTGGTTCAAGTGGTAAAGCACTAGCCTTGAACTCAAGGACAGTGCCCAGGCCCTGAGTTCAAGCCCAAGGACTGGCACAAAAAATAGTAAGGAGGGCTCAGGTGGTAGAGCCCCTACCTACCAAGGCTTAAGTAGCCTAGCACCCCATAAAATGTATGTTTTTTAAAAAAATAACACACTAAGTCCCATTCAACTGGAAGAATGGGCCTAAGATTATATTTGCCTCATACTAAGGAAGGACAAATTCTTCAGGTCACCTGGACAAAGGTGTCAAAGGGATGGTTCAGAAGCCCATGTTCTAAGTCAGATGCCTGGAATTGTGTTTCTACCCCTAGCTAACTATATGCCTCTACCCCTGGCCTTGGTAAACCTCATGTCTTGGTGATAGAATGAGCATATTAGTTCTTGCAACTTGATGGTGTGTGAGAACAAAAGTAGACAACACAAAAGGCAAAGTACTTCATAACCCTGGTGGGTAGGCTTTCCCACAGTGGTTGCCAGTAAATAGTTCTTTATAGAAAAGCTCAGACTATGTGACATACTATTAATAAACACCTGAATAACATTTCTTGAGTGCAGTGCTTGGGATGGAGATAAGGAAAAGAAAAGAGGAAAACTAAATACAATCCTTTGTTCTCCAATTAGCAGAGTTCTGGGAACAAGATAGATGAAGGTAATAATAGTAATACTTGCTAAAGATTTCCTATGTATCAGATACTACCACAGACTTTAAGAATCACTTTATCTTCTCAACAATTCTGCAAGATAGTATTTTTACCTACTTAGCCTCACTTTACAAATGAAGAAACTGAGGCACCATAGTACATAACTTGCCTGAAATCACTAACTTGCCTGAAGTTAGGAAATATTAGACCAAGAATACAAGTCCTAATTCTGCAACTTTAACACTGCCTCTAGTGCAGAAAGAGAGAATTCCTGGCTTAAAGTCAAAAGTCCTGAATTGGAATCATCCTGACTGGCTGTAGCTACGCCCATCATACTCGGTCTCCTCATTTGTAAAACAAATTAATATTCCTCACTGAACAGTTTGTTAGAATCATGACAATTCTCTCATCCTTTGTACTATGCCTACCATGCAGTAGATATCTAAAAAAAAGTTTTCATTCATTTGAATCTGTATATGCGATTAGTGTTTATAAAACCAGAATTTCTTTCAGCTACAGATGCCCTGCTGAGCACTAAATATGCTTTAGATTTGAGCTTAAAACTAGTCCTAATTCTTTAAAACATTATCAGGGAATTATATATAAATATAGCCAATCTAAAAATCAGTGTATTATAAAAATCCTTTCATAGTAAATCCTATCAATAAAACATTTTAGCATGAATGCCTACAGATTTGTTTATTTTCTAACTTAGAATTCTGATGCTTTTATTGTCACATATTATTATAATGTGCTCAGTACAAAACATACTCAAAAATGAAGTTAACCACATGAACAAGGATGAAATAAATGTTGATTTAAGGTAGGCATCTCATGGACTTTCCCGCGTAGGCTGACTTTGTACCACAATCCTCAGATCTCAGCCTCCTGAGTTGCTAGGATTACCGCCATGAGCCACCAGCACCCAGCTATATTTCGATTTTTGAAGTATTCATTGGAAGATTTTTGACAAGTAGCTCAAAATCCATCCCCAAATCATTATTGTAGTACATTTTAAAGGAGATTAAATCTGGAGCTGGTGGCTCACTTCTGTAACCCCAGCACTAATCAGAGACAGGAAGGCCCTGGGTTGGAGGCCATAAAGGGAGATCCTATCTCAAAAACAAACAAAAAACACTACAGGTTAGAAATTTATCTTTCCAATTTTCTTTTTACCTATTTATGTCAATAAATGCACAGAATAATGGAATATTTTCAAACATCCATTTTCAAGATACCTTTGCTGAATATTTCTTTCAGTAAAGTAACCATTATTGATTCCTTCACTCATTGTTAAACAATCATCTTTAACAAAAAGACAAAACAAAAAAACTGGACTGTTTCCTTCTTAACATGATTCCTAGACACATGTCTGCTTAACAGACAGCTGTCACCCCAAGAAAAGATCAGCAATTTTGCAGCATGTGTCCTTAAGTAAAGAGTTGACTATATTGATTTACACCTATAAGCCTAGCTACTCAGGAGGCTGACATCTGAAAATTGTGATTTGAAGTCCTCCCAGGCAAGAAAGTCTATGAGACTTTTATATCCAAGCAACTACCACAAGAGCCAGACAAGGAGCTGTGATCCAAATGATAGAAAACTAGCCTTGAACACAAAAGCTCAAGGATAGCACCCAAGCCCTGAATTAAAGTTCCAAGAGAAGCACACATATTTACACACACACACACACACACACACACACACACACACACACACACACACGTTGACTATAAAATTCTCAATGGTAAGGAAAATCTTCCATGTCTTTCTTTATCTTGGTATCAAATGTTTCAAACATCACGAACTTCATTCTGTTCCTTTATTGAAATCTGATAAATTGCCTCCATGAAATGCCATAGCTTTCCGTGTTTCTGGCTTCTACTGTTCTGCAGCAATTGTTTGAATACATTTCTGGAAGTATTTATTTTAAAAACACACAGTGAACAAATTTCACTAGGAACACTCTCCTCCCCATCCTTTTACCTCAGTATCCTCCTTGAATTCCAGTCAAAGCAGCCCAGCTAACGTCATTTCTACCATTGTCCTGTAAAACATTGTCTCTAGTAGTGAAGTTATTTATAGTTGCAAACACATCTTTCCTGGCATGTTTTCTATAATTGGTTTGTAAAAGAGCAGCACTGCGTATATTTTATTATCAAAGTAGAATCTACATCTGTATTTCAACCAGCTATATATAACAAGCCCCTTTGTGATTTATTTCTCTATTCATTTCTTCCAAGTTTTCTCCGCATCTACCAGCAACGTTTGCTAGCAAAGAATGAATATTAATTTCATTCAATCATTCCAAAAGGATTTAGTAGAGTACTGGGTATGAGTCAGCCACCATTCAGTGTGCTAAGGAAGTAACGAACCAAATAAAGGTTTCATAGAGCTACATTACTATACAAGAAGACAGATGATAAGCAATTTTTAATCAAATACAATTATCCCCCAGTATCCAGGATACAAAAATTCCTGAATGCTCAAGTTTCCTATAAAAACAGAAGTAGTAAATAAATTAAAAATGAATATAAAATGGAATAGTGTTTGCATTCTTTTTTTGGGGGGGGGGGTCTGGTGGTGGGGCCTGAACTCTGGGCCTGGGCGCTGTCCCTCAGCTCTTCAGCTCAGGGCTAGCACTCTACCACTTGAGCCACAGCACCACTTCCAGCTTTTTTCTTTTTGCTTATGTGGTGCCTAGGAATCGAACCCAGGGCCTCAGGCATGCAAGGCAAGCACTCTAACACTGAGCTAACTTCCCAGCCCTATTGTTTGCATTCTAATCTACCCACACCCTTGTATATATTTTAAATCACTTGTAGATTACTTATAAAGCCTAATGCAATGTTAATACAATGGAAATAGTTACCAGTTTGTATTGCTTTATACATTTTCAATGCAGACTCAATTTTTCTTCTGAATGTTTGTTGCATAGCTCATTGACTCTATAGATGTGGAACCAGCAGACATGGAAAGCCAGTTTTATATGACCAGGGTGAGTACTCTAAAGAAATTGCAACAGGCCATTCGGACAGAGGGCGATAGGCTAGAAATGGACCCACACAGTAAAGGTAAAAGGAGGAGACTTCAAACCCTTCTGTACAAATCCAGTAGTCCTAACTACTGAGGAGGCTGATTTCTGAAGGTTATGGTTCAAAGCCAGCCCCCTCCAATTAAGCATTATCAAAAAAACAAAATCTGGAAGTAGAGCTCTGGCTCAAGTGGTAGAGTGCACTCGCCTCAAGGACTGTGCCCAGGCCCTGAATTCAAGCTCCGGGACTGGCAAGAAGAAGGAAAAGGAAAAGAAAGAGTCTATGCATATTTTAAGGAAAAAGAACAATGATACTTGTTGATGGATTTGTCCAAGAATCAGAGACCATAGAGGTAGAGTGCTCCATGGCTCCAGTCGAGGCACTTAATAAAGGGCCATGTAGTCTTTTTTTGGCAACAGAGAAGACAATGGATGGGAGCAAGGCAAGCATAAAAGATGCAGAGCTCAATTTGGACACATTAAGTTCTAGAAGGCTGTGAATATCCAAGCCAAAGTGTCTAAAAACCAGTCACTTGTAAGAATCTGCAGTTACAGGGAAGCATTTGTAATAGAAACATAAATCTGGAGCTTGTCAGTGTGTAAATGGTATTAAAAGCCTTGGCACTGAATTTTTTCGTACATTATTTCACATATATTTATTGCAGGGGAAAGAACAAGTATTCTCCTGGATAGTAACTCCTTTTTATTCTACTATTTAATAAGAGGCCTCAAAAGGAGCTGTAAACATCCCCAATTCCCCTTATTAATATCTTTAGGATATTACATTAAATAGTAAATAATGATTGAAAATGATGGCAGATCTCTTCATTGTTTTTTCATATCATGATGACTTCACACTAGTATTTCAAGACCACACAGCTATATGAGGGCCATTGCTACTGACAATGGGTATAAATTTGTATTTGTACAGCTACTTAGCAATTTCCCTGGAAAAGAGAGCTCTGGAAGTGAACTCATCCCTAGGGCCTTTTCTCTTGCCTACTTTTACTTGTCTTATTGTTGCAGTTTACCTTGACCACTTCAGAGATTCTCTTAGGCCATGTGTCCATTTTGTGGTAAAGAGGCTTGTTAAGACCAGATGCCATCATCTAACCATTATCCATTTTACTTAACACAGATGACTGCTATCCATCACTGACATACACAAAAGAAAAAGAAAAAAAGGAAAGATGATCCCCACCTAATCCTCGAGGAGCTTGTTTTATCTCAGGACACTCCTCTTACAAAAAGGAACACTTCAAGCCTCATGAAGGAGCTGGGACATAGCCCATGTATTATGGATTTAGTAAAGCTTAGTTTCCTTCTGCCTTTTAAACTAAAAGGAATTGGAAAATTGCAATTTTTTTTCCTTACATCTTTGTGGGCCACCTTCTTTTGTGGCATGGAATAGTCACATTCTGTTTGGTGAAATTTTTTCACAGGTAAAACAGGGGATGAATGAGACTGGTTTAGACAGAATGAGGACTGGCCAGAGTTCTGAGCTAACGGAATTTCCCTCAACACCTCAATTATCAGATACCCAGTGACACAGAAGAATGAAGGAGCAAGTTGAGACCCTAAGCTTAAAAATGAAAACATTAAAAAGCCAAAGTATCTTATTAAATTTTAAAGGTTTGCCTAGGGACTATTTAAAAATTAAAACTCTGCTAATTTTCTTTCAAGAAGTAATTGCCATGAAGTTGTTTGTGTAGGCTGGTCAAAACTTTACTGAAAAATACCACTGTCATGTCATTTTGTGGCTTCCTTAGTAATACTAGCTATCCACAGTACATTGAAAACTTAAGTTTACTACCTTAAATTTTACACCTAATATTTTAAAAATCGAGAGACCTTTATTCTAAATTTATTTAGAATTTAGAATTTAATTTTGCACTTTATCTGAGATGAAAAGCTTTGGGTTTTGCTCAGCATCAAAACAAGCAGAAAAACACAGTCAATACAAGATAAAGCTCCATGAATTCCATGGTGAGAATGAGATTTGCAATGCTGATGAGTATGAATGACCGCTCCCTCCCCTGGCCCCCAAACTTGCTGGTTTCACCTTGCTTGGCAGCTAATCAAAACAGACAGGTCCCTAAATACAGTGCCACCTCCCTAGGGCACCCTTTTTCTGTGAATAACAAGTTAGTCACAGAAACCCAAGCTTGCGGGCACATTGAATACAGCAGCCAATGCTCAATCACTTGAAGTGTATTAGCCAGCACTCAAATTAGCCACCTCAAATTAGTTCAATGCCAGTCTCATGTGTCTAGGTGACTCTCCACTGTAAGATGGATTGGTTGGGTTGGACCATTAACAGTAATGATCCACCAAATAGCCCAAAGTTGACCACTAATAGACAAGCTGCTCACTCCCAAGGCCTGCATAGAATCACAGAGAAAACTGCAACTAACCCAAGCTCAGAATTTGTCAAAGGGAGGCAGAAGAGGATGAGAAATGAACTGTGTGTTTTTCT
The DNA here is from genome assembly GCF_000151885.1 of Dipodomys ordii. Lineage (NCBI taxonomy): Eukaryota > Metazoa > Chordata > Mammalia > Rodentia > Heteromyidae > Dipodomys > Dipodomys ordii. Next base: position 24,339,861 of record NW_012267217.1, on the reverse strand, counting down.
AAGGAGCAAAGATACAATTCATTTGAGAGAATTTCCCTGAAGATAAAGGAACTATGTAGAACCCTTTTAAGGCAATGGGATGCCTTCACGCTTTCTCCTGTCACTAAAATACCACCTCCTACCAGAATTCCTCATGGTCTTGTCACTTCTCCTTGCCTGGGGGAATTTATGTGGCTTGGTGAACTTGGCAAGTCAAGAACCAGACCCCTGCTTTGGAAAGAATAAGTAGAAGAACCATCTGGCTGGGTTCAACTCTGAACTTAGCTATGGATCTCGGACAAGTTTTAAAAGGGAATTAAAATGGTCTTTTACGAATGTGGTCCATATATTTTCCATTGGTCTATCCAGATTGGTTCTCCACCCTTCCCTACCTCAGGAGGCCGACCTGTATGTGACAGATGCCCTTGTCCGCTGGCTTACGGATAGGTCTGGTTGGGAGTAGGGGGAGCTGGAAAGAGAGAGGAGAGTGGGAAGAAAATGAGGCAGGGTATTATTCCCTTATTCTCCCCTGATGGGGTCCTTTTGACCTGGCTTTGTCCTTACTTAAAGTCACATCTCCCATAGAAGTGCCCAACTCTAGTGACTTCTCTCCTTTTGGGCTTCTCTAATCATTACTTCTCTCTCCCTCTGACTTTAGGGTGGTAAACATCCAGCTGCTATACCCTCCAGCTTCAGGGCTAGACCTTCAGATGTAGGAAACAAAGTTATTTCCTAGGCCTACAGCTTTATAGAGGCTCTCAATGAGGCACCGGTCCTCAAGTAATTCTATTTCAGTTTTCCCTGTGTGTCCTGTTGACACCCTAAGAAGCTTCTGTGCAATTGACAGTCTAGGATCTACCAGGTATCTTTAGAGAGACAGAAAATATGTCTTTCAGAATCCTAGGGCTGAGGTAGAAAGTCAATTTTTTCATGATTCCTAGACTAATAGAATCCCAGAAAACAAGTGGCTATCAAGATTTAAGCTCAATCCAAGCCAGGCGCTGGTGACTCACACCTGTAATCCTAGTTACTCAGGAGGCTGAAATCTGAGGATCAGGATTTGAAGCCAGCCTAGGCAGGAACCCATGAGACTCTTACCTCCAATTAACCACTTGAGCTATGGCTCAAGTGGGAGAGTGCTAGCCTTGGGCAAAAAAAGCTCAGGGACAACACTCAGGCCCTGAGTTTAAGCCTCAAGACTAGCCCCGCCCTCCAACAAAAGGTAAGTCCAGGTATTAAGAATAGGTAAGCAGAGTCCAGAGAAACCTATGCCAGAGAACGGTTCCTTTGGACCACTGACAGATGGTGCTCCCATCATGCCCTGAAAGAGCTGAGGGAAGGGGCAAGACCTGGTGGTTCCCATCTGTAAAGCCATCCATAAACCCAATGTGTAGGAGACATTGGTAATCAGATCATAGTCTGAGGCTAGTCCAGCCGAAACCCCAAGGGGAAAAAATAAATAAAGGAAAAATAATAATAAGGAGAGAGCATCTGTCTAGAAAGTAAAGGTCCTGAGTTCAAACCCCAGTATGGAAAGAAACAAAAGCCAAGCAAAGAAATAACTATCTGAACCTGGAAGAAGACAGTGGCACAACATGAGAGAAGTAATGACTTTAGCTGTAAGGTCCTCCCACAAAGAGGACACATGGAGAATCAGTAGGGCTGTACCTTCTTCCTGGTCTGACTTGCCAAAGACTCCCTCTGATCAAACTGAAAACCCCGTGAGTAAAAGTGCTCTTCACTATGGTCAACCTGTGGGAACAAAGAGTAGAAGCAATGTGGGGAGCAAGCAGACAATAACCAGCACAATTCCCTAGTGGGAAGAATGGGCTGGTGCAAGTCTACTGAAGGCACACATAGTAAAATGCATACATTCTCCAGACCCGCCTTTCCTCAGTTCAGAGGCAAGTCTACTGAAGGCACACATAGTAAAATACATACATTCTCCAGACTCGCCTTTCCTCAGTTCAGAGTTGCTATGTCCCAGGTGGAACCTATGTTTCCTTAAAAAAAAATCTTAAATTATTCCAGTGAACAGTCCAACTTGGAAGCTTTGATTTTATGACATACAAGTGGACTTGAAGATTTCAAAGCAGGTCACACAATCTCTTAACACAAGGGTCATGCTCAAAGAGTCCAGATGTCCTTGAGAATCTTCTAGAAAGGGATGGCATGTCATAGAATCATGTGTCCTATTTGGTGCAGTACTTATCAAAGAAATAACTGTCTATCTAGCCTCCAGTACTGACCCAAGAATAAATATTGAACACTTGAATATTTTTATCCTTTTACCCCAAATTTTAAAAATACAAATAGTAATTCTAAAAGAAAAACCACAGAGCCAGACCCTGCACCTTGAACTATAGCAGCTTGACTGAATTTCCATGAGGACTAGTCTGTGGCAAAGTGCATCTTTCAGGAGCTTCACTTAAAGATCATTCTTTCTATTATGATCCTTGAAATGAAGCCAAGAAGAAAAAACTGGCAGTCTGAGGTCTAGAATCTTGGCTTTAGAGATGCCTATTAATTTAATACAATAAAACTTACAAACTCTCAGCAATCCTCAAGGTGCTCTTAAAATTGAAATTGATTCTGTGAAACTGCTTTCACCTATATCATTAAGGGAAATTCCATTTTAACTCAACTCTTCATAAGGAGGACATGAAGAAAATAATTATGTCCAGAAATCCAGAATATATGAACACTGGGACTCCAGGAAGGAGAAGCAAGAATGCACCCAACCTAGATCTGATATTTGCCTACTACTGCAAGGTCTGGCTCTAGCAAATGCTGGTAAATAGAGGAAATATTTCACAACTTCTGATCCCATATCACAGGAAATTGGCAAATAGTGTCACACAGAAGTAGTTTTATAGTTAATGCACTCAATATTTTTTTAAGAATTGGCACAAGACACCAGTGACTCACACCTATAATCCTAGCTACTCCAGAGGCCGAGATCTGAGAATTACAGTGCAAAGCCATCCCAGACAAGAAAGACTGTGAGACACTTATCTGCAGTTAACAACCAAAAAAGCTGGGAAGCATAGGGGCAGCACCCAGGACCAGCATACACAAACACAAAAACTTTTGGCTGAGTATAAAAAAACAAGAAGGTATTCATTTACTATATGGCCAGAGTAACAAAAGATTGCAGAAGTGTCCATTGGAAAGTGTGGATGAATCTACACGATAAATAGGTTGGGGTCCTTGGACTTCTAAGTCAGTTCCCTGACAGGCCAGGTGGCTTTGATCCAAGGTTCTGACGTGTCTCATCCCCCTCCGATCATACAAAATAATGATTATCAAAATAAACTCCGAGAAATGGAAAACCAGAGTTTTTTTTCTTTGTTTCTGTTTTTGTATTCTTTTCTTTCTGTCTCGTTTGTTTATATATCTTTGGGAGGGCAAGGGGAGGCACAGAAATGGAGAGGAGCAAAGGGTAAGCAAATGCAGCAGTGGTATACTCACTGAACACTATGTGGAAAATGAACAGTGGGAGAGGGAGGGGAAAACTGGGAGAGTGGGAGGGATGGAGTAACAATGTCCAAAAGGAAGTGTAATCTTTACCTGATTTATACAACTTTAACCTTTCTGTACATCATCTTTATAATAACAATTTACAATTTTAATAAAGTATCTCTTTCTATCTGTTGAAGTTCAAATTCCTCTTTCCCTGGGTATATCCCATTGTATCCAATAGACATGCTCTTCATTGCAGTGAAATGGTGTTCACAGTGAATGAGAAATCAAATGGTTGTCAAGTGGTGCTTTAACTTCTCTCTAGGAGTAGACTTTAAAAGCACTCATATATAAAGGGGTTAGGAGGTCAGGTGCTATACACAGTCTGCCTTTTCAAAATAGCAGTAGAGTGGTTTTTGCTATATTAACCAACTCTTTGTCCTTTCCCCTTAATTCTTATTACCCTACGAACCTTCTCTTCCATGTGCCAAGAATTGTCTGCATTTTCTGCACTGACAATGGAAGTTTATTGCTCATCAGGGATGTCTGCTACCAATGAAACTGCTATTGGATAAGGGATTGCATTTTCCAGTCTCCAGGAGCTAGGTTGAGGCCACGTGACTGAGTTCCAGCCACAGCAATGTCAGTAAAAATAACACCCACTACTCCAGTGGCTATCGCTGCATGAGAAAATATGGGACAGGATAGGATGCTTCATTCAGCAAGTAGATTCCTTAAGTCAGTTAAGAAAGACATGGCTGTCTCCTCCTGTGAGGTTTGTGGTTCTGCATACTTCCTGAGAAACATTGTAGCTGACTCCCCAGTCAAAATCTGGCAGATGTCACCTTTAAAATCAAACTAAGCTGGGTGCCACTGGCTCAAACCTGTAATCCTTGCTATTCAGGAAACTGAGATTTGAGGAACAGTTTGAAGTCAGCCCAGACAGAAAAGTTTGGGAGGCTCTTATTTCCAATTAACCAGCAAAAAGCTGAAAGTGGAGCTGTAGCTCAAACCCTAGTAAACACACACACACACACACACACACACACACACACGCACACGCACGCACGCACGCACACACACACACAATTAAGCATCAGTTGAATATCCATGACATGCAAGCTCTTTGAATATGTTTGTTTGCAATCATTTAAATAAGGATACAGGTGGACCCATTGCAACAATGAGATGTACAAGTTGTTTTGTCGAAAAATGAACTTTACAACTTTGGTGGGGGGAGGGGGCGGGGGGGAAAGGGGGAGGGGAGATGGGAAGGGATGGGAAGGGGAAACAAAGGAGGAGGCAACAATGATAAGAAATGTACTCATTATCTTGCCCATGTAATTGTAACCCCTCTATACGGTATTTTCACAATAAAAAAATATATATATCTGGGTTTGCTTGTTTGTTTTTAGGCAAAAATCAGGCAATAAAAAAAAACAGGCTGCTATAAAATTTATGATCCTCCTGCATCCCACCTCCAGAGTGCTAGGATTGCAGGCATGTATCACCACACCTGGTACAAAATCTTATTTTTAGGAGAGAAAGAATTGTTTCCATTTAACTTGAGTCACCGACATGTAAGTGATTTATTCAAGGTCATTCAAATAGAATTTGGTGGCAATGGGACTGAAAGCCATGTTTTCTGGCTTTGGATACAAGCAATGGTAGCACCATTCTATAGCTTCTTCTTTTGGATAGTGTGCTCATAGAAATCCCCAACTGTCACTCAACTGTTACCCTCAATCCTTGGCATTTAGTAATACGATCTGAAGATGAATGTTTGTAACTGCCTGTCTGTAAGGGACAGTCTGCTTAAGATTCTGAGAGAAAAAAGGAAAGAAAAATTTCTCCAAATTGTTTGATCTACATGCATAAATAGACCAGGGAGTCTGACCATCAGTCTACCACTATCCTTGTAAAACTGACCATAGCCAGGTGTTTTGCCAGCCTGAATTATTAGTATTAACCAAATACAAAAGCAATTAGTATGCCAACATGAGCCCTTCGTGTTCAATATTGCTAGACGCATACTATATAGTTGGGGCATTATAAAGTATTAACGACCAAAAATGGATCTAGATATTAGGCGGGGTGAACCTGACATATTGTACTCATTTGCCCAGCAGGGATTCTCTCAATTCACCACCATTATCAATAAAAAATTCATGCACCTGAACACAAACAGGTTCATGATCATGTGACCCACCACTGATAAGCCTCAGACAACCCTCTGTGAACCCTGCCCTTTGCTGGTTCCAAACGATTAGACCAATGCCGTCCAAACCTACTAGCAAGAGACAGGAGTATATATTGCTGAGGTTACCATGGCAGCCTCCCAATCTCCCCCTTGAGAAGGACCTCCATTTGTCCATCCCATAGCTTCCATTACAGGACCACAACACATTTATCACCTTACCTTCCCAAGGGGGCTTCCAGATTGCCTGTGCTATTGATTGTTTTAGCAATTTACCAGGTAGGAAATTAGAGTTATGGCTTGGTAATTTCCTGTGTACTTCATCCTTTGATGCTTCAAGTTTGGTGCTAATTTAATCCTTGGAAGAGCACTGTGTTGTTTGGTGGTCCTGATGGCAATTTGAGATCCGGTTACTTATCTGCAAGACATCAAAACTCACTGACTACCAATATGTCCCTGGCTGATTTCAGATACAAGACTAGGCACCAAAAGCTTCTTCTGAAAACAAAACCCAAATGAACAGAAAAGAAGGCCCTGGAAGGAAAGGTTTACATAATCCCTAAAAGGATCATAGAGTTGTATTTTGCCAGTAAGTGAGGGATAGGGTAGGCACCGTACAAGGGAGACTACACAAAGCAAGCATCTACCCACACCACTAATCCTCAAGGCAATATGCCAGTTTATCCCAAAGGATTGTAAAGGCAGGAAACAGATAAATGATCCTCACAAGAAAGCATATTACAACCAAGCAGATACCCTTTCTCTTCCTCCTTTTCTTTTCCTTCCTGTTCTCATCCTTTTTCTCTTTCTTCCCCTTCTTCCTTTTCCTAATGATTTGGGTGATTCTTAAGTCTTCCATTTTCTAGGCAAGAATGATGTCCACCATTACAAATTCTAATTTTAACCCTACTCTCAACTCACAAGTGACTGAGGCAAACCACTGGAGCCCAATTAATTTCTTCAACTTTCACTTTCTCTGAGAAAAGACTGGCAAGTCTAACAGAGGAAGTGAATTTGCTCAAAATACATTGTACACATCTATGGAATTATCACAATGAAATCCCCTGTACTCTGAATGTATACTAATAAAAACAGTGAAAGAAAGACTAAAAAGAATAAAATAGATAGAAGAAGGGAATGAAGGGCAAAGAAGACAGAAGATAAAAAGTGAAGGGAGAGGTAAGGAGGGGAGGGGAAGAGATTATATTACCAAATACTTTAGCCAAAGCCCTGGATTCTATGGAACTGTTCCCAACCTTATTTTCATTATTGCCTAGTCCTTTCAGAGGCTTTTTAAGATGTATTTTCCTCCCATATGAAAATTTTGATACCTCAACCTCAGAAATCTAGATACCATGTAAATGTTTGTGCATTATGTGTTCATGTGTGGTTTATTCATCAAATGAATAGTGTTTTTGACTTAAGAACCAACTTATGTCCTTTGGGAGTTAAAATAAAGACAAATTCACAAGAAAGATAGGACTCTTGATCGCAAGACATACTTTGTTAAATAGAACTGAGAGCTTAGTAGATAGTAAAAGAGAAAAGAACACAGAACAGGTAGAGGTACCTAAAAATAACTTATACTTTTTATAATATTGTCAAAGCATTGTACAAAAATAAATGAACTCTCCAAGCTCCAGTGGCTCACACCTGTAATCCTAGCTACTCAGGAGGTTGAGACCGGAGGATCGCAGTTCAAAGCCAGCCCAGGCAGGGAAGTCTGTGAGACTCTTATCTCCAATAAACCACCAGAAAACCGGAAGTGGTGCTGTGGCTCAAGTGGTAGAGCACTAGCCTTGAGCTGAAAAGCTGAGGGACAGCACCCAGACCCAGAGTTCAAGCCCCATGACCAACCAAAAAAATAAAAAACTTTGCCTGGCTTATGCGACTGTAACTTCTCTGTCCATCACCTTTATAACAACAATAAAACATTTAATTATAATATTGTCAAGGACAAGTCTTTTGAGGTCAACTTCCCATGAGATAATCAACTTATAAGGAGGAAATTTTTATTTTGGCTGACAGGTATGAAGGGTTACTCTTGGGCTTATGGCAAGGCAGAATAGCATGGTGGCAGCACATGGCAAAATCATTAACTTCATAGCAAAAGAGGAGCTGAAATCCTACTATTCCCTTCAGGGGAACATTTCCAGTGACCTATACCTCACACTAGGTCTCACCTCCTAAAAGCTCCCCCAACACCCATCAAGCTAGGGACCATTCCTTCAGCCCAGGAGCCTCTGGAAGGAACATTTAAGATTGGAATTGTAAGCTGGGTGCCAGTGACTCACACCTATAATCCTAGCTACTCAGAGATCTGAGGATCTCTGTTTGAAGCCAGCCCAGGCAAAAAGTCACCATGAGACTCTTACCTCCAATTAACCACTCAACAGCCACAAGTGGATCTGTAGCTCAAAATGGTAGAGCTCTAGCCTTGAACAAAAGAGCTCAGAGACAGCACCCAGGCCTCGAGTTCAAGCCCACAACTGACCAACAAAAAAAAAAAAAAGATTAGAACTGTAACAGGGGTTTTAGTTACTGGCAGGTACCTGTTGGTTGGTTAAAGACACTTCTAATTTCTAACCTGTTGTCTTTCCACACAGTAAGATAGGATGTCTCCAAGGACATGTACTGCCAGGGCTGACTCTGACTTATTACAAGTACACACAGCTCTTTTTACCTTCTCCTATCATGAGACCTTACTGTGTTGTGCCCCTCCGTCTGGCAGCCCTCCATACTCTCCAGCTCCCTCTGAGTTGTTCTCTGCTAGACAGAGTCTATTACAGAGTTCTGTAATTAGCCAAGAACATTTTAGAGCCGTATTTTCATTCCTCATCTCTTTGATTGATTCTCTAAATTATGTGTCGGGATGAAGGTGTTTAAAAGAAAAACACTTAACTCAGCAGCAATTAAACTGCAAGGCTTTTTAAGCTTAGTTTTCAATCCATAGGTCTTTAAGAGCCAGAAATAATACCAATAGCTACTGAAATAAAGTTATATTTTATCCCTCGTTGAAAAGGCAGTAAGTGGTTTGAGAAATACTATTAGCTAAGGCAATGTTTGCTGATTATTTTTGTTCTATTCTGCTTCATTTCTAGCTGTTAAAAATTTTAGACACATAAGTTCACTATAGATGAAAACATGTTTGGGGAAATTTTGGCTGAAATAGCCATTTCTTAGGAAGATGGTATTCAGAGAACGTTCAAGATCTCTGAGCACTTTTGGAATGGCATTGCATTATTCTGGACAAGGCTGAAGTTCAAGACAATGACCTGCATCCTCTGTTGGAAAAGCATAACCTCCAAAACCATAGCCCGGGTAATTCCTAGACAGTGGAGAGCAAAGAACAGAAACAAAAAAAAGAGCTGTCAGAGCTGCACCTTTGCCCAACACTTTTAAAGAGAATACAGTTTGCATGAAGCTTAGAGTCCTGGATATTTTCAGCAACAGAGAGCAAAGAACCCTGGCATTTGCTGGTGGCTGGAGGATCAGACTCTGTTCTGGGATATAGGTTGAGATCACTGCAGCTGGAAGTCTAGACATGCCAGCAGCACCACAAAGCAAGAAGGAGACTGGGACAGCTGTGGTCAGAAGACTCTGCCTAATACTGAAGAGGGTTAAAGGCTGACATCTGGCAAAATGATTCCTCCATAGTCTTGTAGCTGTTAGGTGCATCAAATGACCACTTGCAGAGTTCCATTCTTCTTTCTCTTCATGCTAACTGTAACTATCCCCCCCCCCCTCTCTCTGCTTCCAGCCATTCTTTGTGACTTGGCTTTAAATTGATGCTTCAGAAAACACAAAATTAACCGTTACTCTTTGGCTAGTTTGTGCACTTGAGCATACACACCTTTAAACTTCTCAGATCTCATAACACATGCTATTTTATTACCTAGTGACCTTCACAAGTCACCATGCGATCCTTTTAGCCTTCATCACCAGAAATCACAAAGCCCAGTGCCATGCCTGAATACATTGTAGGTGGCTTTTGCTCATATTTTCCACCACAAAATATCTCGCCTCTATCCTTTTACTGCTCCTATTTCAAGCCTGTTTTATAATATCTGGCCTTTGACTTCTTATGTTCTCTAAGATATAATTTTTACATTGAGCTATCACTCAGATTTTTTGGAAGAGGGGTAGAAATTTTTTAAAAGAACAAAATGATCTTTAAATAATTGACGTTCCATTTTGGAGATACCAGTCTGTAGATACCTCTATTGTTGACGTCCTTATTGAGAAAGGAAGATATGAGAACGGTGGTTAGCACAGTACATCAGAAATCCTAAAACTGTACCATCACCTGTCCCCCATGAATCAAGCCATCTAGGCCTCCCTAGGTGAAGTTCTCCATCCACTCCTCTCTTGTTACACTCATGTTACAAGGATCAATGGAACAGCATCTATGAAGTGCTTTGGACTCCTCAGGGGAAAGTGCTCTATAACTATAATTACCATTATTGACAGCAGCAAGGAGCTGATGTGGGCTTTTCATGGTACAATTCCTGGTCCTCACAGCCAGTCTTAGTTCTGCAAAAATCATTGCAACAGCTGATTGCCTCTTGAACTGGCTCTTTCTTGCAGCTAGGGGGCGTTCTTTCTACTAGTTCCAGTAAATGCCTAGCTCCAATACAATAATTAAGTGCTCAAATGCAGAAAGAGTCAAAGAAGACTGAGGACAACACACCATCTCCTTGGCATTTGGGAAACACTTTTTAAACACCTGATGGGACCTGAGTGTACACGGGCATATTTGTGGGAGACACAGAACAGGGGGAGCAAGGCTTAGACCCCTTCATTTAGTCCACACAAACATAATCCTTTCCCTAGTTAGGACATGCTTGCCTAGGATTCCATTCTTTACCCTGGAAAAGATGAATGATATCCACATCCATCAACCTATCTTGAATTGTGATGATCTTTTTAAGACTGCCATTTCTAGAAGCCTGTATTATCTCAAAAAGACATCTGGCCATCCGTCCATTACTTTGTCATTCTGTTTCCTGACAGTGGCTGCTCATTCTCTAATCTGTCTGCTGACCCTCATTTTCAACGTGGCCAGAATTCCATAGGCAATTTCTCCTTTGGACAGCTATGGTTTTTTCCTTGACCCAAAACATCACCCTTTGCAACCTATGGAATTTTTAAGTTTTACTTTTTAAAATATCATACCCCCTGAATCTTTCTCCTGATTGACCGTTCTGAATATTTTCTTTTGTGAATAGGATCTTTTTCAACCTTAAAGACTTTCAGCACAAGCCAGTGGCTCATGCTTGTAGTCCTAGCTACTCAGAAGGCTGAGATCTGAGGATACCTGTTGTAAGCCTCCCAGGTAGGAAAGTCCATGAGATTAGCTAGCAAAAAAAAGCCAGAAATGGAACTGTTTCTTGAGTCTCAGATTGTCAGCCCTGAGCAAAAGCTAAGGGACAATGCCCAGACTCTGAGTTCAAACCCCACCACTGGAAAAATAAAAGAATCCCAGAACACAATCCTAAAATCAGACACTCTTCACTTGATTCCAGAGAAAATTCATTTGCCTCTTAATTTAAAAATCTGGGCACAAGCAGCAAGGTGGGTGAAGTAGCAATAATTTCACCTAAAACTTCAAGAACTCAATAAGATGAGATGGTTTCCGGGTCAGGAGTTTATAAAGCCAAAGTAGAGCAAGTAACACAAACACACACACACACACACACACACACACACACACACACACATTGTTCCAAGATTCACTCGGGTGCTGAAGAAATATATACTGCACTTAGCATCTTGCTTCCAACGTAACGTTCAATGAATGCCAGGAAAAGTGATTTCAGAACATCTGAAATTCAACTGCAAACTTGCATTCACACTTAAGAAAGAGGAGGAGAACATAAAGTGACAAAATTACTTGGAGTCTTGCAGGCTCTTTTTTAGCCAAATTGCTGGTTTGAGACAGCTCATCATCTCTGCAAGAACACGAACTGCAGACTTGTCACTTTCCCTCTCTGCGCTAATACAAGCTGAGCGATTATGTGCCTGCCCTCCCCAATCAGCAGCTCAGTTCCCGTTCTCTGCGATGCCGTTGGAGCCAAAGAAGTCCTCTCAAGGGATTAATGAAAGACTGTCATCAGCACTGTATGAGTGGATAACGGGGAAATAAATGCTACGGACCAGCAGCACCTTCATGCAGAAAGTAGAGCCTGGCTAACAGAGAGAGCTCAGACTCACTGATTGAAGGCCCCTCTCGCACAGCATGCAGCTAACAAGATGCTGTTCTTAGTGCTTCTGTCCCAGCCTGTCCTCAGGGACTGCTACCTTCTGCTTCTCCATGATCAGGCCTATTTCCACTCAGCCAATCACTAAGATTGGGAACATACATCAATTGAACCTTCTCTCACCTCAAGGAAAAATCCAAGACCCTCAAGTCTAGGAACTTTGGGTATAGGAATTCAGTGTAATCTGACTCTGCCTTCTCATTAAGAAATCAAGTGAAAAATAATACATGGTGAAATGATTAGATTATTACAAATTGTACTCTTCTTTTCTTGGGGGCAGAAGGACACTGGGGCATGGACTTAGGGCCTTGGATGCTTCCTCAGCTGTTTCCCTCACAGATGGTACTCTCCCCACTTGAGCCACAACTTCACTTCTAGCTTTGGGCTGTTTAATTGGATATAAGAGATTCACAGGCTTTTCTACCTGGGCTAGCTTGGAACTGTGATCCTCAGATATCAGCCTTCTGAGTAGCTAGGATTATAGGCATAAACCACCACCATTAGGCTACTTAGACTCTTTTTTTTCTCTCTGTTTTTTCCTTTCTTTCTTTCTTTGTTCCCTGTCTTCTTTCTTGAAGGAGTTGCTAGGATCTATTTTCCTATGACGATGCAACTTTGTTAGCACAATGCCCGGTGAACACATAGCACATGCATTTGTTGTCTGGGATGAGAGCAATTTCTTTTAGGATGCTTTTATTGGCCTTGCTGAGAAGGTACAGCCAAATGTCCAAGGGCCAGCGAACTGGCTAGAACATTCTACAACAGCTCATCTTGCATTCACTGCCCAGACTCACTGGCTCATAGGGAGTTGCTGGTGGAGGCTCTATAGAACCTTTTTTTCAGAATTGCTGTGCTATTCAGCAAACCTTGTTTGCAAATGATTTCCATCTCACAACAACTGGAATGATCAATCAAGAGAGGTTTTTCTGCAGAGAAAAGAAGAAATTTCACATTCCAGCGAGTATGGTTTCTCACAGATCCCAACAGAGCTTCCCACCATCCTCAGACAATGATGGACAACCTCACGGCAGGTCCAGCTGTGATGGCGTGTGTTCTGTGCTATCGACAATCATCCCCAAGAGCACAGGCTCAGCCCCACGAGGTTTAGTCAGAGCAGTCAAGATGGATAACCTTTATGACTTTTAGATATCTGGGCTACTGTGCAAGGACCAAAATCCTCAGACCTCCCTTCTGCCTTCAAAAAACCCA